>NW_027509119.1:14500000-14767068 GCF_051911475.1 Siphateles boraxobius
TCTCATGCACTTTATGATCCTCTCCACCTCTGTCTGAGAAATGCATGAGAAGGAAGAAAATGTGTTAAATGGATTTGTGAAACTGATTTTGGAGGAAAGTGAAATTGTAGCAGAGAGATTTGACCAGATTGAAGCCACCTTGTTGGTGAAAAAGTCCATGAACCTATTGCACTGGTCTGTACTGGTGTCAGCATGTGCATGTGTGGGAGGTTTGAGAAGAGAATTTATTGATGCGAACAGCTGAGTTGAATTTCCAGTGCAGTTTGTTATTTTTTGTGAGAAATATTGAGACCTGGCTATGGTGAGTGCTTTGGAGTATGATTTTTGGGTGTCACGGTAAGCCTGTTTGTAAACATGTAAGCCACTGGAGGTGAATTTCCGCTCCAGGGCACGGCCAGCCGTTTTCATCCTCCGGAGCTCTGTTGTATACCAAGGGGCTGGCCTGGAAAAAGTAACTGTTTTTGTTTTGATCGGTGCATGTAACTCAAGGATGTTGTAAAGGCTGGAATTATAGTGGTCAACAGAGCCATTAACTGATGCAAACTGTGTGACTATTGAAACTTGCTGTATATCTTGATTGAAGAGGGTAGTATCTATTTCTTTTAAATAGAATATAATAAATAGAATTTAAATCACAAAGTCTGTAACATTCATTTCCCAGACCTCCTCATGGAAAACTAGTTCAATCTGAATGATTAAAGAACTTTTTTTTTTTTGCATCGTCTGAAATGATACCTGCTTTTTTAATAGCTGAAATGGTTCAATACTAATCTGTCATCTTTCTTTCGCTCTTTCATTAAAAAAAGAGGATAAAAAATGATCGATGTAGTTATTAGAGCTCTCAGAGTGCTTACCTGGAAACACGCTTCTATTAACACCGCTGTGTTTTGATGCTATTGAAAGCAATTACCCTGTCTCAGGGTAATTGTGGAGGACAGAGTGCTTTAACTGCATTAATTTCCTCTATCATTAAGCATAACCCTTTAAACATTTCCCACAATACACCCAAGCTTTTAATTTCAGCAGAAAGCAGACGGCGTACACACATCAAACAAAGAAACAAACTTACAACATACAGTATAGTTAAGCCAGCACATGTAACTTGTGGCATAATTTAGTTTTCAACTTCTTTTACATTATTGATTATTTCAGTATGTAAATGAAATGATAAATGGAACTAAACCTTCAGATTTATCTTCAATAAAAGGTGGAAACTTTTCTAAAAATAATAATTCAACATCACTTCTAATTGGAAAGCGATTAGTTTTACTCCCTCAAGAAATTTGTATGGTTCAAGCTAATGTCTCCACGGCAACTATACAAATAGTTCCTTCCATGCAGTGTAAAATAATAGCACAGGATTATAAATACATTGAGTTTGAACATATAATGCTAATCCTGTCATTGTATTTTTTTCAGTCACCCTATTTATTTTGAAAATCAAATCATATCTTACCAAATTTATAAATGATGTATGATATACAATGATCTTACCACAGCATAATTTAATGGAAGTCTCTCTCTATTGTTGTCTGTTTTTTTGTTGTTGTTGTTTTTCGTTATATTCAAACAAATAATACCAAGTTCTGGAATGTAGGGTCCATGTTGAATTCATATTTTGTGCTTTCTGTTGAGAAATGCACCTGCACCTGTGCCCGCTCAATCTGTATTTATCTAGTTTTCTTTTATTTCGGGTTGGTTATTGAGGTTGCCAGTTTGTCATCTATTTAGGGTGAAGTACATTTCTTCTTTGGGGATTTGGTGAGTGCAGTCCAATAAGAAGTGTATTTTTCTTGTGTTATAATTTGTTTGATTGTCGGGTTTGTACATCTTTAGGCATTTTTTTTTTTGACTAAGTGAGTTTCCCTCTGGACATGGATGAGTTTGCTGACGGGCTTCATTCAATGTTCATCTCTTGGCAGTTTTATGCTTTGTGATAAAAGGAGAGGAGATCACTTCTTCTAATCTGCCTCAAGAAATGTATGGCCCATTTTTGTGTATGTATTGATAGTAGGGATACTATGTGTCCAACCATTGTTTTACTAACTAAAACAGCTTGTGTTGTTAATAATCAAGATGCTGAGCCAGTTTAGTTTTATACACAAGTGTTTTGTTAACAAAAACCTGGAAAATGAAAAGTGTGGTAAACATGGTATTTAGCAGAATAATTGGATGTACTGAATTTCCTCTCAGCGCTACGCTCTTGAATCGAAAATATAGATCCCTATGGAGCTATTCACATCGGGCGCGATCAATCGCAGAGATTTGATTTTCTTTTTTGACCAGTGTGTCGATTTTATTTATTTTTTCCTGTCGCCCCTTGATAAAACAAACCATCAAAATGGAGTGGTGCAGGTATGACGTCACTTTGTATGCCAACCAGCAATTAGCATCAAACTGGTTCCCTCCACAAAAACCCAATAGGATTTTTTTCCCCAAAGGCTTTTGGATTATCGCTAAAAAGAAGCTCTGTGATAAACCAAAGTGTATGATACTTAAGATAATTATCACAGATGAACACAACCTTTACGAATTGTGAAGCCTAAATGCAGTCAGAAGTAAAAAGCTAAAGGAAGGCTATAAACGAACCTACACCACACCATTTTACACTACACCACTTTCCCAGAACGTTTGAGTTAGAATAGATTGTAAGAGCACAATTATAACCATAACGATGCTGTAAAAGCGGACTGAGTTTACCTTTTCGGTGTTTAATCTCCCTGACAGTCTCTGTAGTCCCATTTAGCCACTTGTTAGCAACCGCCTTTTTTAAAGGCACACTATGCAAGAATTGTACCTTAATATAACAGCCTCAAAGTCATTACGGTAGTAAACAAACTCATAGTAGACGAATCATCCTGGTAGTAAAGCTCGGGGGGGACACCGCTGGAAAAACCAGCGATGCAAGTTTGAGAAGAGCGCCCCCGACAAATCTTGCGAGAATCACGACATGGTTTACGGCAACAACGTCACACACATCAACAACAACATAAGTGACCAGCTCGCTTTTTCCTTATCAGTGCAAAAGAGACTCAAAATACTCTGTTGATTTTGATCTTACATAAAAGTTTTATACATCATTCGATCCTGTTAAGTGTCTATTTTTTGTGTATACTCACAATAAAAACAAAGTGTTGTGCTTTTTGTCAAAAAAATAAAAATAAGGAGGGGGGACAATCGTACTCGGGCCCGGTTCATGGCAACCGTGCCTAGTGAGAGTACACCCCATATCACTCATATAAATTTTGAATGATCGGTTTCGGGCGATCATGATGACATGATGAATTGGTTGCAGTGCTCGAAGTGGGGCGGTACTCAACGGTACGCAGTACCGGCACTTCTACATTTTACTCTTAAGCGTACCTGCACTTTTTCTTGCGTACCGCTACTTCTCGCATGTAGCCGGTACTCGACCACTGACAGAAAAAGCGCCAGTGTCACACCCGTTGATACTTTGTTTGCAGTGCGTATGCAGTGCATATTTTTTCCGCACCCATGTTAACGGGTTCGAGCTTTCACACAGCATGTGCTGTGAGTATACAGCAGTGCAGAGATCGTTCCGAGTCTATTTTTGCTGTGCTGCACGCGGAGTTCCGTTTTCGCAAGCACGTGCACACACGCATGACTTGTTTTAATACATTTATGTTGTTAATAAATAACAATAAGTTTTGTTATAAGTTTTGTTTTTCACTGTAGAAATCTCAAATGTCATGATTTGCCAATGCAAGAGAGTACCGGCACCTTTCTTTTCCCACTTCAAGCACTGATTGGTTGTCGTATTGACTGCAAAAATCTTGAACGGAACATCCCAAGACTAAACACAACTACAAGCCAATCCATATTTAGAATACTTAATTATACTTTTATGTATATCTCGATCAAGTATAGGCCAAATACACCTAGACGTTTCTGTCAGTATTAGTAGTATTCAATTGTAATTTTAAGTATATTTCTGAGAAGTACATGAAGTATATTTTTTGAGAAGTAGCCTACATAAAAAGTAGACTAAAAGTATACTTATTTTTAGTTTAAAAGAAGTACAGGCTACTAATAGCAGACACGAATAAACTTCTTTTTTGGTAAGGGTAATAATAATATTTGCATTCTATCTTATGATCAGTCTTCTTTCCTAGATCTATTTGCATACTGAATTTTGATCGTTCTTGTCTTTCTATTATTTATGTGCTGCACATACATTTTTATTTGTGAACAGTGCTAACAAAAGCAAGAGGCATGTCGAGTGTCATGATAACAGCTAAATCTAAACCTGTGCACATCTCTTGTCACATCCTACATCAGTGTAATTCAAAGAATAGTGCTAGAGGCACAGGTAAGTGCCTCTAACACTATTCTTTGCATTGCTCTGATGTTGGATGTGACAAGAGATGTGTCAAACTACATTTGCGTGGACCTAATACATTATTCTCTCTCTCTCTCTCTCTCTCTCTCTCTCTCTCTCTCTCTCTCTCTCTCTCTCTCTCTCTCTCTCTCTCTCTCTCTCTCTCTCTGTCTCTCTCTCTTATCTCCCTCTGCTGGTGGATCACGTAATTGCAGCACTGTATTTAGGTCACCAGCAGATCAGTGCCGTTTACAGATACTGTCACAGACGGTAGCAAATAAACAGCAGCATGCCAAACAGTGTTTGTATGTATATGCAATTTGTATAAAGTGTGTGTGGGAGGGGGATGCCTTTGTATGTTTCCCACTGTTTCTATTTCTTCCATCACTCACACACACTGTATTATACCAGTGACATTGAGGGTGATGAATGTAGAATGTCTGCACTGTTAAACCGCCTGTAACACAGCACAAACAATACATTGTAAAATAACAGAGGCGTCCATCTTGGCTTTGGATCCTGCACAGTTTCCTCAGACCTCTGTCCTCATGTGGGCTGCCAACAGCAAACGCGTTCAGACATTTGTTTTCCATCACAGTAAATGTGGCCACATGGAGCTCACAGTATATCGTACCACGTCTTGATATTTTGACAACATGAAGGTGCTGATGATAACAGCACTGTTTGTGAGGCAGGAATTTCTGTGGAAGTGGGAAGATCTTGCTTTTGTTAATTGTGATGATCATGAGCTCCACCAGAGGGAGACAGGGAGCTGTGACAAGGGAAACTTTGATCTATAACCCTCAGGGTCTGTCCCATAGACTGTAAAAAAAGATAGACAAGGTGTCTTCGCTTCCTTCCTGGTAGAAAAATGTAGCCAAAATATTCCAGAAATGATCATTCTGAGCCTGTCATTACGTCATTGAGAGCGCCTCAGGACAGTGCACAAGAATATGCCAGGTCTAAAAAATCCAAAACCTCGGTGCCATTAAGTAAAGTTTTTTTTCAGGAAGTATTCAAATAAACAAAAAAGGATTACAAGCAAATGAAAATAATGAAATGCCTGAAAAAAATACTAATCAAACAAACAAAAAATTAATGAAGCAATGACAAAAGGTACAAAAGAGTAAAAAACTTAGGACATTGATACATGCATCTAGTCCTAGAGGGGATTTTTACTATTTCTGGTAATACTTTTCGTATTGCAGAAAGACATTCTTAGGTTATTCTGATATCGCACAATGCTATTATATGAAGCTGAGCTTACATATACGTTTTTGTGCTTATCAGTTCATTCTGTACGTCTTTCCCAGAGAATGTCTGAATACAGCTCATTGTTGAGTGATCTGTCTGAGAACATCACTAATGAAGACGTGGAGCAGCTGAAGTCAGCCTGTAAGGAGGACATCCCTGAAGAACAGAGTAACTCCATCATCTCCTCCAAAGAGTGGTTCAGCTACCTGGAGAAGAATGACAAACTGGCACAAGGTGAGACAGAGAGCACAAGACACTGGCCGCTTCAATTTCAATCAAAAGAGTGAATGAAGTAATCAAACCTTAAGATTCATTCACTAAAATTAAACTGCATCATTTACATTTACTCACCCTCAGGCTGTGTGGAAGTGTTAAGCATAAATTAGAATTAAAATTTTAGTCACTGATAATCTCTCTCTCTGCCATGCCTCTCAAATGCGGTGATTGAACGGAAGAACAATCGATATTTGACATAACCACCCTTGTGAAAAAGAAGTACACTTTAACATACTTTTAATAAAAGTATTTAATATACTTTAAATAAGAATACTTAAGTGTGAGTAATGTTTGCAATCACTTAATTGCATGTTAATTGCAATTAAATGAAAATGTATTATAGGTGAGTGCTTTGTTTTTTTGGATCTGATTCTTTATATGTAATTTCATAATTCTATTGTCTTTATTATATGGCTAAACATATTGATTTAAAATGTATGGTAAAGTAAAACTTTTAATTTGACATTATCAAAAAATGCACTTTTTAAAAGTGCACTTAAATGTATGAAATGATATTCCGGACAATATTCAAAGGGAATTGCAAATTGTAATTGCAATTGCATTTTCAATTTGTGTGCACATATGTTGTGACATGGAAATACAAATCCATGATTTGTAATTGTGTTTGGATTTTCTTTTCCGTGTATGTAACATGTTTGCCAAATTTCAAATGGAAATGCAAAGTCCATTTGCAATTGCATTTCCAATGTCTTACAAGTTATGACCCTGCTGTTTTGGAATAGCAATATAAAATCACCCATTTGCTATTTCACTTCCTCCGCATCCTGCCCCGACCCTCACAATATTCAAATGGAATCGCAATCCCCTTTGCACTTGCATTTCCGATGCCCACAGTCAAATGTCAATCAGTCTTAAACGGTGAGGTTTATTGATAGAGTCGGAAAGTATGCCATGCCCACAAGTGGTGGAAAAGGGGGAAGTTGGCTATGTTTGCAATAAAAACATGCAAAAAATGTTTCCACTTAAATTCAAACAATGTAAAAAATCCAGATTTTATTTTATGTTTGCTTGGCAACCAGAAAAAAAGAAGAAAAAGAAAACTGCAGTTCATGTTTGTTTCGTAGGAGGATGCTCTGAATTCTGCTTTATTTCGGCACTTTATTCAACATTATTTGTTTTAAATGTATTCATATTCTTCTATATTTTGACATTTAAAACATTTTCGACATACATGCTGGTTAGTTGTGGGATTCCACAGATCTTAATTTCTTCTTGACAAGTAGCTTTCAACCAGAGTAGTCTTCTTTTTGTTTCATTTCTGTTCGGTTGTCAGGCGATTCATACTTAGTTTTACGACACATTTTTGTTGTTGTTATTGCAAAAGTAGACACATTTATTGTATATTTTTCCTCGTTTTCCTTATAGGAATGAATAACGATGAAAACAGTGCTTTGTTTTCCACCACTTCAGGGCGTGGCATACTTTCCCACATTTCCACTTTTGGAATTAGCCACATTTCCACTTTTGGGCCAAAAGCGAGCGTGCTAGTGCGTGCCAGGGCAAGTCACTTTTCCACTGTCACTTCCGGGGCTTGATCGGCCTCATCTAGGCTTTCTCGGACAGGGTTTTTTTTTTTTGGCCCGCTGAATACCTTGCTTGGACCAAAGCAGGCCAACTGTGGCTTGAGGACTGGCCATCAAGAGAGGTGGAGTTTACCTGAGTCAGGAGATGGTCAACACCGCTGCTCATTTCCCATGTTATAATATCAGGCTACCAGCTAACTTCAACATTCAAAACATTTTAAACACATTCAGACACGGACTTACGTGTGATGTTAAAGGATGCTTATGCTAATCATTGCGATAATAATTACATATGTTTATGAAAAATACCAGATACTGCTTGAAGAACGTAGACAACTCGTATATGATCATAATCATGTATTTATTTGGTTTAATGTTTTATCTTTCTCTTTGTTGATATGGACTAATGCATCTGCATATCTGTCACTCACTCCGGTTAATTGTATAACTAATAGATCCTGTTTTCTTCTCATGAGCTGAAATGTGATGTAACGTGACATTTTATCAATATTTTTTTAAATGTGTAAGCCTTTGGACTTAAAAGTCTTAATAGAGTTGTTCTATGCATTCATGTGATCGCAAATAAATGGAAGCAGCTGCCACTGAATAGGTATGTGTTCTCTTTGTATGTGAAATACTAAATACCAGTTTGATTCAGCATGATTGATGTGCAGTCCTGACACAAATTAAAAAATGACTGTTACTGTAAAAAAAATATATATATATATTGTAAAACATTGGTCAAACATCGATGCTGGAATCTTAATTAGGCATATTTATGTAAAGGCCAAAAGTTTGCTTCTGTCATGCTCATATTGAGATCTAACTAATTTTCAGTCAGTTTTCGTCGTTCTATGGAGGTGTGTTAAGGGCAGGTTTTAAGGGTTACTGGCCCGACAGTGGAAACGCAACTTGATTTTGGCCTCGGTGCTTGAGGTCCGAGGCTTTTGGCCTCTCCTAGCAAGTTAGCCCTGGCTCACACTAGCCTGACAGTGGAGAAGCGGCTATTGACATTTGACTGTGGACATTGGAAATGCAAGTGCAAATGGGGATTGCATTCCATTTGAATTTTGTGAGGGTTGGGGAGGACGCGGAGGAAGTGGAATAGCAAATAGGTTATTTTTCTATTTCTACTCCAAAATGGCAGGGTCATAACTGGTAAGACATTGGAAATGCAATTGCAAATGGACTACTTTGCGTTTTATTTGAAATTTGGTAGACTTGTTACATATACGGAAAAGAAAATCCAAAACACAATTGCAAATCATGCATTTGAAAATGCAATTGCAAATACAATTTACAATTCCTTTTGAATATTGTCCAGAAAATCATTCCATATAAGTGTGTTAAGAAACATAGTCATGCAAGTTTACTTTCTTTAAGTTTATTAAAGGTGCAATCTGTAATATTTCTGAGGATCTATAGAGGGAATGCACGTGACGTCACCGTTGGCCGGAGTGACTGCAGTTACGCCCACAAGTGGCAAAAAGAATGAGCGGCAGCATTGGTTTTCAGCGTGAATGCTGCGGAAAAACACACAAAACGCGTCTAAAACGGGAAAGAGCTTTGAGACTGACTGTACAACTAGATTTGACAAGAAAGATGAGGAATATTTTTACAGACTGCCTAAAGCTACAGAACAGAGAAGCAAATAGATCGCTGCAATTCATAGAAACAACTGGACTCCAGGCAGCGAAAGGTGGATTTGCAGTTATCATTTTTCTGTCAATATGCTGAATTTAGTGGTAAAATCATTCTCTATATATTGTATTGTTATATATTGCAGTGACAACTCATCAATCAAATATTTACCACTGTATATTGTGTATAATTTGACATTTTTAAATAAACACTGACAAAAAACTATACAAGTTTTAAGTCTCTATATAACATTGATAAGTGATCACCTGGATTTAGACCTGCCTATTTTGTATTTATATAAAGCATTCACAGGCAAATTTGCTGTATGTATTTCCCTGGTGTCGAAATCAGGCACATATAAATGTCAGGAAACACGATTCCTGGCTTCATGTTAATATCCATGGATCACTGGATCTTTAGTAAGTTGTAAGGAACACTATATTGAGTCCAATCTTTAGTTTAAACTGATTATCGTTTGTTTTACTTGCGTTTTCGCAGTTTCCCCTATTAAATCCAGTCACGCAGCAGCTCTTCTGCCACTCAGTCCGGCTGAGGGGGCGTGTTCCGGCGGGAAAGTGACGTTAATGCATTCCCTCTATTGACAGAAATGCAATATAAGATCCATAACTATGTGTTCAGTGGTGTTTTAAGACCTTACTCAATAAACCGTTATGTTTTTATTACCTTAGAATGAGACATTCATATCTACATAACCGCGGGCACCCCCTTCTATGAAGGTCGACATATTGTGACGTCATGTTTCTACAGTAGCCGAACGCGAACAAACAGCGCTACAAAGCGCGTTTCGTCACTACCTTGAAAGAGAAGCCGCAGAAAAATAGAAGCTAGCCATAGACACCGTGAGTAGTGACTTTTCCCTTGTCAGTGGTGTAAAATATGTAGTTGGATTGTTCATGTAACTTAGTTCTTCTCCCTCGCTGTGTTATTGCTTTGACAATCAGCTGATTAGTACTATTGACCGTAAAACAGTAAGGTTATAGGAGTCGCCAACCCGTCGATCGCAGTCGACAAGTCAAACTTGGAAGCATTTTAAGTCGATCTTGAATAGTTTTCAAAACCAGAGAAAAAAAAACTATATTTTTTTATTCATTATTATTTATTAATTTGTGTGTAGTAAATGGTGTCTAGGGGATGCGGAGGCTACTAGATTATCCTGCATCATTTTTGCAGACGCGTCGAGTATAAACAATGCTTTACGCTTTAACCAGCTCAGCCACAGCCCTACAGCATAACGGCTCATATTAGCCAGCTAAACTTTTACTACCCTGTTAGAAAAAATATGTAGTTGGATAGTTGTCATGTGGTTCTTCTCCCTCGCTGTATTATGGGTTTGCTATGTGGGGAGAAATGTGCTGGTTACGTTCGTGAGACAATCAGCTGATTACTAGTATTATATTATATATTAAGACCCTTGATCCTCACCTGACTATGGCTTTGTAAACTTTATCCATGTGGTTTATAATGGACTGTGGTACAGAAACAGTGACAATGTTACACACTCTTGGCTTACTCTGGCTATTCTCTGCTGTCTCAGACGACGATATGTTTGTCCCGTTTTAGCCACCGTAGCTTCTTTGAAAGGGAGGGGTGAGCAGTGGGCTGAGCCATTAGTGCAACTCGCAACCGAACCGCTAGATGCCGCTAAAATCTACACACTGCACCTTTAATTGGCCTTTTATTTATTTTAATTTTAATATTAGTGCAGCTTTTAAAAAAAATACTTTTAAGATTTGAAGTACACTGCCAGTGCACATTCAATATAATATAGTGCAATTCTTTTTCACAAGGGTGTGACACATTTTGAGGCACCATGTTTAAATATGCTCATGCATTCTATGTTAAAAAAACAACAAAGGAAGTTAAATGCGTTAGAAGCAGCATGAGTCCGAGTGATTTATGACAAGCATTTCCATTCCATTAAATAACAGTTTAATTTAATGTATAGATATGTTTTTATGCTTTTGTTCTGTTTTATATGACATCTTTGTGATTTGTCTGTCTTGCATAGATGACCTATCCTACATAGAGCACATCTTTGAGATCTCACGGCGACCTGACCTCTTGACCCGGGTCATTGAATACCGCACAACCGTGCTAAAGATCTCTGAAGATGACGAGATTGACACCAAACTCACACGCATCCCCTCTGCAAAGAAATATAAGGGTACAGATCAGTTCCCTTTAAAAGTCTCTGTCTTTTACTTCATAAAAATAAACACAAATCAACAGATCATAGCATTATTTCTGACATTGCTCCCCTGTTTCATCCTATTTACTTCTGAAGGAGTGGGTCTTACTGTCAGTCTTGCTGTCTACGTAGGCAGTGATTTACTCAAAAGGAACCTCATATTACATTACATTAACCATACAAAGCCAACTGTATTATATTTAATAAACAAATTTCCAATGCCTCTACATTATCAACATGATCAAAACTTTGCTGAAAAACTTCATAGGCTACTACATGTCCTCTGTGGTCTGATTGATAGTTTATAGATTTTTTAGCTAGTAAAAGGCTTATTAGTATAATTATAAAAATTTACATCTTCAGGTTGTGACATGTCTTTTTGCTGTGAAATCTTTACAGATTTAAATAACATAAACACAAGAGTAACTTTTATATTAGCAATATTTCAAGATGGACACTTACTGGACTGAAGCAATTTAGGTTTACTAGATTATCCATACTTTTGAGTAGCATTTATTTGATCATCTCTCAATTATCATTGTATTGCATGGCATTATATGTTTTAAAACTATAGAGCTTTGATTATAAAACTAAGCATTTTAATATCATCCCATTAAGACATATTTTTGGGAGATATAGAGTGACAACGGATATATTTATACATTTTATGAAAGGAGTCTGCTATAATGTTATAAAGATCTCATTGTTTTACATTACAAGCTATCAGAATGTCATCTTATTTTTTGACCATACAAATATCAGCATCTTCACCAAATTGCATTTCCCTTTCGAAGTGGAACTTCAATGTTTTGTCTGGTATTGACACTATGGGTAACACCATCGGCGTGACCAGTGGCAGTGTCTGAGGTACATGTAAACAAAACCAAGAATCATTGGCAGACGGCAGTCCATGGCGTCACACACAGGTAGCACCCGTGAGTATAAAAGGGTGCCTGAGTTAAGGCCCTTTCACACTGAGCACAATTAAATGGCACGAATGTACAACGCAATGACGCTCTGAATCAAAACAATAGATCCCTATGACACTCCGAATTATGACATTGTGTTCATGTCCTCGTTCTGCACGGGTACTGCACATAAATAACTGAAACGTTTCTACAGTGGAAACATGAAGCCAAATAAATATATGATTACGACAATATATGTTCTGTATGGCTTGGGGTATTTTTATAACAATAAAGAATAATAAATTTTTG
This sequence comes from Siphateles boraxobius, assembly GCF_051911475.1. Classification (NCBI taxonomy): domain Eukaryota; kingdom Metazoa; phylum Chordata; class Actinopteri; order Cypriniformes; family Leuciscidae; genus Siphateles; species Siphateles boraxobius. Next base: position 14,512,481 of record NW_027509119.1, read on the forward strand.
CGTGAGAAATGGTAAGCAGGTGTAGCGTTCAGTTTATTATAAAACACTAAATAATGCATGTCTGCCCATCATGTAATCAAAAAACACTTTAGATCACAGTCGATGATGGGTTCTGTGTAGTACCAAATAGGGGTGTAACAATACATTGTTATATTGACATGTCGCGATATGTATCATTGATGAAAACTATATGATTCGCAAAATAGACTTATTTAAGAGTTAGAATAATACTTAGCTTACTGAATTTATAAGGTATAATTCACCCAAAAAAAATTAATTCTGTCACCATGTACTCACCCTCGTGTTGCTTCAAGCCTATAAGATTTCAATTAAACTCCCAAACACAAATTAAGATATTTTTATACCTCAGAGATTTCTGTCCCTCTATTTAATGTCCATGCTTCTAAAACTTAAAAGATCCAAAAAATTTCATAAAGGCATTGTAACAATTATCAATCCAGTGCGATCTAATCCAAATCCAAGTCTTTTGAAGAGACACGATGACTTTATATGATGAACAGATTTACAACAACGTTGTTCAAATGCTTGCATGACTTAGAAAACAACATGGCGAGCACCGGGAGAGTTTGTGTGTACTCTGCTTGTCTGTGTAAAGCCCGGGACACACCAAGCCGACAGTCGGCCGTCGGGCAGTTTTTGTGCGTCGGACGACTATGGCTGAAATTGGTCCTCGTCTGCTTTTTTTCGGCCAATTTGATATGTTGAATTGGCGTCGGGCCGTCGGTGAGAGAGAAAACTCTGATTGGCTGTTAAAGGACAAGTTCGGTATTTTACACTTAAAGCCCTGTTTTAAGATCGTTTCTAATGAAATAGAACGGTTAAGATTGAAATTTGGACAAATGCTGCTGTCCCGAGAATTTTAGGTGTCTGTATTAGCATCCCCCACCTCCACAATGGTTTCATAGGGGCACTGGAAGAATCATTCATAAAACGCATTAAACTTTAGTTTACAAAGAAGTGAAACTCACCGAGTGGTCTGGAGTGTTCACTGATATGCTCACACAAAAATCGCTGCAAAAGATGCTTTCCAACAGGTTTTATCATAGTTTTTGTCCAACTCCATTGACTTGTATTGGATGTTCTGTGAGGTACGTTATTACTCCGCTGACAGAAACGGAAATGGGGTTGTTTGTATTCTTTCTGTAGTCTTCCATGAATGATTCTTCCAGTGCCCCTGTCTTAGTTACACAGAAACCTAAAATTCTCGGGACAGCAGCATTTGTCCAAATTTCAATCGTAACCGTTCTATTTCATCAGAAACGATCTTAAAACAGGGCTTGAAGTGTAAAATACCAAACTTGTCCTTTAAGCTTAGTGAACGAGTCAGTGCACGAGAATAATAAGAATAATAAGCTTTTTTCCCCGACGCAGGCGATGCAAGGCAACAACACAGTCGGCTTTCATTAGCGCTAGTTCTTTGGCATCGGTTTGGTGTGTCCCGGGCTAAAGAGGTCCAACGAATGCCTGTGTTGAAAGCGTGAGTTCTGCGTGAGAAAAAAATAACACATTTCAGTGAGACTACTAAATTAAACTACTATATAATGTAGAATATAATGTATAATGATGCAATGGGGGAATATTTGTATATTTGGGTATATGCAATGGGGTATAGTAATTTTATTTTAATAATAATAATAAAGTAATCATGAAAAAAACTCTCTTCTTTATTTTGGCTTAAAATATCGCAAATGTACCGTATCGCGAGTTCAGTATCACGATTTGTAACGAATCGCGACATCAGTGTATTGGTACACCCCAAGTACCAAACTTTTATTATTATTGTCTTTTAAAAAAAAAAATGTTTAGTTTTTTTTATCTTCGCTCACTTTCTACAATCAAACTCTTTCTTTCAGAGAGTTCTCTAGAGGTTACAATCCATGCTTTCATCATGTCTCGGCTGTATTACTGCAACTCCCTCTATTACGGCATATCAAAGACTCAAATCTCCCGCATCAAGATGCAGCTAGTTCAAAATGCAGCAGCTAGATTTCTGAAGGGACATTAAAAAAATTATTATGTCACTCCCCTTCGGAAATCCCTACATTGGCTGCTGATTCACTATAGAATTGAGTATGAAATCCTGCTACTCGTCTACAAATCAATAAATAATCATGCACCTACCTATTTGACAAATTTACTCCACCCCTACACTCCTGCAAGAGATCTAAGATCGGAGGGTAACTTCCTCCTCCAGATCCCTGGAACCCGCTCAAAGACCAGAAGAAACAGAGCTTTTGAAGTGGCTGGCCCCACACTTTGGAATAACCTACCTAATCACACAGAGGCTTTCACTTTATCTGAGTTCAAATTCTGTCTTAAAACTCATCTTTTTTCCTTGGCTTTTAATGTGCAGTTCTGTCTGGTTCTTATGGTGATTCTTACTGTATGTTTCTCATTTATTGTGTTTCTTTATGCTTTTTATTGTTCAGCACATTGGTCGGCCTGTTGCTGTTTTTAAATGTCCTTTAGAATTAAACCGAAATTGAATTTGCTGTTGTATGTTGTGCAGCGGACGAGCTAAAAGCCAAATGGTAAAACCTTAGAGATGCTTATGTAACGGAGGCGAGCTAGTAGTTGCTGTGCGAGTAAACCTCTGCAGTCTTTAGCCTCCTTGTTAGAGCGCCTGACTCTCATGCCGGAGACCCGGGTTCGAGGCCCGCTCGGAGCGGGTCGAGTGGGACCCGGGTGAAAGGGGTTACATTGGTGCCGTGACCCGGATGGGAGTGAGGTTTAGGGGGGTGAGTATAACGGAGGCCAGCTAGTAGTTGCTGTGCAAGTAAACCTCACTCCTCTGATCTCAATAGATTCTCTGGCGACAGATGCTAGAGGCTGCAGTCTTTAGCCTCCTCTTTAGAGCGCCTGACTCTCATGCCGGAGACCCGGGTTCGAGGCCCGCTCGGAGCGGGTCGAGTGGGACCCGGGTGAAGGGGGGTTACACTTACAAAAATGTATTCTCGGTCAGCACCACCTATCTGGAAACGTGAATTAGCTGAAGGCAATCAATAATTTTGCATTCAGTGTGAAAGCTCCGTTCGTTGGCGTTGGCCGCTTGTTTGTATGTGCAAGATAAAAGTCTTGCTTGACTCTTGCTTGATTTTCTTCAGAGGGTTAAAAATCTAGCATTTGCGCAGGGCACTTTCGGCTCTCGAGGGAGTTGAAGGTACTCATGGTGATGCATTTGCAGTAAGAGGCTCTGTTATTGCTTGATTCTTCTATAAGAATCTAGCGCTTGCAAGGAGTGTGCTCTGCTCTCAAGGGAGCTGAATGCATTCATTGTTATGTGTTTGCTGTGGGATGCTACACCCATGCTTGGCTCTCTCTTGAGAGATGAGAGTCGAGCGAAGGCGCCTTTCAGTTTCACCTTTCAGAGTCCTGTGGCTGCCTAGGTGGCAGGGCAGGATCAATAGCGGGGATTGTAGGTGGAGCATAGGGAGGAGCCTGACTGAAGTTTTACTCTTTTGGGCTTCTCCTGCTATTTTGTTTTCATGTCGTTTCAGGAAGCCCCACTGTGGCCGCCTACGATCTGACTGATTATTGTGATGTGTCTAATTCTGAGGAATTAGATGCATAAAGAGTTGAGGTGGGTGTTATTAATAACCTGCCTCTTCCATTGTCCCACATATAAGTTTGTGGGCTTTTATTCCTTCTATATCTCCACACTGAGGTGTCAAGATAATGGAGGAATTTATATTTAGATCTTATAGTCTCTCCCATGTATTCAAATTATCCTCATGTGTTGAGACTGTGTGAGCAACTATATGTGGGGATGCCCCAGTTGAAGAGCAGCTTGCTAGCTATCTCTCCCCTGGTTCTGCGTCCTCTTTGAAGGCTCCTGCCTTGCAAATGGAGCAAACGCGTTCAGCTTTTGAGGATGAGCCGTGGTAAGGGAGCTCCCATCTGGCTTGGCTTTTTTCACGTGGGGTGAAAGTCTGGGCCGGATTCACCAAAATCTTCTGAAGAAATTCGCCCAATTTCCACACAGGAGTGCTGCCGGAAGATGGTGTCCTGCCTAAGGTTAGGACGCAGGTGTTGCAGCAACTCCAAGCCCCGCCCATTGATTGGTACTATCTCCTGAGGCAGTCCAAAAAAATAAAATATGCGCAAGCCGCAGATCTATCCATCCGTGCTACAAAGCATGGTCGTTCTATGGTTGTTATAGTTGCCAAGAGGGGCCTCTGTTATAAGGAAAAATATTGATCCTTAATTTTTTGATCTTACACTCTGATCTCTTCGGTCTGCCAATGAGGCAGTCGTAGAGCAGTTTACAGAGCTGGGGTCTCAGTCAGCAGCTTTCATGAGATATATCCCTCTCAGGAGGTTCATGAGGTTTGATGCAGGGTGAACGAAGTTGTGTAGGATAGTATAGATTCCCTCTACTTTGCTTACCTCCCTCCCTAACTACTGTTGGGTTTTGAAGTAGGGATGTATGCTCCCCTTTGGATGGGTGCTCTACTATAGCCCAGGTTCAACGATGCTAATAAGTAGAGGTAGTTTGCTTGTGGGGCATCCCTCCGTATCATCTGTTGCTTAAAATGGTTTAGTGCTATAGAAAAAGATGAAGCGCTATCTATAGCGGGTAGGGGTGGAACGGTACATGTACTCGTACCGAACCGAATCGGTACGGGGGTCACGGTTCGGTGCGTACATTTAAACGCAGAATACACGGTACGAAAAAAAAAAAACGTGCGTGCAAAATAATTAATGTAATGCGGAACTACCGTTAAATACGCGGGCTCTTTAGGGACACCTCAACTGTAACCCCGCTTTAGCTCTGAAGCTCTGATTGGCGCCGATGCAGCCGAGCTCCGCCTATCTATGCGCTCTATCAGAGCCCGTCTGCATTCTCTGGCACTCTGCCGTTTTTGAGTGAGTGAGAGAGATATCAGCGACAGCGAGAATGGCAAGTGGCGGTGTTCCACAAGAGTTAGAGGATCCGCCGGCTTCTTTGAGATCGCAAGTTTGGGAAAACTTCGGTTTCCCAGTCAGTTACAGTAGTACAGGCGAAAGAGTGGTGGAAAAGACGAGGACTGTGTGTCGGCGTTGTTCAGCGGTTGTTGGGTATGTGAATGGAAATACATCTAACATGCTAACGCATATCCGACGCCATCACCCAGATTTGAACATCACTGGAACGAGAAAAAAAAAACTGTTCAACTCCTCCTCCCTACAGTGCTTAACCAGCCTTTAGACTCACATACAAATAAGGCCAAAAAAATCACTGAAGCAATCGGAATTTACATGTCATCTTCAATGCGCCCGTATTCACTCGTAGAGGAACCTGGCTTCAAGTATTTGCTGCACGTACTCGAACCTCGTTACAACATGCCATCCCGTACACATATGAGGCAAACTGTAGTCCCTTCCATATACAACCAAACACGTACGTTGATGGAGCACGAGTTGTCAGCTGCACCCTCCGTTTCACTAACAACTGATGGTTGGACTTCTCGTGCTACGGAAAGCTATTTAACGGTGACTGCTCATTTTATTGACTCTGATTGGAAAATGAAAGCATCAGTTCTACAGACGCGACCCCTGTATGAGCAGCACACAAGCACTCACCTAGCTGAGAAGCTACAGGAGGTCGTGGCAGAGTGGAAACTAGAGAGGCCTGGAAAAACTATTTCAGTGACCACAGACAATGCAAAAAACATTGTTAATGCCGTCAGAGAAGCAGGGCTGGGTCCGCATGTAGCATGCTTTGCCCATACCCTAAATTTAGCCGCACAAAAAGCACTGGCAGTCAACCAGGTATCTAGATTATTAGGAAAAATCAGAAAGATTGTTACTTTTTTTCATCGTAGCACAACGGCTGCGTATGTTTTGGAGCGTAAACAGCTGGCCCTCGACTTGCCAAAACACAGCCTCATACATGATGTGTCGACACGCTGGAACTCCAGCTACGAAATGGTCGAGCGCTATTTGGAACAACAAGTTGCAATTTACTCAGCATTAACAGACAACTCCGTAAAGAACAAGCAGGACGGCTCACGTCTGTCAGATCAGGAGGTGAGCTTCGCAGAGAGTGTGGTTAGGATTATGAAACCTTTGAAGACCATCACAACAATTTTGAGCACAGAAACAACTCCGTCGGTTTCAATGATCCTACCACTCAAAACTATGATAATGAAGTCTATGGAGCAAAATGACGACGATGCTCCCATCGTCAGGGAAATGAAAAATGCCATCAGAGAGAACTTGCAAATCCGATACATTGACCCAGATCTCCAAGATTTCTTTAATAAATGTACTGCATTGGACCCCAGGTTCAAATCGCTCCCTCATTTGGATCCTGCCCATCACCAGAATGTCTTCGATGCTTTCATCACAGAAGTTATGAGCAGAACAGAGCAGGTATGTATTTATTTAATGCATATTTCTAAGTCTTTTTTAAAAACGTATGTTTTCTTTGGCGTATTGATTTTTTTTTAAATAATTTGTTACACACATTTTTCTTAAATGTGTATATTATATTTGTGTGTATTAAAGTGTGTATATTTAGCATCTGCATTTAGTTGTGTTGTACAGCACTTTGGTCAGTCTTGTGGCTGTTTTAAATGTGCTATATAAATTAATTAAACTTGAAACTTTAATGCTAAGGTTGTTTTTTTTTTTTTATAAAAAAAATCTCTCACTTCTGTCATGTCTTAAACTGAATATATTGCTGTTACAGTGTTCAGTCACTGATAAAACCCAATCATTGTCTTTGTTTTATAATACTTCAGATTGAGACAGAGACAACACAGGACAGGCCATCAACATCACAGGCTACTTCCTTTGCAGAGATGCCAGAGTCTGAGACATCATCCTCCCCACCTCCTCCAAAGAAGTCAGCCATGGCAGAAGTCTTTGGCTCCCTCTTTGCAACTAGTCAGATGGACCATACTGATTTGAAGCAGAAGGTGAAGGAGGAGGTACATGCCTACATAGCCAAGGAAAGCACTTCTTTGGAATCTGACCCACTTGACTGGTGGAGGTCCAATGAAACAATATTTCCAAACCTAGCCAAGTTGGCCAAATGTTACCTGGCAGTACCTGCCACCTCCGTCCCAAGTGAGAGGGTTTTCTCAACGGCAGGTGACATAGTCACTGCCACAAGATCTACCCTCACTAGTGAAAGTGTGGACATACTTGTGTTTCTGAAAAAAAACTTAAAAATACAATGAAGCTACCTTTTAAGAGGTACATTTTGTGATACAGCACATATTGTTCTTTTCTTTTATATTTTATAGGAGATGGACCACATATTTATTTTTACTTCACCCATTAGAAATATGGACTATGGGACAGTTTATGTTTACCACAGCAAGCCATGGTGTAAATGCATTTAACTATAATGTGGTCATATTTAAAAATTATTTTTTTTTACTCCTTAATCTTTATTCTGAAGTTACCAAATTTGCCAGTTGGCATTTGGCACAGGTATGCCTGTCGTCACACTTATTTTTTTCTTGTTAAGTATTTTACACTTTCAGAAATAAGAGATGCTGTATTTTCTGTTTTATAGCTGATTGTCCTAGTTTGTTTACAAGTTACTGATGGAGTCTGGAGATGATGTGAGGTAGTTATTGTTTACCGTGTACATCTCATCTTACACACTTAAGGCTGTTGTATCTATAGCTCAGGGGAGAGACTGTATGACCACTAGGTGATACAGCTGAGACATGTACAATAAAAAAATTGCCTTCTGCATTTTTGTTTTGCTTTTCCCTCCATTGTACCGAAATCGTACCGAACCGTGACGTCTGAACCGAGGTACGAACCGAACCGTGACTCATGCGTACCGTTCCACCCCTAATAGCGGGTCTTAGGTAGAGTGCATTGATTCAAGGCAGGGTATGGGCTGGCTTACCCCAGTTACTTTGGGGTCTTTAGATAGGGTTTAAAATGGAGTAGAAGCTCCCCTGTGATAGGCTGCTCCCTTTGCTGTCAAATACTGGTGAGAAATACCCAACATGCTGAGCCCTGTCTCGCAAAGGAGGGATGAACACACACACGCGCACGCACACACATGCATACACACACACATATGCACATGCACCAGACACTTTTACAGTTGCTGCTCTCTCACTTTCTCTTTGCATACTGTTTGCAGTTTTTAATGGAAACCTATTTAAATTATCATGTGCCTGAGGTTCTTTTAAATGGTTGTATTGTGATTTATATATTTTTTTTAATACTTGTCTGTGTTATGTTAGGGTTTTACACCATGGGTCTGAGGGAAACGGAATTTCAATCCTCTGTATGTCTTGTGCATGTAGAAGAATTGACAATAAACTTCAACTTGAACTTGATGAAGGTATAAAAACCTGGGACTTCTCTTGCTGTAGAGCATAGATCATTCCTAGTACAGTATATTGGCTTAGGGAATAGCACCACTTTTATGAGTCACATGGAATGCGACCATGGGGTTGACACAATCCTGACTCCGACTGGGTAATTTATACTATGCCCACTATGTTTGTGCATTTTCACAGCCTAGTGAGGCAGTCATTCCCATAGTATGATGTAGTGGGTATTGATTCCCCATTGCATCAATACCAGGAGCAGCATTTAAGTTCCACTTCGAAAGGGAACGTCTTTGGTTGCATATGCAACCCAGTTCCCAGAGAAGGGAGAAGAGACGCTGTGTCTCGTTGACAAACCTCAGGCCCACCCCCTCTTTCCTTAAGACATAAGAGTTGATGTGCACCTTTTTATACTCACGGGCAAGTGACGTCATGGACTGCTGTTTACCAATTATTATTGGCTTTTGTTCACACGTGCCTCAGACACTGGTCACGCTGATGACATTCCCCATAGCATCAATACCAGACGGAATCCAGCATCTCATTCCCCTTCTCAGGAAATTGGGTTGCATATGCAAACAAAGGTGATTTTTGGGTCTCTGCATAAAATTGAGCTCCTTTTTTTCATACTATATCATACCATATAAGGCAACATACATATGCAATTTTTTTGTTTTAAAATTTGATCTATAAATAATTTTAAAATAAAAAATATAAAATAAAACATTTACTAAAAATATTAAAAATATTTGTATACAGCATGTGACCATTAACTGACATAAGATAACCATGAACTAATAATAAAAAACATTTTATTATTATTTATTATTATTACTTTTGGCTTAATTTTATTATTGACCTAACTTATTAACATAGAATCTCAAAGGGTACTTCAAGTAAGTATATTAGGGAAAAGAGGTTCAGCTGACAAAAAAGTTGAGGAATGCCTGCATTGCATGTAAATATGAAATGACGTGATTTTTTTACATTTTAATGTGTTTGAAAGACAAAAGCCTTCCAGAGACACTGATAAATGGTCAAATTGATCAATTAGTACTTATTCAAATGATAATTAATGTGTTTGTCAGGAGCTGATTAGATATGCAATGTTTAGAAAACACTTCTTAAAAGTAAAATGATTTCCATAAATGCAGTGATCAAATGTGGTGTGGATCTCAGTTTTCAGTGATAAGCCGCGTTTCCATCGAAATTACCCGGAACAATTTGGACTGCGCACGACTTTCCAGTTTCCACTGGATTCCGTGCTCCGCATATAAGCTTAATAAAGCCTGAACCTCATCATCATCAGTCCATCAGTCATATTTTTTAAACTCCATTGTTGATTTGAAAAGCAAACAACTCTTACTGTACACAATACACAGACTTTTAAAAAATAGTGGTTGAAATAAAATGCTACATGGAGTCAACCCTGGTCTGTGTTACTGCCATTGTGAGAATAACATGTAATCATGTAAACAATAGAAAAGTTACTGTAGTCTGATTAGGAGTATTTTAAAATGTAGGCCTAATATAATCTAATTACAAGTTCTTAATTTTTGGAATCTGATTATGTAATCCAGATACATGTAATCATTGACTACCCAGCACTGTGTGTACTGTTGTCTATAACAGAGTTCTCTTTGTGTCTCTCTTCTATGTTGTAGATATCATTCGCCAACCGTCAGAAGATGAAATTATCAAACTGGCCCCTCCACCTAAAAAAGCATGAGGTCAACGTTCATGACCTCTGCTCCTCATCCCCGGCACTTCATCTTGCCCATCATAGTCACCAAACCACTCCCAGCACCCCGCCCACATCACCTCCCAATGAACAGAAGCCAAGCAGCAAATCAGATTACCAAGATGCTTTACAGCCACGCCCATGCCATGGAGGCATGGCACACATGAAGAACTAGAACGGAAGACAAAGAAATGGACAAAAAGACAGCGACCAAAAGACTTGTAGTCTGGTTACAATTGTATAGTGAATAGGTCATAGGTCAAGTTGTGTGTCGGAATGAAAAACAATAATTCTGTGTTTGCTGACACTTGTATGGAATATTGGATGTGAGAGAGAGTTTATTTGGGCCCTTGATAGCATTAAGTGGGATTGTCAGAAGTTGATCAGACCAATGTAATAGGGAGTTTGCAGTTGCAGTTAATGTGCCACTGGCCTAAGGTGTGAATCTAGTTGTGAAACAGGTTTAATCACTGGATCACTGTTCCTTTAGACACATTTATTCCCTAGTTAGTAATGTGGGTAGACTTGAGGTTGGTACATTCCCTTTAAAAAAGCTCATATCAATACTTAAAAGTGTTACAGATAATTCATCTCGGAATTTGTGTGATTGCCACTTAGAAAGCCAATATTTGCCTTCTTTAGAAATTAAATGGTTTTATTAAATAAATAATTGTTGCAGGGTATGCAATTACCTAATATAGAATTACTACTGCTTTTATATTTCTGCATCATACTTCTATGAATTGTAGTTTATTAAATTATCAGTTATATCATAACAATTGTTATCAAACAACAGCAGTCTTATATATCATTATAATAGTGTTCTAGTACATATGGGAGACAAAATTAGACATTATATCCTATATTAGATGTATAACGGGCCTAAAAACAGGAAGAGTCCATCAAAACAGAACATGGTAGAACACAAAACTGATGAATACACACACACACACACACACACATACACACACACACACACACACACACACACATATATATATATATATATATATATATATATATATATATAATATGTGTGTTTAGTAACATTTTTACTAAATTTCTGCAGTATTTGAATCAGGAAATAGAAAGCATATATTTTTGTTAAAACTTTAAATTTGACTACTTCTACTGTGAATTGTTTATTCAGATGCCTCAGTATACCATTATGTGAAACATTAGGATGATATCACATATATTTTCTGTTTATAATTTGTATACCGATAGAGGGTAAGAAACAGCTGTGACTAGAGATATTTACGTCAAGGATGTGGTAAAAAATATTGTTAATGAAATGGTTGAAAAATATCCATAAATTGCAGCACTCTATGTGGCCAAAAGTCTGTATGGATCACATTGTGCATCCAAACAGCACATAATTTTTTAGGTGTCTTCTTCTATTTGTACTCTAATTTTTCCTGTTTCACAAAAGTAGGCTATATTTTAATAAGTATGACATTGATTTGAAAAACACACGTCTTTGCCAAACGTTCTAACACAGAATATTAAGATCATGCTGCGTTTACAAATATTAATATCATGATTATGATTGTGATATTCTTTGTGTTGGTAAGATTGCGCCTTTTATTGATACCATCTGCTGAAAGACTGTTCAAACACGACTCTAAATTTGCTTGATCACTGTGTTGTTGCTTAGCCCCTGTAGACTGTTGTTTTCATATTATAAAGCCAGAACGGTTATTGAGGACATGCCATGCGTGTTTTTATGCGTCTGCATTTCCACCCACGCATGAGGGCAGGATACATCATTCAGTTACAGGCTGTTTCTGCAACTCTCTATTTATTATTCTGTTGTGTGATTTCATTGAATCTAAGAAAACAAGTTCTAAGACCTTAGCAAAATCGAATCTAGTACTACATATTTTTTAAAGTCTGGAACATTTTGAAAAGATAGACTGCAACTGGCCGTGAACGTTCATGGCCCTTTTAATTTGAAATAGTTACTGTGGATTTCTGAGGACTGTAAAGAATGTCCTGTCAAGTTTTAGATCAGTGAAATGTAAACTTTATTTCAGTTGTCGCCACCCAAAAAGGACAATTCTTTATCATTTACATTCCGAGCCTGTATATTTGTTTTAAATATACTCAAAACTAGATTTTTAGTAGAATGTTCATAGAATGAAAGTGAATATGGACAGGTCAAGGCCCCAAATGGACAAAAAAGTGTATACTTCTGTGTATACAAGTGTATTTGGGGCCTTGACCTATCCCCATTCACTTACATTGTATTTGTGCAAGAACCAATAGCATTTAGTATCAATGACTTCAAACCTGGCATGATGCCTCTTAATGTACTGTAACACATTTGAATGCATGCAAATCCCCTTGCATTGTATGCAACAGTTCTCCTTTTTCGTTCCCAAAAATAATAAACGTTATATAGATTTGAGGGTGAGTAAATGACAGATTGTTAATGTTTGTCATTTTCCAAAGTGTAAGATCCAGATATATGCGACGAGTCACAAAAAATCCTGTCAAAAACAGATTGTAAATGATTCTTTTTATTATATTTTTTATGTTGTTGTTGTTGTATTGATGTTTCTCAATTACGTACAAATGTCATCTTGTGAATTTTGCGGTATGTGACGTGGTGATGTTCCCTGTCTTTTGTCTCTCTGGACACACGGCCAAACGCTCAAATCAGTCTCATCGGACACACCATGATCAGTCTTTGAATTGATTTGTTTTTCTGTTTGTTTTGTTCAGTTGATCAGTAATAATGTGGTTGTTGTTGTTGTTTTTTTTTGCATTCTCGGTCCTGTCATCCGTGGACTGAGTTCTCTGTGATATCTGATTCTTGATCAGCTCTCTATATGCTAGTTTTACCAACCAATCATAGACTTTTATAACGTCCCCAGACCAGCAACCAAGGGCTTTAGATGTCCTCAAGTCATTCACAGTGCATTTCATACCTGATGTGGTTCTGCCGCTCACATATTGTGTGCATGAGCACTTGTAGTTTAGCCTTTGTTGAATGATAGCTTCGTCTATATCAAGGGCATCTGTTAAGCACTGTGCTTTGCGCTTGAAATAATTTTACCAAGTGTATTTTCAAAACAGCGCCTCAACTGGAGAACATTGGAAAAGCCATATTGCTATCGCTCTCCCTTTTCCATGTTTCCTTTTTGAACAATAGAGGCGTATTCCGATGAATTTCCGCTGCCAGCAGGAAATAATGCCGAGCTCAATGGAATAAGCAGCGTCTTTCTCTAGTTTAATGCCACTTGCTTTCCTATGCAGAGAATAAATTCGGTACTGTGCACAGGCATCAACTCTAGACACACTTTCGATGTTGTTAATGACCACTACATGCAAGTTCTCTTGAGTATTACTGTATGTGTTCGGCCAAATGATACGATACTGTAAGAACTAAGAGACCACTGAAGCCATATACACATAATTCATGTCAATTGATTGTCAAATTGGATGTCACGGTATTAAAACATATCAGCCTTGATAATGCTGCAAAAGCTTTGTAATGCTGAAAATTCATATTGGCATAACAGAAATCACTGAATCTAGTCAAACAAAAAATTAACAAAAAATTAACAAAATTGAAATACTTTTGGGTGAATTGTCAAGAAAAGTACTCCTCAAAATAAATGTAATGAAAATATAATTTGCATAAGCACACAATATGTATTGATATAATTATTTCTCACTACTGTCATAGAGGTTTTTATTTTAATGTATTTTTTCCCATTACAATAATGACAATGAGGGAGGATGTGCTTATTTGTCAAAATAATGCCACAATGCAAAAAAAAACTACAAATCATTTTTGTTATCTTTAGCTTAATATAATTTTCTTTCTTCTTTTTTTTTGTTCTGACTGATGTTTTGTTCTTAAGTTGTACATACAAAATATTGTGGATTTATAAAAGTGTTTTATTATTAATTTATTTAATGCAATTGTATCTTGTTTTGGTTGTACTGATGTATGTTTACTAATTGGACAAAATTGGACAAAATCGTCTATTCATAATTGTAAATGTGTGTGTGATGGCTCAGATTAGGTCTGTTATGTTGGTTTTAACATAAGGCACTGGGCTCAAGATCCTTTTCTATAATCTTCTGTTTTAATAACTTTACAGCATCATTTAAATGTGTTTTTGTCAATTTTTGTTTTATTGTAGTGTTGTTCCAAATGCTTGTTCTCTTACTTAGTTATGCTTATCAGCATAATATGACAATTTTGACTGTGTAGTACCCATGCTTGTGTCATGTTGTGAAATGTTTGTATGAGAGGCCACTGGCTGTAAATGCAAGAACACCTTTAAGGTTAATTAATTTATGTAAGTATCAAATTCCCCGTCAGAATGTTAGAATGAGGTCTTGAGAAATGTGGAATCGGTTTGCGTGGAGATTGCAACACTTTATCATTATTCATTCATTATTTATCACAAATCATTATTTATGTGATGCGGTTACTGAGATTGTCAAAATATTGTGAGAGTGATTTTGACGGTATTGTAATATGGTGTAGTTTGAGGGAGTGGATTGTAGTACAGTGATTTAATGAATACAGGAACATTGATCATCACAGAACTGAGAAAAGAGAAATATGGGGATATAACTTATGTACGGTGAATCTCACAGAGAAATGTTAGGGCCAGTTTTAACCCAAAATTAAAACAATATATTATTTTATATGAAGAACATGAAATGTATTTTAGGACCATTAAGACTTGTTTTACATTGTAAAACTTTATCAGGTAACCAAAATTGATTTATTTTCTGAATTAAAATCAGCATTAATAATAATAGTTAATATTATTTATTTTTATTATTTTAGGGTGAAATATGTCCCAAAACATATCCTTGCAACTTTCTTTTTTTCTTCACTTCACATTTCTAAAATGTTTGGGTGTACATGTAAAGCCCTTGTAGAGAATGTTTGAGCTGAATAGCTCATGATAAACAAGTTAATGTTACTGCAGAAACGGAAATGTTTAAAAAAAGGCAAATAGCGAGACATGTCATATATTGGTAATGCACATTTGTAGCAGGAAAACACATTCAAATATAGAGCACATGCAAAATCGTGTGCATAAGAGCTATTCTTGTAACGTTTACACTGAGGATTAAAGCATGCTCTCATGCCATGACAAAGTGCCAACTGAATTCTTATTTGTTCAGAAGCTTAAAACAGACTTTATTATGCATAACTATTTATTAATCTCATGATAAGATGCTACATATATTTCAAAAAAGAGCTTGCACCCTAGAAGTTTTTGCTGTTGCAGTTGTGTTTAGTGTTTATGCGCTCGGATTGGTTCTTTTGGAGGTGTAGTGGCGTGTAAACTGAAGTGGGAATGCCATGCTGTGCTGAAGTGGGTAGAATAGCTGCTTGTAAATGAAAATAGATACTGAACTTTGGTCTGTTTTAGACTGATGTTGAAAGACATATTTGTTTGGGCATTTTATGGTCATTGCGTATTTATTTATTGACGTGTTGCAGTTGTTCACTTTTTTCTTTTTCTAAGATCTACATAGCCAGTTATCGCTTCACAAGACACATTGGCTTGAAACGCTTTGCAAATCGCTGATGTTTGAATCTCATTTTTCTCTCTTGACATTAACGTTAACCTTCATGGGCAGTGTGCTGTTAGCATTTCTTCAGTATTCTTTTTGCTTTCTCTCTTTTTTCTTACATTGCAGTGAAAACAACAAAGTGATGGACAGTATGAAAAAATGTTAGATATATCTACAGATGTGGCTTCTCTATTGGAGTAAATTTAGCTAAACCAAAATGATGCTGTTTTGTCATTGTGCTTAAATGAATATATAAATATTATATTATATATTAAAATATATTTGCTAACCAACAGATTTGTGCAAGACAGTTTTTTACCACACTCAGATAAAGTTCACAATGAAAAGTGTTTGCCACAGCAGAATGTTCTGATGTAAAATGCACAACATCACAAATGCATACTGTCAGAGCCGGATTAACGCAAAGGCAAACTAGGAACGTGCCTAGGGCCCGATTGGCGGGATGGGGCCCAGACAGAGGGACAGGACGACGACGACAAAAAAAAAAAAAAAAAAAAAGCCTATCTAGCCTACAATTTATTTCAATATTTATTAATTAACTAAAAATAGTGACGGTGTTTATCTTAACCATAGACTGTTACATTACGTCACATTAACGCCAGCCCATGACTGTATATATATATATATATATATATATAGAGGCGCAGGCGCCACCGCGCCAGCCAGTTAAGTCCGAGGGGACGTCAGAGGCGGTCAGAGCGGGACAACAAAGCTAGCAGGCAGGTGTGTTTTGAGTAGGCTAACATTCAATATGCTTTCGGGGGCGGCAAAACGTAAAAAGAAAAAAAATGAAGAGGAACAAAAGAAGAGACAGCGGGGGGCTTTACAGAAGTTTCTGTCGGGCAGCCGTCCGACAGCTGTGAACCTGCTCGAGTCAGCAGAGCCAGAGGCCGAGCCAGGCCCGGAGACACGGCCCGAAGACGCGGCGGAAGATGCGGCGGGAAATGCGGCGGAAGACGCTGTGGCGCCGTCAACATCAGTGCCGTCACAGAAGGACAAACTGATGGAAGAACAGCAGCCAGCCAGAAGTGAGCCCAATATTGTTTTGCAGCAGGAGAGTCTAGAACCGGAAAGGGTATTAACAAGCAACCCATCTGATCCTGCAAAGTGGGACCAAATTGATGACAGGATGTGTGAGTACTTTGCACTAAACCATCCCTGTCAAAATATTGGAGATTTCTCTGCATCACAGAGGAAATATGGAGACATTAACCGAAGCTTAACCAAGGAACATTTCTTTAGAAAAAAGCTAAATGGAGAAACCCTGTCAAGAAATTGGTTAGTGTACTCACCGTCTACTGGCACTGTATTCTGTTACTGCTGCAAGTTGTTCAGTATAAGACAATAAATTTGTCACTGGATTTAATGACTGGAAAAACTGTGCTAATCGCTTGCATGAACATGAGAATAGTATGGATCATCGTACTGCTGTGCTGAGTCTATCATTACTTGGAAATAAAAATGCACGCATAGATTCAAACATAGTACAGCAACAGGAGTCTGAGAGAGCATACTGGCTCAACATTTTGAAACGTATAGTGGCAACTATTCAGTTTCTTTCTTCACGAGGACTGCCCTTCCGTGGGGACGATGAGTTAGTAGGATCACCCCACAATGGGAACTTTTTGGGCTGCTTGGAGTTAATTAGTCGCTTTGATCCACTTCTGTCAGAGCATCTAGCCAGATATGGAAACAAGGGCAGGGGACATACCAGTTACCTGTCCTCTACAGTTTGTGTTGAGTTTATTCAGCTGATGGCTGAGAAAGTTCTATGCCATTGTAAAAGAAGTTAAAGATGGCAAGTATTTCTCCATCATTGTGGACTCAACACCTGACGTCACACATGTTGATCAGCTTGCTTTGATAATTCGCTATGTCCTGAAGAATAGTGGTGAGCCTGTCGAGAGATTTTTGGAGTTCATACCACTACATGGTCATACTGCAGAACACATGGAGGAAACACTCAAATCTGAGTTAAAAGAACTGGACATTGATTTGATGGACTGTCGTGGGCAGAGCTACGACAATGCTAGTAACATGGCAGGGAAATATTCTGGACTCCAAGCAAGAATAAAAAAAAAAAATCCCAATGCTGACTTCATACCATGTTCTGCACATTCTCTTAATTTAGTTGGTGCATGTGCAGCAGAATGTTGCCTAGAAGCAGTTTCATTTTTTGGCTTCATTCAAACTCTCTACAACTTCTTCTCAGCTTCAACTCGGCGGTGGGAGATTTTAACAGCCCATCTCACAAAATGTGAGCGAGGTCTGACACTGAAGAGCCTTTCCGGCACAAGGTTGTCTGCAAGAGCTGATGCAACAAAAGCTCTGAGATTTGGCTACAAAACTATACAGGATGCTTTGAACGAAATCAAAGTTGACCATGGAACCCCCAGAGCTGCTCAATATGAGGCGAGTCAATTAATAACAGTGATGGAAACCCTTGAAACTGCAGTTATGACAGTACTGTGGGATGAACTGCTGAGAAGAATCAATTTAACCAGCAAAGCATTGCAACAGGTACAAATTGATGTATGTACTGTTCCTATTCTGTACTGTTCACTCATAGAATACATAGGACAGGCCAGAAACGATTTCGATGTCTATGAAGCAGAGGCCAAGACTCTCACAGCGACAGAGGGATACAAAGCAGATAGCCAAAGGAGACGAGTGAAGAAAGTTATGTTTGATGAGTCTGCAGGTCCAGAGGTGCGGCGCTCAGGCCGTGAAGCATTCTTGATTGACACACATTATGTCATCTGTGACTGCTTGTCACAAGAATTGAAACAACGCAAAGATGCATACAAAAACGTGGAGGAGAAATTTGGTTTCCTTACTAAAACGAAATCAATGAACATTGAACAAATCCGTGCAGCCACAGAAAAGCTGAGGAAAATATACCCCCAGGATCTTGAGGAGGACTTTACAGCAGAGTTTTGCCAGTTCATCTCAATGGTAAAAGACGAAGAATCAATCATGGCAATGTACAAGAAGTTCCTAGAGCTAGGCTTGAGGGATGCTTTCCCTAATGTGGACATTTGCCTTCGCATGTATTTGACATTACCGATTGCAAACTGTTCAGGAGAAAGATCATTTTCTTTGTTGAAACGAGTAAAAACATACCGGAGAGCAACAGTAACAGAAAAAAAACTGAATGCCCTTGCCCTGTTGGCAATTGAAAATGGATTCACAACTGCCATGGATTTTGAAGACATCATCGAGGACTTCACCTCATCAAAACTCAGGAGAAAGCATCTGTAAATGTAAGTTTTCCATTTAAACTTCTAAATCTGAATAAGTAAAGTGAATATTAAAATCAAATGTAAGATGCATATAAATTAAATGTATAATATAGGGCTATACTTTCTACTATAATGAAATGAAATATGAGAAACAAACCAAGTATATTCAAACCTCAAACAGTTGTCTTATGTATACATTTTTATTTTTCTCCACAAGATTGTGATGATGCCGTCAAGACGTGTTTTTGCTGTGATGGAGGCCTGTGATGCCGGAAGGCTGAAGATTATCCCTGAGTGGAGCATGCTAAATGGTTTCCATAGTAAGTGTAGCTGTTTTTTTTTTTTTTTTTTCCCAAATATTTGTATTAATTTTCAAATAATAAAAAAACATAACAAAAAAACGAAACATGTATCACTCACACACACATTCACATAATCAGAGACCTGCACCTATCAGAGATAAAGTAAAACAACATTTCCGTCACCGTGTCAAGTTTTAAGTCACAAGAAAATCTAATTCAAAATGATAATAAAAGATAAAAACAAATGTATATTTTTTTTTTTAATAAAAGAATAGGCCCTACTTTACATATGATATAATAATCATGTATGGCTCCCATAATTGTACAAAGTCCTTTATTTTACCCTGGGAGATATAAGTCAGCCTTTCCAGTCCAATGCACTCTGAAAGTTCATTTATCCATTGTTTTATAGAAGGTGCTTCCATGCTCTTCCAGTTCAAAGCAATGGCTCTTCTGGCATGTAACAATCCAAAGTCCAATAGTCTAGTGTGTTTCTTTGTTTGTGAGATACCTGTAGGATATATTCCCAGTACACAAAGTTTGGCACAAAGTGGTATTTTAAGATTAGACAGTTCTGACAAACAGTTTATGACATCCTTCCAGAACTTCTGTATATCAGAACATTTCCATAGACAGTGAATTAGAGTTCCTTTATAATTTTGGCATTTTGTACATATATCAGGAATATTGCTAGACATATGATTGAGTTTTTCAGGTGTTATATAAACCCTTGTCAACCATTTATACTGTAATAATTTAAGCTGCGTGTTTATGATTTGTTTTTGCGCCTTTAAAAATGCTTCAGTCCATTCAAATTCCTCTATTTCTTCTTGAATGTCTTTCCTCCATGCGTTTAATTTGTCTACAGCAGACTCTTTAGAGTTAGACATTATTAAATTATAATATTTTGACAATTGGCCCTTTTCACCTCTTCCACCATCTCACAGTTTGGGAATGTACATAATATCTGTAGACCTGGAATGTAAGAAGTATTCCATCCATATACAAGTCTTTAATAGTCTGAATACCTTTAGTTTTCCATAGTTTAAATCCTCCATCCTTATATTTATTATCATTTATTGTTAGACAGTTTCTAAATGGTCTTGATGAATGTGAAGGGGTCATGTTTGCCTTCTTGTTCTTAATTACAACATTTATAAATGTTGTAAGCTATTGCATTTTGCAGAAAATCTTAATTAAATGTGCTGATTAAATGTAAACAGAGCAAATAAGATAAACTTATTTGCTCTGTTTACATAGTTTACTGACACCTATTGGTTATTTACTGGTACTACTGCCTTAACAATGACACTCCCAATGGATAAGATGAGGATAATTTAATAGCATTTAATAGAGCCGTGTAATGACGTATAAATAATGAATATCAAAAAATAGTCTGATAGACTTATTTTGGCATACAAACAACCAATTTGTAACCAAAGACTAGGCTATGTAAAATGTGAATTAACTTTTATTAGTAACTTTGGTAAGTTTCAGATTTCAATTCATAAATAACATAGATGGAGGGGGGCCCAAAAAATGCAGCCTGCCTAGTGTAGTCCATTTATTTAATCCGGCTCTGCATACTGTGGCGAACAGGACGGCCGAGGGACATGAGAGAACGGCGCGAGGCCGGTGGTGCGATTGCTAATGAGCAACACCTGTGAAGCACACCGGTCTCACATCTCTCACGGAGGAGCGGAAGCATAAAGGGGAGCGACGACGTTGATGATCGAGAGAGAACAGGCCTGTATTTTAGTTGAGTTTTGTTTTTTGTATTTGAGTTTTATTTTAGCCAGCAGTCGTCCTCGAGGGGCTGCTGGCCGTTATGTTTATTTTAGGTAAGCCAGCAGTCGTCCGCGAGGGGCTAAATTTTTTTTTTCGGGGGACTCCTACCGTCTGCCCAAGGCACCCAAGGAGCCGTCGCCGTCCACCGGGCGCCGAAGGAGCGTCGAGCCGTCCACCGGGTGTTAGCCAGCGCCACCGCCAGGCACCGCGGAGAAGATCGCCCAGCTGGTGGAGGACCAGATGGCAGCGCGTTGTGGGAACCGGATCATTTTTTTTTCCTCTCTCGATCATGTCGCTCCTCATGTCGCTCCTCATGGGCTCCTCACCGCGAGGCCGGTGGTGCGATTGCTAATGAGCAACACCTGTGAAGCACACCGGTCTCGCATCTCTCACGGAGGAGCGGAAGCATAAAGGAGGAGCGACGACGTTGATGATCGAGAGAGGAACAGGCCTGGGGCCTGTACCATGAAGCCGGTTTAGGTGGCTAGCCAGCTATGTTTCAGCTTAGTTTCCGCCAACTCTGGGTTTTAGGTACTATGAAAGCAGCTCGGCTTTAATCGGTGTTCGTTGCCATGGTATCTTACGCTGCACGGCTAGCCTGCTCCGGGGCAGGTTAAGTTCTGGATTCGAGAGCTCAGACTGAAGTTTGACCAATCAGCTGTGAGCAAAGAAACATATAGGTGACTTAACTGATTCCCAGCGTCTGTTCTCTGTTGCAATGGCTTCACCTTTTCTCCCAAATCCCGTGGACATCTCCGCGCAAATTGTTAGACGAGCACTTCGTAGAGAAAGAGTTTTTAGGGACAGACAATATCCCTTTGACTTTCCTGATATTTACTTGTATGAAAGATACAGATTTTCCGCCGAAGGAATGTCTTATCTTTGCGAACTTCTTGAGCCGCACATAACAAATGTGACTCGTCGAAGCCATGCACTTACTGTACCGCAAATGGTATGTATTGCGTTGCGGTTTTTTGCAAGTGGTACAGACTTGTATGCGGTCGGTGATGCAGAGAATCTAGGGAAAAACACGGTCTGTCGAACAATTCGCAAGGTGGTCCTCGCTCTGCAGGGGTACATAAATAGCTTCATTGTGTTCCCTGGACATTTATCCACCATGTCCATAAAAGAGGGCTTTTATAAAATTGTCGGTAAGATATATTGATAGGGTGACATCACATGAACAAATGTAGCCTTTCACACAAATTTTTTTTTTCTTCAAAAAAAAAAAAATCACACTTAGAAATCTATTATACAATAGTCTGCAGTAGCTACCTGTTAAGAAATGTTTTAAATATATATGTTTAATTCCTATTATAGGATTCCCTAGAGTCATAGGAGCAATAGACTGCACACATGTTGCAATCTCCACAGCTCTAGGAGAACATGAGGCAGATTATGTGAACAGAAAGTCCTTTCACAGCCTTAATGTTCAGGTAGGGCTACTATACCCTATGTGAAATTATTTTTATTTGCATTGAGATCAATCTTTAAATAAATAGTAACTAACAGATAGGACAATGATTTACTGTACATTTCATCTGCAGATGACTTGTGATCATGAATGCATGATCAAAAGCTTGGATTCCAAATGGCCTGGCTCAGTGCATGACTCACGCATTTTCCGTGAGTCTATTTTGTGTCAGCGCTTTGAGGAAGGCAAGTTAAATTTCGTACAGTACACTTTACATTTTTTATTTTAATGGCAAAACTTACAAATTTTTCCCCTTTTCTGTCCTATGACAGGGCTTTTTGATGGCCTGTTGGTAGGAGATAGAGGTTATGCATGCCAGAGGTTTTTGCTAACGCCCTATCCTGACCCCCAGACAGGGCCACAAAACCGCTTCGATGTGGCCCTCAGTAAAACCAGGGTCAAGATCGAGATGACCTTTGGCATCCTAAAGGCACGTTTCAACTGTCTTAGGCGTTTAAGAGTGTCACCAGAGCGGGCATCACAGATAGTGGCTGCATGTGCCATTCTGCATAATATAGCCACTATCAGAAAGGAGCGAGAACCACCACAAAACCAGCTTCTCCCTGATGAAATTGACCCCATCACACTTGACCACCCAGCTGGGGCAGCTGTCAGAGATGCGATCACAACACAATATTTTACTTAATAAAAGCACACTGACACTGCAGATTGGACTCAAACTGTTTTATTGGTCATGTGGCTAGGGAGGAAGAAAGAGAGCAAGAAAATTACATTAATAGACATTCATAGTGTTCATACTAAAGCGTTACTTGTTTAAAAAAAAGTTCACAAACGGAGATCTGTTTTTTCCAGCTGTTTGATCTCCAATTTAATTTTTTTAATTTGCAGCCTCCTCAGCTCACAGTCTAGCTCCTTTAGCTCACAGTCTAGTTCTAGGCTCCTTTTATAAAGGGCCCTGACTGAGTCTGTTTCCACCTGAAACAATTCCACCACAAACATGATCATTACAAGTTTTCTGGAGGTTGATCAAATCACAAAAAGTGGCATGACTATCTACAAACATAGGACTGACTGTAATTTATGTCAAGGGTTTAAAGCATTACCTTGTTCACATTCCTTCTGTAGCCCATTGAGGTAGAGGATTCAGTTTCTGGGGCAGGTTGTGAAAAATCCTACAATAAAAGAGATTTGTAAGGGCCAGTCACTTAATTATGACATTCAAATGTGTGCCGTAATAAAAAGCCCAGTGCATTCACCTCAGCAACTGTCTCAGAACACACAGACAGAGTGTCTTCATCATTTGGTTCACCCTAATAAATAAAAGGCAAATATAAAGCATAACTGTTATAAAGCAGGCTATGTTCATGGTGTTCTGTCTGCTGCATATACTGACCTCTGTGTGGGAGACTGTGTGCATGTGTGCTGGCTTCAACAGGGACACTGTATTTCCCTCTACTGCAGAACAGAGTCAGCCAAATTTAACCCTTTTTAAAACATTAGTAATGCATTGCACACACATACCCAGTGTCACTTGCTTCGAGGAGCCAGCACCAGGGTCAGACTGTACAGCACTTGCAATGCCATCCATAATCGGCCGTCCCTTATTATTACTCAGCGCCAACTCCTCGGCCACAGTGTAATTTTGAGGAGGTGGCCCTCCCCCAGTTTTCCTGATTTCACATTTTTTTCTGTTTGCTGCAAACAAGTTTTTATGAATAAATGTTCACAAAAATAATAAAAGGTTGTGGTAAATACTCACCACTTTGAATTATATTTTTATATTTTGTCTTGATCTGCTGCCAAGAACATTTGGAGTTGGGGTTGCATCTAAAAATATATGAATATCAATCTTTCTTAGGAATAGCCTATACATTCACATTTTACATACATCTACACACACGTATGTACAGTATGCATGCATGCATGTATATCAACACGAATACACACATGTTATTTTAGCATTTAATACATTTTTAATATGATTACATCATTTTACATTAATTGTGTAACTTACGCACTAACGCAATCAGCAATCTTCCTCCAAGAATCTTCTCTTGCTTTGGCAGCAGATACAGTGTTACTGCGTGCTTGAAAAACACTTTTATATTCTTCATATTTTTGAATAATTATCTCTTGCTCCTGCGCGGAAAAATATATAGCTCTCGCTCTATCCATTTCGAACGCGATTGGTTGTTCAGTGCCGACGTCACTCTTTTATGTGCACGCGCTCGTGGATTAATCATAAGTTAAGATCAAAGCCTGAGTTGACAGAGAAAGTTGATGAGCTGCGTCATGGTACCAATAAAGCCTGATTGCATCGGTTCGGTTTTGTCAACTCAAAACTAATCCTGTAACCCCGAGTTTGTTCAGCTACCTTCATGGTACAGGCCTCTGTATTTTAGTTGAGTTTTGTTTTTTGTATTTGTGTTTTATTTTAGCCAGCAGTCGTTATGTTTATTTTAGGTAAGCCAGCAGTCGTCCGCGAGGGGCTGTTGGCGGTATTTTAGTTTGGTTTGTTTTATTTTAATAAAGTTTATTTGAATGTTCGCCGGTTCCCGCCTCCTTCTTCCCTGAACATTGCTACACATACATTCATGGTAATAATTATTTTTGCTTTCCAGGGTTGCTTTAAAATGAGAATCTAACAGCAATTTTGCTGTGGATCTAAAGTGATCAATCAGAGCTCATTAGAAAAGTCAGTAATGCCCATCAGCACATGGGCAGGTCACATATAGATCGGACAAAAAAATTATTTTTAATGTTTTTGAAATAAAGGCTGCATTTATTTTATACAAAATTAAGTAAAAACATAGTAAAATGTAATTTGTTCTTGTTATGGAAACCTGAATTTTTAGCATCATTACTCCAGTCTTCAGTGTCACATGATCCTTCAGAAATCAATATTATAATTTGCTGCTCAAGAAAGACATTTAAAAATCATTTTTCAACTTTGATTATAATAATAAATGTTTCATGAGCAGCAAATCAGCATAGCATAATTTCTGAAGGGTCGTGATAATGAAGACTGTAATGATGCTTTACATCACATGAATAAATTACTATCAGGATTGGGGTTCATGGATGAGGCGAGGACTAAATAATGCCGAATTGATAGGCTAAAAAAAATAAACCCCCCAGAGGGGGAACAGCAGCTGGTAGTGATGTTACGTATGACACTGAAGCTTCGATGTGCGATACGCACATGGGACGCAATTTCTATTGAAGCCCTGTATCGGGGTGTGTATTGGTTTCCCCGAGTCACGTGATCGATGACAAATGAAGCCTCACATTCTGTCCAATCACGTGCGCGTTTCGCTTTGGGTTTCAGAAGGCTCGAACCCAAGATCTTACTTATAAGGGTAGTAAAACAGTTGTTCGAAGGCTTGATTGTGTTTGTGGGGTGCACTATAACATGTGTTCATGGTTTGTTTTTAAAAAATTGCATTATTTTTCATATATTTTACCTTTATTCTACACTGCTCTGTCCCTCCTTGTAAAAACAGTCTGATGGTTTCCGGGTTCCATGAAGCCAGTCCCTCAAAAATACGCAATGGTCTCAGATTGGTTAGCTGGCTCAGTGTGTTGTAATTTATCTAACCGCCTAGTGCACGTTTTTCGGAAACGTCACGCCCCGTACCTTTACCAGTTTGTGCTTTGGTGTATTATAAACAATGGCGTCAATAAAACCAAAACCAATAAAACCATTTTCGGACCCAGAGAATGTAAGTGAAGATGATCGAGCAGGACCTGTTCAAGAACGGCTGTTAAACGACGTTTCAGAAAGGTTAGTTTTTAGGTGTTCAAGCACGAAGTGCTGAAAACCTATTGTATTTGTGCTGATTTTTATTATTATTATTATTCTGCCGTAAAACGCATCGTGCAGACCAAACCGTAAGTGCTAGAGATATTTGGGTTTAAGGTAGCACAGAAATCGAGGAGAGGTTGAGAGAATATGAGCCCGATTGGCCCATAGGTGGCGCACACTCAAGTGTCTTATATCATTGGAAAGCTGGACTCCTGAAGAACAAAACGTATATATCTGATTTCATTTCCGGTATGCAATTTTTTCCGCCATTTTGAATTTTGTTGAAAAACTACTTTTGCAAACTAGTCCCTGGTTTTTCGCCCGATCGGAACCAAACCAGTGCAGAAATGTTCTCTGGAGTCTGAATATCAATAATTATCAAAAAAAAGTTGAAATTTTGATTCAGGTTCGCTAGGGGGCGCAAAATGAACGTTGTGGGCGGAGCCTATTTTACTAAAATGGTTATAACTCAAGAAGTAAATGAGATAGCTTCACCAAACTCGGTACACATGTGAATGAGTTCATTCTGAGGTCACAGTAAAAAAATCGCGACGATCAAACACTAGGTGGCGCTATAATGTGAAAAAAACATAAAAAGGGCTCTGACCAGCTGACCGTTAGTCCGATTGACTTGAAAATTGGTATGCAGTGTCTTGGTCCAAGGCCCCATGTATGTGTATGAGGACATTGGCGTATCTCAAAAAACATGGCCGCCATCAACCAATGAAGTTTGAGCACCTATGAGACGAGGTTAACGGAGGCCGATCGGAACGAAACTCGATGGGCACGTTCGACTTATGGCCCTAGAGGCCTGTAAGAATTTTGAAAGAAATCGGCCACTAGTTGGCGCTAACGAGTTTTACGGCTCTGTAATCACGTGGTGTTGCACACATCCCCACAAAATGCATATCATTTGATAGATCTCCTCATGTTGAACAAATTTGCCTCTAGAACCATTGCTGTCAATCAAACCGTTCATTAAATATTCATGAATATGTTAAAAACCTACTTTTGCGAACTAGTCCCTGGTTTTTCGCCCGATCGGAAACAGACCAGTCTAGGACAATTCTCTGGACTCTCTAGATCAATAATTATCAAAAAAAAGTTGAACTTTACCCTTTGGTTCACTATAACAGTGTCATTTAGAAAAGGGGCGTGTCAAAATACACTCAAAAGCCTATAAATCATAAATAAAAAATCAGAACTTCACAAAAATTGATGAGCATATGTGTCCTAACATGGTGAAGAAGCATGCACAGTTTCATGGAGATCGGACCATAGGTGGCGCTATAACTGTTAAAAAGCTTTAAAATCATATATATCCTATGGTAAATTGCCTGTTTAAAACCAGTGCAGTACAATTCTCTGGACTCTCTAGTATAGATCAATAATTGTCAGAAAAGGTATAACTTCTTCATTTGGATGCCTATAATAGGGTTTAAGACCAGCTTTGATTACTATATTAAACAGCTTTGATGACTATAACAGCCAATAAGTGGTATTTTACAATAAGTGGACCTGCTGTCATTTCATCATACTAATCCCTAATATTGTTACATATAATTCATATTTAGACTTTATAAAATCATTATTTTAACATTTACAATCACATTTTGTTAAAATTCATGTATTATTCACAATTGTGTCACAGGAAGGCTCAGGCTGAAAACGAAAGTATAACGTTAGGCCTAGCCCTCCCAGTACAAATTCACTCATAACTCGAAAACGCGAACTCCCTGCGCGCTCAAATTTGGATGGTAAAGTCCTCTATTGGGCCTTGATCGAAATCTATCGTCGCGGGCCTCGGGAGCGCCCCCCCGCGGATCGCTAATTCGCTAATACGCCAAAAAACTGGTTTGCCTTAGTGCAGGATATTAGTGAAACCAAGTTGTTTAAAATGAAAGTGAGCCAATAAGTGGTCTTCTACTGCCCTCTGCTGGCCATTTTACTTCTTAAAGCTATTTTATTATTATGATGGACTGGTAATATACTTTAATATTATTAAACTATTTTGCCTAAATATTCAACAAAACTAAATTAGATTTTATCAACTACCTGTATATTAAACTAAATTAGATTTTCACAATAACATCCCAAAAGTGTGTCTGTATGCTTGCATTATTAGGTAAACATGAACATTTGAGACATTTTTTTCAATAAAATTTTATGATTAAAATGAAAACTAAAAATTGCGTTTTAAATGGGAAATCTGTAATAAGCATTTTTTTTTACCTACCATTTATTTCAAATATCTATAGCTATAACAAAATGTGTTTAAGCATTTCTATTAGAGTTAATATGAAAAACGTGCCATTAAAAAATACATGGAATCAAACCAAGTCATAGAAAACAAAACTGCATTTTATTGCCAGAATAATACAATGTTGTCGTTTTTTAAACAATGCATATGAAAATAAGTAGCCTAACATTAACAATCAATTAATTTATTCAAGTTCAATCGTTTGCATATTGACGAATGTCTCTGTGGTATCATTTCATTCATTTCAATTTTTTGCACATATGAAAGAAGAAAAGTATTTGCATTAACACTAGAACTACCAAGGCGGTCGTTTTGACCGTTTTTAAATTTTACAGCGTAATAACTTTGTTAAAATAAAATCAATGGTGCTGTAGGACTCTGACTTTTCCTAAATATGTGTATATTTTATTCTGACACTGTTATTTTATTAAAATCACAAAACACAAAACAGTTCTGACTATTTCTACCTAGAATGGCCATGGCGGTCATTTTGACCGCACGCATTATAGATATCATAAGTCGGCTACATTTCCCGCCATCAACGCGCACATATTGTTCAAGAAGTACACAAATGAGCAAGTTTCTCAGAGGGACTTCATCCCGCGACTGGCAAGCGAACTTCGCTCCAACAACATGAAATCAAAAGCCACACAACTGGTGGTGCGATAGCCAGGACCCGGGCAGGAGCAGCAGCTGATGGAGAGAACGAGGCAGTGCCAAGTAAGGAGGAACGGCGAAAAAAATAAAACCAAGGAGACGTGCCAAATGTCACAAAGTAGTGTGTGGGAGCTGCACACGAAATGCGGTGTTTGTGTGGACTGCGTACGCGTTAGTGAATGATGCGGGGTTTTGTTTTGCGCCGTTCAAATTAGCCCTTTATTATTACTTATCGTAACATTGTATATCCATTTATTTTTAGATTTTGAATTGATTATTGAACTTATTTACAAACAGGGCTGTACTAAACGGTATGAAACTTTGACGTTTCCTAACTTTTTTGCATGTTTATTCACGTGGTGAGTGTGGTGAAAAATATATTTTTGACGCAAAATTTTCCTTACGTTTCCTTAGACCTGTCGGGGAAATCTTTCTTTTGTGCTTGTTTTAAGGGCAATGACGTTATAACATGACGACAGGAATTGAAAGCATCATTGGAAAACTTAAAGAGAAAGGTTCAAATGTAGATATGACATGACGAAAATTATGTTCAGTACGGCCATATGACCGTCAAAGTATGAACGGTCAGAATGACCGCTGTGGTCGTTCTAGTAGGTATGGAATTCCGGTAGTTCTAGTGTTAATATATGTTCAAAACTATATTGCATATATATATATATATATATATATATATATATATATATATATATATATATATATATATATATAATCCACGAGACCTCCGGCTTGGAACAGCTGTAACTCCCTACCTAGACCACCTTTATTGTGGGATAGCTTGTTTGAAAGGTCCCGTCCACATCTTGCTTCACAAAGAAATATGTGAAATGCTTATAGACCATTAAAGTATATTTTCATGATGACACATCCCAATAGCATTGAAAACAATAACAACAACATGTGTGTATGTGTGTGTGTGTGTGTGCTATGATCTCAGTGGTTAAATTCTTGCTACATAAAACTTAATGTCTTTTGATGCTTTTGAGCTTAACTGCCTTAACTGCCTTAACTGCTTGAACACCGCTAAATGCTGCTCGCAGCTTTAATTTGTTTTTGTTTTTGTCTCATTACTTTGTCGCCAGAACTATTAACCTAAAACGAACAGTAAGCATTGGCTTAACTAACGTTTCAGTAGCCAAATCAAATACAGAACCATGTTTAGCATGCCTGAAAAATAAACAAGCATGTAGATAAACAACATAAAAGCTCTAATCAAAGAATAATTTAAACTAATTCCAAGTTCGCTGTTGAGATTTAAAAAAAAAAAACAGTTTGTAACGTTAGGTGTGTGTCGGATAACGTTAAAGCTGCAGTAGGGAGTTTTGAGAAAATGTTGACTTAGCCTGAAAATTTGAAGAAGCACAACTTACAGGTCCAACCCCCTTGCTCTCTGCTGCACTACAGCCCTCCCTCCACAGCTCCTCCCTCCACAGCGGAACCTGCCGTGAACGCGCAGGCTAGTAAGCAGGACCACCGATGACGGCGGATTATAAACAGTTATGGAACATTCACTAATAGGGACGAAACATCAACAATATGCTTTACATTGACTATGGCCTGCCCATACTTTGTCTACAAACTTGGTCCTCAAATCATTATGTATTTTGCAATACATGTAACTTTATAAGGTTGCACTCTTTCTATAAGTTATAAATAGCTACTAAGATAACGTTAAAGGATTAGTTCACTTTTTAAAAAAACTTTTGCTGATAATTTACTCACCCCCATGTCATCCAAGATGTCCATGTCTTTCTTTCTTCAGTCGAAAAGAAATTAAGGTTTTTGATGAAAACATTCCAGGCTTTTTCTCCATATAATGGACTTCAATAGGACACAAACGTTTCAAGGACCAAATGACAGTTTCAGCGCAGCTTCAAAGGGCTTTAAACGATACCAGACGATGAATAAGGGTCTTATCTAGCGAAACGATCGGTCATTTCAAAAATGAATAAAAAACTTTACGTTTTATAAGCACAAATGCTCGCCTTGCTCTGTTCTGTGATGCACGTTCGTGATCCTGTTCGAACTCGTTCATCCAAATGAACAAATCTTTTTTCGAGTCATTTCGTTCGTTGAATGAACGAAATGACTCTGAAAAAGACTCGTTCAAAATGAACGAATCTTTTTTCGAGTCATTTCGTTCGTTGAATGAACGAAATGACTCGAAAAAAGATTCTTTAAATTGGGATGAACGAGTTCGAACAGGAGAGTCACGAACGACGGTACGCGCTCGCGCTGTGCAAGAGAGGGGTGATCAGCGCGTACACGAGCGTGATTGACACTGCTAAGACATTCCTCCTGGCTCTGATTGGTTGTTTCTGACCGGGAGCGGTGTATTTCTGCAAATGGCAATAGGACCACTGGGAGGAGCCAGAGGAGCTTGATTTTTTTCACAGATTATCTGTCTCATATTCTACTTTCATGACATAATGACAGTTTTAACAAATATTTGTTTACAAAAGCTACCTACTGGAGCTTTAAGTATGAATGAGCTGCTAGCTTTTAACAAACTGGTTTGCAGAGCCAAACAGTATTGTCATTTGTTTACTTCCTTGCTACAGTGTAAAGTACAATTAACAATACGAACTATTACAGGAAAACACATCGACGAAAAATAAATCATACTTACAGGTTGTGGCCCGTAAAAAACAGCTTCTGTTCTTAAAGTTGGAACTGCTCCATCTTTCAGGACAAGCCGTTGTGCGAATAGGCGCGGATTAATGCACAGGCTTACATAGGCTGCAGCCTAGGGGCCCCACGTGTTCAGGGGGCCTCGGATTGGCCAGACATTTTTTTGTTTTTTTTTACTTAAGTGCGAACCAGGTACGGCACGGCGCCGGGATTCCAGTTTGGATGGGCCAGACGCCCAGACCAATTGTGAACGTTAAATTACAAACGTTATCTAATCACTGTTTAACCTAATAAAAATTACTGACTAATATACTGTTAAATTATCTGTGACTATACATAATATAGATTTTAATAGCTTGATGCTCTTTAAATATTTTGTTGCATTGTAAAAAGGTTTCGGTGCATAGGACAGACCTATCCGCGATCGCTCTCCATTGGTTATCCAATCAGCTGCTGCTGGTCAAATCATGTCAATCATTTTCATTTACGCCACTGCTATTGCTGGACGGCATAGTGGCAGAATGGCTGAAAGAAAGCATGAATGTGGAGCACTAAAACGTAAATTACTAAAGTTAAGAGAACAACGGGACCAAGATATATTGAAAAAAATTCCTAAATTGACTGGATATTTCAAAGCTGCTGAATCTTCATCCAGTCGAAGACAAGATCCACCTCAGACTGCCGGAACGGAGCTAGCTGAAACGCCTGCAGCTAGCTCATCATGTTATCGGTAATATTTCAGGGAATTTGGGGAGTTATTCCACAATTCAGTGTTTCCTCTATGCTTATAGTTTATTGTGGCGGTGCGCAATGGCAAAATTTCTTCCGCCTCGCTTTTTATTTTTGTCAAAATGTTCGGTTTCTTCCGAGTCGACTATTAAACGAACAGCTCGCGGGACGATTCGGGTGCTAGGCGTCTTCAGGGCTATCATCCACTCGCGAGGCAGAGGCGCTGAGAGGCAGAGGCGCTGGCGCCCTCCTAGCAACGGCGATTCGGGTTCGTGCTTAAAAATGTCACTGCGTCCGCGGGAGATGGCTTTAAAAAACGCAGACACCAACATCAAGAAATAAATAACTATGCCTAACATTACAAGAAACATCAAGGCTCGAAATCAAAGCCATTTTGGTCACATATGCTCCTGAAATATAATCTGTACGACCTACTGTAAAAATATATTAGGGCGCTGAACTACGCGAAATTTAAAAGGCTGATTTGACGTTTACTTGACTGACAGGACAGCTGTTTCGGTAGTTGCCTATCAACATAAAAATCGCAGCGCACTGCTCGTTGTGTGTTATCGAACCTGAACAACGCGTGTGATCGTCTCCATAAGAAGATGAAATGAACGCTGACAGATTTCTTTTGTAAGCCGTCACCTAAAGAGGTGGAACACGCCAATGCGGATGGTGAGAATTTTTTATTTTTTTATTATTAATATTAATACATAGCTTATTTAGTTTTATATAGCAATGATTAATATCATCAACTGCTGGCTAAACTATCCATCATCTGCTGGAACATTTATGGAACAAGACCAAAACAAACCAATTATGTGGCTATATGCACGTGAATGATGCAATCTTTATGTTCACCTCTTCATTCTTGATGATGATGCTGGTTGTATTCTGGCCCTTATGACCTCTGAGTCTGACCTAGGACTAGGTATAAATTAAGTAAATTTGCACAATGATATGCTATTAGGCCTAGACCTAATTTGTTTGGTCAAGTGCAAGACAGCAACAGCAAGTGATGAGAGTTGAAATGTGAAGGTATTTTGTTGCTTTGATGTTTATAGTTACATTTGTTTTGGGGCTGTGGTGGCAGATAATAATTTCTGATATTCTTTCCACTTACACCTCTGTTTTGGTTGTACTACCAGTGTTTCTTGATCATAATTAAATGGTTGATTCTAAGCAAAGCCTTGTTTGTATTTGTGGTTTGTTTGTAATGTTCAATTTTTCATTTTACCTACGTGGTGTGGTGGTAATTATCTTACTGTTGTGGTCCACCACTTGAAGGAATGTAAAGAAAACACTGTAGTGTTAGCTGTCTCAATGTGTGTGAATGCCAGTTCACCGTAGTTGCGTATGGACCATATATGGCACTAAATATATTTTTAGTGGGAGGGGGGGGCGCTTACACAAAGAGCAGCCCAGGGGCCCCTGACAACCTTAATCCGCCCCTGCCTGCATTGAACTCGCGAAGATTGTTGAAGCTTTCCTCCGTAAAACTTGCAGCACAGAGAGCAAGATTTGGGTAATAATTATGAGGGACCGAGTTAAAAATAAATTTTAACCATTGGTCCCTAACTCCCCCGACCCTAAAAAGGGAGAGGGGGTAAAATCTTTGCGTGGCAGGGGGAGCTGCCACTCGACCAGTCACGAATATATGCGCCTGCCGCTGCATTATATGCGCCTGCCACTTGACCAGTCACGGATATATGCGCCTGCCACTGCATTATATGCGCCTGCCACTTAACCAGTCACGGATATATGCGCCTGCCACTGCATTATATGCGCCTGCCACTTGACCAGTCACGGATATATGCGCCTGCCACTGCATTATATGCGCCTGCCACTCGACCAGTCACGGATATATGCGCCTGCCACTCGAACTTACACAATATGTAATATATGTTTTTAAACCAAATGCAGCGCATATCCCCTGAAGCCAGCGGAGCCAGATCGGTACGCACAAGAGGTCAATATTCACCATTAACCAAACGCTTTTCGCCTGACTTACAAATACTCTACCAGCTTTTTTTAAATCCTGAGCACCAGTCTCGTGAGACTTGCGCCTGGCTCAAAATCTCTCACTGTTTTAATATACAAGACGAACCCACACACAGTGCAATGCTGATCTTATTGACCTATTTCTCATCTGATCTTATATTTTATTCGCTCTTTTTATCCGTATGGGAGTGCGCTAGTGGCTCTATTAAGCTGCGCCAGCCAGCAGCCACTGTTTACACCTATCAGACACTTGGGGTTGATACACGAAAACACACAGAAAGTGCAATACAGATCTTATTTACCCATTTTCTCACCTTATCTTATATTTTATTTGCTCTTTTTATCCGTATATGGGAGTGCGCTCGTGGCTCTATTAAGCCTATTAATTCTATTAATCAATGTCAAATTTGGCAGACACCGACCTCAGACATGGCCTCGAAAAGACACCAAGAGTCGGGGGCGGAAAAAGGAAAAAGAAGAGACAGCGGGATGATACTTGTGTGTCGCTTGCAGGTAAGACAATGTTTTAAAGGGACACTGTGTGAGAAATACCCCCATCCAGTGGTGAAATATTATTTTGCATTCAAACGAATTTTGCTCTCCAGCGCCTCGCTTTTTCAAGTGCGTATTGCATCTACGGTTGCCGTTATGTACCAAAAATGCTATGACAGGATGTCTTGTAGTAACACTTCATCGAGTTTTTCTCCAGATGAACAGGTTTGTAACTTAAAAAAAACAGCAACTTGACACAACGAACAAACGAATGTTACAGTATGAGTTGCTGACACTGAAAAACATGAACTGTTGTAATTAGTAGTAATGCCGCCTTTATTCGTTATATTTTCTAAATTACGTGATTGTTAGATATCATCATCGGATGATTCAGCAGTAGGGAGAGGAAGAGGGAGAGGTAGAGGTAGAGGGAGAGGACAGAGAAGCAGTGGATCAGTGGGATCTAGGCGAGGAGATGGACGACGAGGAGCGCGAGAGTCAACACAACGACGGCAAAGATGCCCGGCCGCTACAAGAGACGATCTAAATAGAATTGAAAGTTTCCAAAGGCAGCGAAGAGAAACGACCGAGGTTTGTACAATTTATGTGTCTAGCAGTAGTATAAATTAATTTAAATTCTCTGTACAATCTTATGCACATAGCAAATTCACAACTTGAGCTAATTGATCATTTATTGGGGGAAAAAAGAAAGCTATAGAAAATCTTACAGAGAGAAATATTTTCTTCTGATCACAAATAAAGTTTTTTTTTTTTTTTTACATTGATACATGAGATGCCTGCAATGCCTCAAGTGCAATATACTGCAAAACATGATGTATGTTATACCTACATGTACATCTAATGGACTAGATCTTATCTTATAATCATATTTCCTTTAATTTCTTCAGAGACTTCTGCAGAACATGAGCCTTGAGGATCACATACGCCTCACAGGTAGATTGTTGGAGAGGCAGCCGGGTCTGGTCTTTGATTTATTGATCGAGCATCAGCAAAGACATGGTGCCCCTACATCTGCGGAGGTTCCAGGTGTACCATGGTGTACTTGTAGCCACTGCAGAGACATGCCGACCGACAGGGAGCGGAAATGCTGTGGACAGGACCCTGCACACTGTGTGAGCCTACTTCCACATTTTACACAATACTGCCTGGATGAGGGATATCTGCGGATACATAGGCAGTACCGGGAGGATCTCACTGCTTTCGGAAATATAAGGGAGCCTGGTGATGACAACCGTGAATACAGACATGCAGCTTATAGACACTTTATTTTCTGACAGCATGGCTCATTAGGACAGGGGAACAGGAGAGTCATTCCAAGCTGCTGTGTTTACAGGATTAGGGAAAAATTCCCAGACCCTCAGGCACAATACACCGGCTACATTCCAGGGATCTAATAAAAGTTTTGTAAATAGTAATATCTATTTATATATGTTGTATTCTTTGAATTTCTGTTTACTTCAAACTTTATTATAAAGAATAAAATATTTGTTATTTGACCTTGTACTGTATTTGTTCTAAAATAGGGATAGAAAAAAAAATCAAAATTAAGTGCAAAATGAATGATACACAAAAAAACTTTAAATGAAGTTTGTTTGAAAACACAAACATATATTTATTTATATTTACAATGATTTTTGATCATGTATTTACAACTCAATCTCAATTTTCCTCCAAGTTGGTAATAGCATGGAAGTTTGATCCTGTGAAAGACATGTGCAATTAGATGTATACACAATTTAGAATCAATTTGAGACAAAATTAATGGGCTAAAATAAGGCCAAGTAAATGTTTGTCACTTACCCAGACCTCTGGTGACCTGTGTATGCATCAGCTCTGATGTTGAGGGTGGCGGTATCGGTGGCACAACACCAAGACGCCTTGGGTCATCTGCTCTTAGGGACCTCTTTCGCGGCATCCCAATTCCACTTGTGACTCTCGCCTTCAAGATGCGTGCTTGTAACTCAGGGATGTAACCATATGATTTTGTACACTTCATGGCGTAAAGGCTATATCTTCTTGCATTTTTATTGTACTTCTTCCTATAGCTAAAATTAAAAAAGACAATTACTACAAGTCATTTAATCATTACGAGTAATAAACTGTCATAATTCTGAATACATAATTTAAAATGTGAACTTGCAATAATTTGAATCTAATAAATTGTTGAGAGTTTGACATACACTTGTTGGCCCTCAGCCGTCCTATATGCCGATCGTTCGCGGTGAAAATTGTAGTCCAGGGCTGCGAGCACAACTCTCGTGTCATACACTCGGGGAGTGAAGGCCTGGCGCTTGCTGGCATACATCAGAATGTGATTCTGAAAAGACTCGAGATGTGCTGTCGATCTGGACGAATTAAAAAATAAATATAGACTCTTTAAAAAACACACCCACAAATGACTTACGGAACAGCAATATATTTATTTTAAAATGTCATGTATCCACGCTCTACCTGAAGCGCAGATACTTGTGGACATCCTTCTGCCAACGCTTGTTGAGGACGATCTCCACAAGCACTTTATGGCTCTTTGAATCTCTCTCAATCCACTCTTTAACCTGAGTGTCTTCAAGGTGGTCGTGTTGGCAGCTTCCTGTTTCCCAGGTGTGATTGTTGCAAACATGATGCAGAACTCCAATCCATAGTGCCTGAGGAAAGTAAAACAATTAAACCAAAACATTATCATATCACAGGTTTTTGAATAATTGCATTATTATCATTTAATTATATTATAACATTCTTCCTGCTTACAAGAAACTGCTCAAATGTTTCTGCTGTCTTGCAGCACCCCCAGAAATGGTTAACTATATCCCTCAGCCAGTGAAGGAGAATAGACTGTCCTTTCACCTTTCCCGCCTTATGGTAATTAACAAAACAGAGACAATGGAAGTTAGTCCTTGTAAATATTTTGACGGAGACCTAACATAAAAAAATTATTACATCGACATGCAGGAAGGTACAATTCTTTATAAATGAAATTATATGTATTAGAACTTACGGTTGCTATTTTTTTGCACAGATTTTTGGCACCATGCCACATGTCCAGGCTGTGGTGAATTCTCAGATCCTTATATCTTCCTTTATCTGGGTCTTTGAAGTATAGAATCATTTCTCAATCAGCAATTCAATATTTCTATTCAAATGTTTTATTATTTGACCACTTACTCAAAAGGGCTCCAATCTGGACATGAGCATCCGTGCAGAACTCCACTACCTTGATCTCTTGGGTAAGCTTGTCCACTGTCTGGATGAAACCCTCCTTCTCCATGATATTGGAGTTCCAGTTGGTCTGCCGCTTGTCTATAGTGGCCACATGGATGATTTCCTTAGAGTCAAGCTCCATGGTTGTGTAGCTACAGTATTGGGCAGAATGCCCTGGTGAGTCATTTCTTCCATCACCTAAAGAAAAATGAAAAACAGGTAATTTCAAAATACAAAACCTGTATGATAAGATGATTGCAAAAGTAGTTTAATTGTGTAATACCATAACAATTAATGGAGAACAAGGTCAAATATATAATTACACACCTAGGAGCACAACATCTTTCCCTTTTAGTCGGCTGATGGACTCAGACCTCTTCTCTTCCCAGAAATCTTTAACAGTGTCAACACAGTAGGTTTCCTGGATGGTGTAGTGTGTGTTGGGGTTTACCATTTGTATGTTCATGAACTTAAATAGGAGAGCAACTTTAGTGTAGTTGTTTCCAGAAAGTAAAATGTTAGTGGAAAGAAGAAAGTCCCCAGCCTGCATGCCAAACTTCAACACAGGCTGTGAATTCCAACGCCATAGGCAATGTCCATTGGGGCAGATCTGGTAAGATAAGGGTAGCATTATAAAATTCATAAGGCATATACAGTGACATGTGTTAACATACATTTTGATGTGATGTGAAAGGCTTACCCATTCAACACTCATTGCAGTGCCCCTGCTGCCGATGTTTGTTGAAAATGGGCCAACACTGTCACACACTAAACCAGTCCTCAAGACACCAGTGCATCTGTTCACAGGAAGAGTTAAAAATGTGACAAGCTGCCTCAAGCAGTTCTCATAGAGCACTGCTGCTCTGACGCCAATAATGTCATCCTCACTGAGGACCTTCTGAGGGCCTGGCAAAATCGGCAGCTCGAGACTCAAGGGCTCATCAAGAGGGACTTCAGGGGCAGGCAGATCATGCACAGTCTCATCAATCCCAATAGTTGGCAGATTGTCAATTACCTGTGCTCCCTTCAGTGCACCACCCATTCTGGAAGAGAAGAACATCAGGGATCATACACAGTTCAATTGAATTATTTCCATGTTTTTCCGGCATATAACCATGATCTAATTTATTACCTGAGACATCAGTGTGAACTAAAATAATTTAAAAACATTCCAAAATAGCCCTGAACATTGATTACATGTAAAAACTCAGCAGATAAACAAAGTAAAAAGAAGTAATAGATAATGACTCACCTCAATGAAATTTTTGGAAGGTATTCCTCATCAGAGCTGTCGTCCAGGTACCGGTAATCATGAAATGAGGGTCCCTCTTCTTCCCAATCAATCCTGTAAGATACAACAAACTGGAATGAATACAAAAAACTGAATAAAAATCTAATTATAGAATAGAATAGAATCCCACTTACACACTGTTCATGGGGTCATTGAAGGCATTTTCATTCAACTCCTCTTCAAGAATACTCATGTCATGCATACTATGAGAATAAATGATCATTTAAGCATGTATTAGCTGAAAACATGCAACAAGATAGTATTGATAAGGGACACAGACTACAGAGCGAAAAATGACTGTTTATGGGTTACCTCTGTTCAAGGGTTTCAACTTCCGGTGCACTAAGATGTGTTCAGCTCTAAAAGCAATAATTATAACACAATATGAGACATAGGTTAGGTAGATAGTTACAAGTCTGATATGAAACTTGTATTTAAACATTAAAAAAATTATTTCAATGAAATGCCTTACCTATCTGTCCCACTGGAAATGCTTGACAATGCTGGAGCATTTGCAACTTGAACACATTTTTCCTTGATGGGGGTTGATGTATTACAACTCAAAAGGGTACTCTCATAACTGGACAAATCAGATGGGAAAATCAGATCATGGTTTATTGAACATTTATTCTTACATAAAAAAAACTTGATTCCAGCAGTTGTTGACCCTCTCCAATGATCACAACTAAAAATATAGGCATAGGCTACATACCAAATTACTGTATGCGTCTGTATTATTCAATGCGAGGTCAAAGTCAGATAACTAAAGTCAGATAACTAAAAAAGAATGTCAGATAACTAAAAACTTGAAGTAGCCTTAGGTGTGCAAACAATGCAAAAACAATCACTATATCTCTATATTCTTACTGAATTTATAGGTTATAAAGAGTAAACTTACAAACCTTGTTTTTAGCACCTTCTAAATAGCAGCTATTGAGTAAAGTAACGTTACTCAATAGCGGCTATTCATCAAAGAGCCTGTTTAACTTTAACTATAAATGTTATACTGTCTATATAATAAAGTACACAACCAAGCAATGACAAAAAAATGTATTAAGACTGTAACATTGACTTACCTGTCGAGGAGAAAGCAGGCAACTTCAGCGTCTCTTCTGAAATCTTTCTGCTGCATTAGCTCTTTCCACCTTGAAAACGCTATCCCGATATTTACTCTTGTTTTATGCAATCTCCGGTCACGTTTCCTTTTTCGTTCAAGTCTGGCCTTTTTTTGGGACGAGGATGTCTTCTCCTGTGGCTCGGCATATGTATGATCCGCCATTACAAATAATAAAGCAATCAGCAATCATAGGAGTGCAATACAGCCGTTTACACTTGCCGCCGGGAACGCGCCTCTCACTGCTCTCCTCCTCCGTTTCTGCTGCTTTCAGTCACGTGACGCTTGCTCTGAGTCTGAACGAAAACGCGTTGTGGAAACGCGTTTGGTTGGTACTTTTTGACCCTCTCTGCTATTATAGTTTTTCAAGATGGCGGAACGACATGGAAGCCTCCGTGAACCTACCCGTCCCATGTACATAAAGATAATAAATTCTTCATTTACGAGGATAAGTCAGATAATTTGCAGAGGTATTTGTACACCATTGAGGACATATTTATGAATAAAAATATTGATTTCAGATAATAAAATACGTAAAAACCTACACAGTGTCCCTTTAAATAAAAATGTTAGTTTTGTAGCGCGGGCGCCCTTGCGTCGTGTATGCATGTCCAGGGGGGCGTCGCTAGTAGTGCAAATGATCCGGGGCAGGCTTTTTTAGCCCTGCATGTTGAATCTTTTATTTTAAAGGGGGTCCGGGGGTTTCTCCCCCTGGGAAATTTTGAAACTTGGGCTGTTTAAGATGCAGTTAGTTTGTTTGAGAAGAAAAGGAAGACCGCTTAGATAAGTTTTTCGTTGTTGTTCTATGCGGATAATGCGGTAATTTTCAAGAGGTTCATAGGCCAAGGCCCAAGGGGTGAAACTGCAATTAGGAAAAAAAAAACCCACAATCTCAGTGTTTGTATATTTTCATATTCACAGAGTTGTCAAATTATTAGGGCTGGGAAAAGATTAATCGCATCCAAAATAAAAGTTTGTGTCTACATGATATATGTGTGTGTACTGTGTATAATTATTTTGTATATATAAATACACACACACATATGCACGTATATATTTAAGAAATATTTGCATGTATATACTGTATATATTTATATATAATTTATATTATATATACATTTAAATATCTTATATATAAATAACAACTATTTCTTAAATACATACATACAAATGTGCATTTATATATATACACAATAATTATACACAGTACACACACATATATCATTCATGTAGACACAAACTTTTATTTTGGATGCGATTAATCACGATTAATCTTTTCCCAGCCCTACAAATTATGTACAGAATTATTATATTGTGCCTCATCGGACCTCTTTTAAAGGCAAAATAGAATTTTGAATTTTAAATGTTCCAGTGACACATAGGCCTATATAAACCTAACTAAGAAATTCTAAATGGTTGTTA
Organism: Siphateles boraxobius; assembly: GCF_051911475.1. Classification (NCBI taxonomy): domain Eukaryota; kingdom Metazoa; phylum Chordata; class Actinopteri; order Cypriniformes; family Leuciscidae; genus Siphateles; species Siphateles boraxobius. The sequence goes on from NW_027509119.1 coordinate 14,554,517, forward strand.
TTCCTTGGGTGGGTGGGGGGGTGGACACCACCAAGCATTTGTGCTTAGGGCACCCAAATGGCTAGCGCCGGCCCTATATATATATATATATATATATATATATATATATATATATATATATATATATATATATCCAGCAAACACAAAAACGTTTTAAAAACGTTTTTTTCACGTCGTGAAAAGGTTCTGATAACGTTTTTATCCTACGTATTTAATACGAGAGATGTCGGGGGTTTTTTACGCTATAAATAAGTTTTTTTACAACGTTGCATAAAGTCGCAAAAACTTTTTTAAACGTTGTTAAAGCGACGTATTAAAACGTAAATATCACGTCTTACTTTCTGGACATCGCCTTGGTTATAACACATTTACCCGAAATCACCAAAACTAACTTTCCAGGTTGTGCTTTGGATGTAAATTACATTGAAGTGTTCCTTACACACTGTCAAAGCCGTCTAAGGAAAGCCTAACCACTCCCTATTAAGCCCTATTGTACCGAATTTTGGTTGTAGTTCCACCAGAGTTCCACTGGGGGGCGATCGTACAAGTGCAAAATGAATGGGAGTCTATGGGGCTAGACGGCTAAATTTGTCTCTTTCACCCGATTGCCGTTGAGAAATCTCAGATTTGAATGTAGATTTTGCAAGTTCAACATGGGTTATAGGTCCAAAGTTGAATGAACAAGTACTTATGTCATTTCCATTTCTTACAGGTTGAGTTGTGGTTGCCCATAACACGCCAGCATTCTGCTAATAGAGAATGCGGAGATGACGTCACGCCGTGTTGCATTATGGGTCCGCGGCCATATTTACAGGATCGCGCCCTATTCCGCTGTAGTGAAATTCATGTGTTGGAGGCTGCTTTTGGATTTTCTATCACTATTTTAGATATGGTTGGTCAGTTCTGCTCGATAAGGGATTGCCATAGCAGGTCACACGACCGTTCAGGGAGGAAACTGGTCAACTGGGTACGTTTTTTCAGCGTTCCTTCTTGGAAGAAACAACAAGGGAAGCAGGTCGAGGAGCTAACGAGAAGATTATTGTACTGTAAATTATTGATTGTAAATTATGTATTCAATTTTTTATTTTAATGATTAAAATTTGATTAAAATCTAATCAAAAATAGATCTGCCCACCACAAGCAAAATAAAACGAGAAAATAAAATGAATTTTTCTACAATGTTGATGATTATAACTCACCTTTTTTATTGAAAATGCAACTGCTCAAACCCACTGCTTATGACTCTTTCAAATAACATAACTGTAGCTGAATATTTAGCACTTTTGTTTGTTTTAATAACTTGGCAAAGAACATAAGTACCGTCTTACCTTTGCAAGTATGACTGTGCTCTCGCAGTTAACCGGCCTGTGAATGAGGAGGTCTTGTACCCAGCCGCTGCAAAACTGTGCATGAGCTTCAATGGATTTATAGCTCTTAAACTCCTGCAAAGTATACGCACTCAATCCAAAAACAAGGTAATTGACGATGTCCGGATATGTGAGAGGAGGTAGTGCGTCTGGATCCGTAATCCAGTCTTGGGCTGCCAAATCATATGGATCGACGTTGTTTATGGCGGAAAGTTTGTCCAAATAACGTTTTTTAGCAGCGGCATTCAATTTTTCCCGGTAGGGTCCCTTCTCTTTTTGTTTCAACTTCTCCATTTATTCCGTTCTTCTTCAATTTTACGTTGTCTCACCCAAACACACCCACTTTTAAATGCCATAGGAACGGCCGGCGAAAAGGTAAACAGAGAGACCGTGCCTGTAAAGATGGCGCCCACGTCCCATAATGCAACACGGCGTGACGTAACTCCGCATTCCCTATAGACTTTGATTGGTCAGTGAAGGACTGATTACGTCCAGAGATACCTTGATGGCATCGTGGCATCCAAAGTATTTTCGGCGTGGTCTTTTAAAACAACAAAACTAAAACCCTTCTAGCACGTGTATTTACCTGTGTCAGTTGTCGATGCCTCGAGAGAAAAGAAAGTGCAGAGCGCGAAAGCACCAAAGTGACTGAAGGATTGCCGTAAAGCAGTTCTCTGGTCGTACGATGTGTATGACGTCATTGCCATTTTAAAAGACTTTTTAAAGCAAATAAGTTACTCTAAAAAATCTAACACCCAGTAATCTGTAATTTCTTTGCATCTCCTTTCGAAAACAACATTCAAATTACTAGACAAAAAAATATATAATATATAAAAATTATATATTTTTATATAATTATAAAAATTATATATTATATATCTACGTATTTTGTAATATCATTTATTTTTCTTGTATTTAGGCTTAAGTTTGGTTGAGTTACAAAACGAGACTGAAATTAATATATTGTTTTGTTTCTTATTTTTTTATTTTGTTTGTGAACTGAAAACTTCTTTTTGGGCGCTAACAAAAAAACGTCCCCAGAACGTCCCCTGAACGTCCACTGCGAACGTCCCCTGAACGTCTTCGTGTAGGGTTCTTTAAACGTTCGCAGGACGTCGTGGGGGACGTTCGCTGGACGTTCGCAGGACTTCGCGGGGGACGTTCGCGGGACGTTCGCAGGACTTCGCGGGGGACGTTCGCAGGACGTCGCGGGGGACGTTCGCGGGACGTTCGCAGGGCTTCGCGGGGGACGTTCGCGGGACGTCCCGAGGGACCTTCGCGGGACGTTTAGAAAACTTTCGGGGACCTTTACGGAACGTTCACTAGAAGTCCTTTTAACATCTTAACACCCTTTTATAGTGTAGCATTAGTCTGATAACACAAAATTGAACAACCAAGGAAACACACAACAAGGAATATCAGGAAACAAAAATACTTTTATTTTCATAAACAAAAAAAGTGCGTGTGTGTGTTTGCGTGTCCAGTTGCCAGGTTTCCAGCTGAAACGCGTTACTCCTCCACATCTGATTCCACCCGTAAGCTTGGAACCTAAAACAAATTAACAAAATTTAAACATTTAGGTTTTATTTTAAATACAGCTATTTTTATATAATTTAAATATTTTAAATGGGCTACAGGGGATCATTGTGCCCTAGGCTAGTAGTGATTTTATTCACGAACACATTGTGCTGTTATAGCCTACTTTGTTTTACGGTGTCATTGACAGTGTAATTATATATTTAAGTAATATTAATTAAGTACATGTACTTACTATAGTGTTAGGGTAGGATTAGGGTTTGGTTGAGGGTTAGTTGCATGTAATTAGGCTATGCATAATTAACTGTTAATACTATTGTAAGTACATGTAACAAGGACACTGTAAAATAAAGTGTTACCGCATCGTACCCACTGTCTGTTTGCATACACACACGACACAAGCCCAGCATCATAGAGATTTATGAATTCTGAGAGTCTCCTGGTACTGAGTACAAATTCATGCTTTCATTTTGCGTGCTCTTTATACACATAAATTACCTTTTACTTGCCGATACACAACTTTTTTAGTATAGCCTACGCACTTTTTTAGCATATACACACTCAACTATAAATTAGTTTGCAAAATAAGTCATCTTCAAAAATGCTTAAAGATCATACAATTTTACCTTATTTTTTTATATATCATATTAACAATGACAACAGGTCTATATTGGTCAAGTTGCAAGACATGCATGAATATATAGGCAAACATTATATTTGATTAGACACATGGCAATTCACAGAATCATCTTGCTCAAACACTTTTGGAGCACCCAGGTGAAAAAGACGTATATAAATGTATTAAAAATGTACTTGAGTATGTTTTTAGTAAAATACACTTTTTGCCAGGGTTGATATTGTCCCCACCACTTTTTAAAACATCTCGCGGCACGGATGTACCAATACAAATAAATAATTGTATGTAGCCTACTGTACGGGAGGGTTTTTTTTTTTTTTGGTGGTGTAAATATATTTATTCTGAAGCAATATTTTCAGATTTTACATACTTAAATCTTCATATTTGTGATGTTTACCCCAGTGTGTTATTTATTTTTATAAAGAGAACTTTTATTACCTTATTAAATGTATGTATCATCTTTCATGTCAAATTCTTACATTTGATCAATAAATTCAGTTATAATAATGAGACACTGGGCTGTTACATCAAATTAAATAATTCGCACTGCAAAATTACAACTGCAATAAATAATGTTATGAGATTGATGTTTTAAATAAATGTTTGAATATACAAATAAAAAAAATGCAATACTTAAACATGAAACTAAACCGCCAATAGGTGGCGGCAAGTGACCGTCTTAATTAGTGAGTCATTGAGTCATTCATACAAAAGATTCCTTCAAAATGCTGAATTAAAGCCCTGCATAAACCCTCTTACAAGAGTAAAAGACTGCAGGCTGCACCGTCTTTGCTAATTGGTAAGTGCATTATACAAGTATAATTTAGTAAGTACATTATAAAAGTAAACTGGTGTTGATGTCATGTTAGTCTGTTACATAATTATATCAAAAATAAAAGTTTACAAACGTTTACACTGACAGTCTGACAACCTGAGACGTGTCAGATAAGCTGGGTAGCAGGCAGTTAGCTGAAAAGAGTAGCAAAATTCAAGGCCCAAAATTTGAAATTGCAGTGACGGATTTGAGAAGTTGCAAGTGCCTAATTGAGGTTGTACTGTGATTAAAGGCAAATATATATTACAAGTTTGTGCGTGCCATTGTATTTCTGTGAATGGCATTTTACACATTTGTGACTATTTGTCTGCAGCTTCAAATTCAGAATACAGGTTTGTGACTTTTGTCTGCGAGTGCAAATTTCAACATTCAACTTCAGATTTTAATTTTACAGGTTTTCACATTGGAGCTGTGAGTGTAAATGTTCACGTACAAGTATGAATATTTATTGTACAAGTTCTCAAATTCACATCTACGTGCTCTCGAGTTTTGATACTCTTTTAAAAGTAGGCCTACTTATATTGTGAGTTTTTGGTCAAAATCCTCTTACCTGAACATTTTTCTTTGCTTTCTCACGATGTGGAGCATGCTTAAGGGTCACGGCTATCATATCTTCCACACTCTGGGTCTTGTGGTGTGGATACACCTTACTGCAGGCACCTTCAAGTAATAGTTCACAGTAATTATAAATAGATCACAGACACATGTAGAAAGTATTATTCTCGATAGTATTAAAAATCCATCATGTTCTCATAACAGACCATTACTACTAATATTTATATGCTAAGTTTGAAGGAATATTTCAATCAAAGAGAATGAATCTATCACATTCCACTTGCGCTTTTTGCAACCTTGGAGACAGGATCTCTTGAGTAATGTTTTGAACTTACGTATGATCACATCATTGATCAGCAGTTGCTGAAATGCCCGTTTTCCTTTTCTCCCTTTGTAGCTGTATTCAGCCCAAAGGGAATTCTCTCCAATTTTTTTTAGCATTCTTCTAATGCCATCCCCCAAACTGCCTGCACTCTGAAGACAAAGATATCGAATCTACAAACAAACAACAACAATCAGTTATCAAAGAACAGTGCCAAGAAATTGCAGCATAACATAAAACAGCATTTGTTTCAGCACATACAATCTTCTTGCGAAACTCAACAGCTTTCAGCTTTTCGCACAGCTCTTCCAATTCCTCCACTGACTTGCATGGCTCCTCTAGCACCTCGAATAGGTCCAAGGCAGAGGTGCTTGGCTGGCTCACAGACTGCAGTCCAATTGCTGTTTTAATATCGGCATGGATTTGGTCAAGTTTCAGCAGTATTCTCCTCTCCAAACCATCAAATAGCTGAGAGATATCTGTGAAAACATTGTGAAAACATTCTCTCTCTCTCTCTGATTTTTTTCTCAATTTTAGTAATTATAGCCATTCAGCATTACAGTATAATTAAAATCTATCAATTTTAACATTTATTTAATAAACCATCTTCAAATAACACTATTGTAATCAATGTCACAAAAAAGGCCTATACAAAAAAGGCCTACGCCCTTCAAAATATTATTATTATTATATTATTATATGAAGACAAATATACTCATATATATATATATATATATATATATATATATATATATATATATTTTAGCAAATGGCAAAAAGTCAAATTGAATAGAGCTGATTAAAATTAAATAAAGTGTGACTGTTAGAATCACAATGCTTGTACATATCTATCCAGGTCATCTGTATATATGTGTATAAAGTCTTTCTTCATACTATGAATCTGCTGGCTTGTAGAACTGGACTGTGGCTGGAGTGTTGAAACTGATGGAACTGTAACCACATCAATCAAAAACGTCTCAGGTTACGTATGTAACACTGGTTCCCTGAGAGGGAACGAGACGCTGCGTTGAGACGCGGTGGGAACGCTCTGCGTGATTGCGTCGTGAAGCACGTGTATAATCAGTCCAATGGAAGAACGAGACGTCACCGGCGGTGACGTCATAGACCAGGAAGCTATAAAGCACACCAGAAATCAGACCGCGACAGCTTCTGAAAAGGCCTGAAGCAAGTCGATCAGGGCATGCAGGAAGTATGGCAGGAGAACGCAGCGTCTCGTTCCCTCTCAGGGAACCAGGGTTACATACGTAACCTGAGACGTTCCCTTTCAAGGGAACTCGAGCTGCGTTGAGACGTGGTGGGAACCCCATGTCCACTACGCCATAATGAGAAATGCCCGTTCTGTGTGGAGTCCTTGCGCACACTAAGAAACAAGCAGCCTAGCCCCGGGAGTGGAGAGGTCTAGGTCGTAGAATCTGACAAATGTATGCGGTGAGGACCAGCCTGCCGCATTACAAACGTCCTGCAGGGAAACCCCTGAAATTAAAGCCTTAGAGGCAGCCATACTCCTAGTAGAATGGACGCGGACAGCCATAGGTGAGAGCTGTCCGGCCGCTTCATAAGCAAGTGAGATAGCCTCAACTACCCACTTGCTCATTACCTGTCTAGATGCAGGGCAACCTTTCTTGGTTGAACCGAAGCAGACAAATAACTGCTCTGATCTACGCCACAGGGCAGCTCTGTGAATGTAGGCATCCAAAGCCCTAACGGGACATAACAGATTGAGACCTTCCTGATCTGGGGTAACGAAAGGTGGAGGGCAAAAAGCCTGCAGCACAATAGGGCCCGCCACATTAGTGGGGACCTTAGGAATGTAACCCGGCCTAGGGTGTAAAAATGCTTTCACCATACCAGGTGCAAATTCCAGACATGAAGGAGCCACCGACAGGGCTTGCAGATCTCCAATTCTCTTGATAGAAGAAATAGCGAGAAGAAATAGAGTTTTTAGTGTAAGGAACTTCTCTGAAACCTCTTCAATAGGCTCGAAGGGAGCCAGGGCCAGACCCTCAAGTACAATGGCCAAATCCCAAGCCGGTGCTCTAGAGTGCAATGCAGGCCTAAGCCTCAGTGTACCACGGAGAAAACGAGTAATAAGAGGATCTCTCCCAAGAGAAGAAGCCCCCAAAGGGGAGCGATAAGCAGATATAGCCGCTACGTACACCTTTAAGGTGGAGGGAGATAATCCAGCAGAGAAACGGTCTTGAAGGAAATCGAGAACTGTACCAACCGGGCAGTTAGCAGGATTTAAAAAACGTTCTCCACACCATGTAGAGAACAATTTCCATTTCAATGAATATAGTTTTCTCGTGGAAGGAGCTCTGGATTGAAGGATGGTCTCAACGACCTCAGTCGAGAGACCGGATTCTAAGAGCTGGGCCCCCTCAGAGGCCAAGCCCACAGTTTCCACAACTCCGGGCGAGGGTGAAATATCGTGCCCCCTGCTTGAGATAACAAGTCCCCCCTGACAGGAATCTCCATGGGAGAGCCGTGCAGAAGGGACACTAGGTCCGAGAACCACACTCGGGTCGGCCAGTGCGGGGCTACTAATAATAGATGAGCCCCATCCCGGCGAACCCTCTCCAGAACTCCCGGAAGCAATGATATCGGGGGGAATGCGTACAGGTGCAGCCTCGGCCACTCCTGTACCATAGCGTCCAGTCCGAGAGGAGTTGGATATGTGAGGGAGAACCAAAGCGGACAATGGGTTGTATCGTAAGATGCAAAAAGATCTATCTGAGCTTGACCATAGTTCTCCCATAGGAGCTCCACCACCTCGGGGTGAAGTCTCCACTCCCCGGGCCTCAGCCCCTGTCTTGACAGGATATCTGCTCCCACATTCAAATACCCTGGAATATAAACTGCCCTGAGTGACAGTAATTTTCCCTGGGCCCATAGGAGGATCTGATGAGCCAGTTTGCATAATAATAGGGACCTCAGACCCCCCTGATGGTTGATGTAAGAGACCACCGATGTGTTGTCTGTGCGGACGAGCACATGATGGCCTCTCAGGTCTGGCAGGAAGTATTTGAGAGCCTGAAATACCGCCATCATCTCTAGTCGGTTTATATGCCACGAAAGCTGATGGTCCTGCCAGACACCTGTCGCCGAGCGGCCACTCATGACCGCCCCCCAGCCTGTGAGGGAAGCATCCGTCGATAGCGTTACGCTTCGACAAGAAGCCCCCAATACTGGGCCTTGGGCGAGGAACCAAGGTTTCTTCCACATGACCAAGGCACGTAGGCATAGCCGCGTGACCTTGATCGTGCGAAACGGATTTCCCCTCGGAGAAAATTCCTTGGTCCTGAGCCACCACTGCAGGGGTCTCATGTGCAGAAGGCCAAAAGTAACTACGTTGGACGCAGCTGCCATGAGACCCACCAGTCTCTGGAACTGTTTCACAGTGAGTGACTGGCCTAGTTTTACCATATTTACGGCTGTGAGAATCGCAGAAATACGAGCTGGAGACAATCGTGCTTGCATAGTTGTCGAATCCCAAATCACCCCTAAAAAAGTGGTCCTCTGGGCTGGGAGGAGCACACTCTTCTTGGTGTTTAGCCGCAACCCCAACCTTTTTAAGTGAGACAGAACGACATCTCGATGCCGAACTGCCAACTGCTCGGAACGAGCCAGGATCAACCAGTCGTCGATATAGTTTAATACGCGAATGCCCTGGAGTCTCAGAGGAGCCAGCGCTGCATCCACGCATTTCGTAAAGGTGCGGGGTGATAAACCTAGGCCGAATGGAAGGACCCGATATTGGTATGCTTCGCCCCCGAAAGCAAACCTCAGGAACTTCCTGTGATGAGGATGAATGGATACATGAAAGTAAGCGTCCTTCAAGTCTATTGTGACAAACCAGTCCTCAGACTGAATCTGTGATACAATCTGTTTGAGTGTAAGCATCTTGAACTTGAGTTTCTGAACTCTGCTGTTTAACTGACGCAGATCTAGAATAGGACGCAACCCCCCATCCTTCTTGGGAACGATGAAGTAACGGCTGTAAAACCCTGACTCTCTGCTGGGAGGAGAAACCCTTTCTATAGCCCCTTTTTGCAGAAGCGTCAGTACTTCTAGTTCCATGACCCGAGCCTGCCTTGGGTCCACCACTGTGGGAAGGACCCCTTGAAATCTGGGCGGACGAGAACCGAACTGAATTCTGTAACCCTTTTCTATTATATGCAGGACCCACTGAGAAATATTTGGCAGTAGTTTCCACGCTGCCAGAAATTCTACTAAGGGGACCAGTCTCTCGAGACTGGCCTCGGGATTCGGTTGTACGGACATTTCGGTGCCCTGAAGCGGCGAACCGGCAGGGAACAACCGAACTGACCGTTCAACGATCCTCCTCGGAGAATCGTATGGGGACGCTGACACCTCGGTGCCCTGAAGCGGCGAACCGGCAGGGAACAACCGATGTGGCAGCGCTGCGACTCTCCTCAGAGAATCGCCCCCCAGAGGGTGCCGAGGATGAACGATTTCTCGAAATCGTCCCTCCTCGGAGGGGACCACCCTCAGAAGCCTGACGCCTTGGGCGTCAGGACTTCTTCTTAGCCCAAGCCTTCTTAGAGATGACAGTCCTCAGATCTTGCCTACCCCTAGCTGGCCTGGACTGCGACCGCCACCCAGATTCCCCAGATTGTGGAGGAGCCCGAGTGGCGACGCTCTGTTTTTGATGCACTCTGTGCTGTGAGGAGCTTGTACTCGGATGAGACTGCTCGGATTTAATAATCATTTTTCGCCCAGCAGTCTCGGGGATATTGAAACGTCGAGGAAGAAACCTCTGGAACGCAGCCGATTGTTTTTTCGTTTCTTGAAACCTATCGACGACACAGTTGATAGCGTCGCCGAACAAACTTGAAGGTGACAGTGGCGCGTCCAGAAGAACAGACCTATCTTTATCCTTTATATCAGACAGATTTAACCAAAGATGCCGCTCCGTGGCCACCAGGGCTGCCATAGAACAGCCCACTGATTTGGCCGTCTCCTTGGTGGCCCGGAGAGACAGGTCTGTTGCGCGACGCAATTCTCGAATTGCGTCAGCGCTGACTTCCTCACGTTCATCGATATCCTTCAGCAGATCAGCCTGGTATGCCTGCAGTATAGACATAGTGTGCAGACATGACGCAGCCTGACCTGCTGCCGAATAAGCTTTACCCACCAGCGAAGATGTAGATTTTAATGGCTTGGTGGGTAACGTCGGGGTTTTTAATGATGACGATGACTCGGGAGAGAGATAGCTCGCGAGCGTCTCTTCAGCCCGAGGCACCTTAACATAACCATAATCAGATGCACCCAAAACATTACTGTAACAGGAAGTTTGTGGGTTAAATACTCTGAATGACGCCGGTTTATTCCACGATCTCGAAACCTCATTGTGGAGATCGGGAAAAAACGGGAGTCCCCGACGTGGAGGCTGTGTTTTAGATGGTAAAAATCTTTCATCTAATAATCTTTTTCTAGTAACACTCAAAGAATCATCGGCTGGCCATTCAATATTTAATCTAGCTACAGCACGAGATAAAACCTCCATAAGCTCCTCATCATTATCGGAGGCATGAGCTGGCGAAAACTCAACATCCCCCATATCAACACTGACGACATCCAGATCCTCAGAACTGGATAGCCGCAACAATGGTGCCCCAACCTGGGAAGGAGAAGCCGCAGCGCGGGCTCCTTCCTGGGCAGAGGCACCGGATCCAGCAGGTAAGGGTTGAGAAAGGGCTGGGCCCGTCTCAAGCCCCGCTACTAGATCCATATGCGAACCCCAAGATGAAAGCCTTCGCTGTGCCTCGGCAGCAGCGGGACCCGCACCCCGGGGAGCGCGAACCGAACCGTCCTCCTCAAAGAACGCCCGGCGAGAGCGGAGCGTCCTCACGGACAGCTTCTCGCAATGCTCACAGTCAGCTCCCTCGAGAACTGACTGGGTATGCTCCACTCCCAAACAAGCAACACAAAGCTGATGTGTGTCCCCACCCGTGATGAAACGAGGGCAAGGGACAACACAACGCTTGAATTCTTGTTTCGCCATAATATATATATATATATAGATAGATAATGTGCTTGTGACAGACAACAATAAATAGACAAGGACAGTATACAGAGAGCGCTTGCTGAAGGCAACAGAAGCTGTCGCGGTCTGATTTCTGGTGTGCTTTATAGCTTCCTGGTCTATGACGTCACCGCCGGTGACGTCTCGTTCTTCCATTGGACTGATTATACACGTGCTTCACGACGCAATCACGCAGAGCGTTCCCACCGCGTCTCAACGCAGCTCGAGTTCCCTTGAAAGGGAAGTGCATTTATTTGATCAATATGAAAGTTGAAACCGTTATAATGTGAATTATTACTACATTTTTTGTACTGTAAATGTGAATTACTAAATGTAATTAATTTATGTGATGGCAAAGCTGAATTAGTATAGTCTTCATGATCCTTCAGAAATCATTAATATGCTGATTTGCTGCTCAAGAAGCATTTATTATTATGAATGCTGTAAAGAGTTGTGTTGCTGTTTTATTTAATTTAGTTTTAAAAAAGTCCCAACCTTAAACTTCTTTCTATAACTACTCAGTTACTGAAAAATTAAAACTCAAAATGTACTCACAGGAAGGAGCATTGGGCAACATCAAACAAGATTGTTTTTGTTTTTTTCTTTTTGGCTGCAGCTCCTCATCTAAGGTAAAAAAAAAGAACTTGAGTAAAAAAGACATAACATTGTTTAAACCTATAAAAACTAAATAACAGTGGTCTTACCTTCATCAGTCTCCACAGCTGAAGAAAACAAAAAACAAACAAAAAAAAAAAAAACAGTGACAGCAATCATGTAGGCAATATTGACTTCTCTTCATATATATATATTTTAAGTGACATTCATTTTCTACTTACACTCAAGTGTAGTTTCTGCTAATGTTGATCTATTTTTTGATTTTTTCTTTTTCTTTGCTTGTAAGCTGGTAATGTCATCTTCCAGACCAAATGGAATAATGAAAATAAAGAATTAGGTTATATAGTTAAATATATTCTCCTTTTAAAAATCCTCACTGATATTTAAAACCCATTTTTTTGGTATGAGCACACCACAGTGAATTCACCTGGAGACGACCCACCATTCTCATGAACTGCAAAACAAAATTTTATTAAACATTAATAGAGAACACAAATTTTGGCTTTTCATAATCATTCTCATTTCAGTTATAGTTTATATGCTTACAGCTTTGAGTCTGTTTTGCCCATCTGGGCTGGCTGGGCAAGACTTCTTCCTCTGCAAAAAACAAATTTTAAATATTACCTTTCATAATAAATTAGGGAAGATCTTTAACCTATTTATTATAACATATCTAAATACCTCTAAATCGTCTTGGGGGAATGACTTTTCTCCCCGTATTCTCATCAGAGTCCTCAACATGCGATGTTTCTTGGGCCTTTCTTGCCCGAAATCTTGCCAGATCATAATTATCTGCTCACAAAGCAGCATAACTTATAGAAATATTTGCTATTTTTTGTCTTGATTAAAAAGTTTGTATGGTATTATTTTGCATACTTTACCTGTGTCAGAAAATATTCTGACTTGATGTTTGGACCATAGCTTCTTATCTGGTATGGCACATTTTTTTTTTACCATAATACCAGCGTTCACGTGAGGCCAGTAGCAATACAATACCTTTCAGACATAGATGTATTTGTTTTCATTTGCACATTTACAATAAACCTGTTTAATATTTAACATTCATGTTTACATATATGGACACTTAGTCTTACCTCATTATTTAACTCCAACCAGCTGGATGGAGCCACCTCAACTTCATTGTGCTTAATGAAATGAAGCACAACATAGCGCAAATAATCCTGTATAAAATAGAAAAGTTAAAATATAAATTGTTGAAATTTTTATAATTAGCTATTAATAGATCCATAGGACATGCTCTAACCTCGTGAATAAATTATGATTATGGCTGTTATGTATCGGATCCATTTGTTGTTATTGTTCATCCTCCTTGTTTTCTTAAGTTCTAGACATTCTCATTTCATTTTTGTAGTTAAAATGTTCTTCTACAGAAAGGCTTGAGTCTTGTGACATATTTGATGATTTGGTTGTAATGCTCTGTGTCTTTAAATTAAACTAATAAATAACTATGTACATCTTGCAGCAGCCTACAAAGTATGAAGGATAGACACGACAATTCTGATTCCACCCTTTTCTTCCAACATGAATGCCCTCCTCTCAAGTGCCTTTCTGTCAAGGCATCGCATTTGTGAGTGCCTAATGCTAGCGACATACGCTCCATAAAGACGGGAATCACATGGCGTCATCAGATATGGCTGTAAATTGGTGAACACTCTGCATAACATTGTGTTGTCCACCCCTTCTGACACCACCTCACAACATTCTTCAGGGCTTAAAACAAACACATTGTTTGGGCTTTTCAATGACACAACTTTTTCCTTGTTTTCTTGCTTCAGCTTTGATGTTTCCTCCAGACGATTTGCTACTTGAGTTAAGACATTTTTTCCAGAGCGGACCATGTTCTTCATCTGATGTAGATAGTTTTCAAATTTAAACGCACTGCAGTTGTCAAGGCAGCCAAAGTTTTGAGCAAAGGTGAAAGGTGAAGCAATGAATGGACGTTGTACACTAAAAATGTCTCTCCGTATATCTCCCGTCCTTTCTCCACAAAGTATTGCAGTAGTTGGCTGGCATAAGGCCCTTGTGCCTTTGTAAGTTCTGGACTCACTAAGATGCACAGAGCAGTGCTAAAACACAAGAAGTGTTCGTACAGTTGTCCTTGTAGTGCTCCCTTCAGAACTATCTTCCCTGTGTATAATGCAAACTGTCTGAATTCGGTTGCTTTCCAACGCTCAATTTCTTGCAACCCCCTTGGCTTTCTGGCAAAGCAGTCAGGAATTGTTTTCTTCAGTGTCACCAGCCTATTGCTTACACGGGCCACGTCTCCTGATGACATGCGATACTCGGATCTACCTCTTGTCCACAATAGCAGCAACTTTTTCATGACCCCAAGGCAGCTCTGGTGCATGTAATCGATGGGGAATGATTTGATCATGTCGATTGGGAGGACAGAGAAAGGTGAAATCTTCTCCTCGTGATGGTGTTCTGGTTGCCAACACTCCCTGAATGATTGGTCTGTCCTCAAGGTCAGATTGTCAACATCTGGATACGTCAACCGACCATCCCAGGATCCCTTCTGGGTGCATCTGTCGCACCCATAGTAGCCGGAGAACTGCTTGACACACTTGACCATGGCTTTGGCAGGAGCATCGCAGGTAACACATCTCAGTTGGATGTTTAAATGCTTGCCTTCCCAGGTCAGACCATTCTGCATTAGTTCTGCCAATTCCTGAACTGTGTCACTAATAAAGTCTTGTGTTTTAGGTTTGGATCCAGCAGTGGTGATGCAGAGGGGGAAGATACATGCTGGTGACAAATTAATGGAACAAAGAACTGGCCAGAGGGACACGTTTGAGCTTTTGAATAATGGTAGCCCATCAACGTTTAAGGAGAGGTCCAGTGACTGCAGATGGTCTGTCACAGCTGCAGGATATCTGCTCAGATGCTTTGAGAGCTGATCTGCCACATTAAACTGTACACTCTCAACAGCATCTTTGGTAGTAAGTTCATAATGCTTCTCATTTCCAAAGAGTGTCCTTGCAGTATGGGGGAGTTCTGCATGCCCATGTATTTTGAGGATGCTTAAGAGAGCATCCACAGCATTATGTTTAACTTGAAACATACATGCCCATTTTGAAAGTTCTTCCCTGAGAGTGGTTGTATCTTGTTCGCTATCAGAACTTGACAGGGCTGGATCTGTAAACATGCTAAAATTTTCCTCCTCAAAGAGCTGGTTGTGACTGTCACTATCAGCAATGCTGGCCATCTCAATTGCACTGATCGTTTCCTTGTTGGCTGCTGCCTTTTGTGCCCTTGACACTCTAGCCCAGATTTTATTGTACTGCCTCTTACGCTCTTTTGATGTCATCCATCTACTGTACTGGTGTCTCTGCCAATAATTCAATAAATTACGTTTTTCAGTACATTTCCAGATTTAATCTGTTTTTCCCTTAAACTATCAACCATATAACTTGATTGGTACTGAACTTACCTTTTTGGAGGACATATTGGCCAGAAGTACAAAGGCTGAGAAAACAGATATAAACAATTATATAATTATAATTATATATGATTTATGTGTATGCATATTATTTATGTGTATGTATATATATAATTATGATATTATAATTATAATATTATAATTATATATATATACATACACATAAATAACTATTTCAAACAAGATAAATTAAAAGATGTAGCCACACTGTTGGCTGTTTTTAACATCATAATACTTATTAAGTTTGATATAAACAATATTAAGTGTTATTTTTTGTGACGTATAGCATTTAAAACTTAGTCATAACACATGGTTTTGTTTTCAGGTAAACAATTTGTAAATTGTTCGTAGTTAGATTTTTTAATGTTTAAAAGTATTATTTAAATATACATTTAAATTTAATTAATTTTAATGTATAATAGGCTAAAGATTTAAAGATAATTCCAAAAAGATATGCATTATTTATACATAAATTCAGACTAAATCAATGGTCTGCACAGTCTACAGTTGTGACCTCAGGAATAGTTCATGAAGTGATCCACATCTTTCTACAAACACGGGAGGTGAATTATTATTCTGATTTGGCCCAAAAGCTACTTGCACTGGTTACTGTTTTTAAGGGCCACTTGAATCATTACTTTTCAGTGTGTTTGCACCATAGACTGTAAAACAGGATACAACCCAGATAGATATAACTCTAATTTCAATTAAACTCCAGTACAATAGGTGGCGGCATGCATTTAGTGTGCTGCCCGCCAGTAAACCCCATGTGATGAACAGGAAGAGCATATGCATACAGGACGGCTGGCAGACGTGTCGCTGGAAGACTGCGGGTAAGATTTTTTTCCTAATTTGAACGTTAAAATGTGTTTAATCGTGACTACAGACCAAGACCAGCATATGTTGTGTTTTGGTGCTGGTATGCTGGTGACCAGCATGGTATGCTGGTGACCAGCATGGGATGCTGGTGACCAGCATGGGATGCTGGTTATAAACATTGGAAACTATGCAGGTCAACAGTAATAGATGTTAAGGATGGTAGCCTGTTAACCAGGATGGAATGCTGGACAGCTACATTGAATTTTGGTATGATGAAAATCATGAAAATACAAGCTTAAATTAATACATGTAACAAGTTTATTTAATAATAACAAGTAAACATTAACAATAATAACAATTATTTAACAAAAAACAACACTCAGGACGACAGAACAAATCAACATAAACAAAGAACATACACATCAACATTTAGTAATTTATCTGAAAAAGTAGGATCAATACAGTAATGATGACAGAACAGAACGATATAAACAGAGCATACACATCAACATGTACTAATCTATCTGAAAAGGTAGGCAACTGTTAGCAGGTTACTGTTGACAAGGACAAATGTGTAGTACAAAGCACAAAGCAGTCGACTCATTTTTGTCTCAAATGGAACCACATAGTCAAATTTTAAAGTTTTTTTTTTAGTCTGTTAATGTCCATTATTTTTTCTGTAATAAACCGTCCGGCCTTTATCCATCTGGCCTGCGACTCTGTCTCCTCCACATTCTTTTTGTCAAGCCACTCCTTGAAGCAGACTGAAAAGAAATGAACAGATAAATAGTGATGCTTGTGTCGCACCAGAACAAATAAAAATGTATTACTCCATAACCCAGTACTTGGCATCCCACAATGACCTTGTGGCTACTGCTACCTTTTAATGTCTGAAGTTTCTGGGGGGTTAAGGGCTGCCTGCTGGTTTTGGTTGTGGGGCATTCCTTCCCTGTGAGACTCCTTTCCGCCAGAGTCTTAGTGCCCCAGATTGCCACTGCCAACTCCTTCACAAATAAGGAATCCCGCGTGCTGTTTTGAATCCTTGACCAGGCCTCTCTGCGCACTCGAACATCTCCCCCCAAATGAATCTGACAAAATTAAAAACAAAAATAATCAAGGTACTAGATTGTACAAATGTATACAAAATGTATTTTAAGTGTACTGTAGTTGGGGGTTCTTATATTAATCCATGCACACAGATGACGACCCCTACGAAAAATAAGTTTATTCAAGTGTTCTATTAGTATACTTCTTTTAAACTAAAAATAAGAAAATATACTTTCAGTCTACATTTTATATACTTCTCAAAAAATATACTTAAGTATACTTTATAAAATGAACTTGAAGTATGCTTCTTTTTCGTAAGGGGAGATGCTGTACCTCATCTCCTTCTGAAGATACAGAGGGCTCCACCTCATTCAAACAGCCAGACTCTGCACCTATATACAAAATAATGTCAATGTATTCAATATGTATATTTACCCTCTTGCATCAGGGCCTATAGTTTGGTAAATATATCTGTGAGTGCTATATATATATACACACACACACACACACACACACACACACACACACACACACACACACACACACACACACACACACACACACACACACACACACACACACACACACACACACACACACGTATATCCTTACTTTGTAAGGTCTCCTTTGGGCTTGGGGCTCCAGGGTCTTTGACAGTTAGAAAGAAAACAAACATATCACAAATATGACAGATGATGGAAAACATGACAGGGGGAGGGGGGGTCTCCTCCTTACCACTGCACTTTGCTGTTGATGAGGATTTCAGTGCCTTCAGCAATTGTTGCTGCAATTGCATGTTTAGAGAACGTAGTTCTTTATTCTCTGCCTCAATTTCTGTTCTGAGTTTCTCCTGCTCCTCTAACCTATAATAGATGGACATGTATGTCATGATTAGCTGACATTATAAGAAAAAAGAAACAAAAATCTATATATATCTATATCTTTCTATATATATCTGACAAGCAGATTAAATCAAACATTGGGCTAAAGATCAATTCTCTTGTCAGAACACATTAATTCAAAAACCACTTACTTGTTTTTAGGTTCCTGCAGTTGCAGGGACATATTGTTTTTTTTTTTTATGTAGAGCTGTTGCTTCTTTTTAGCCTCCTCAAAAAGTTTTTCTGGTACAACCCCACCACCATCATCATCATCATCATCCTCTTCTGACAATGAGTCAGACAGGGTATGAGCTCTCATTATCTTGCTTGGAGTTGGGCAGAGTGGAGACTGTTTTCTTCTAATTTTTCTCTCTTTTAGCAAGGTTAAGAGATTATTTTGTTTGGCCTCTTCTGCAGCTTTTTTCTGATTTGTCTACATGGATAACATGGATAAAAGCATAATTAGGAAAAAGCACCTCAGTGTATTGCAAGACTCCCATCCAAACAAAACAAACAAAGCATTGTAAAAGCAATTACCCTATATGATTATTGAATAGATTAATGATTGGAGCCTAATATTATCACTTGATAATGGTGATAATTTGATAACCTGTATGTGGGCAGGGACACAACAATACATTGCAGTACATACATGATTTATGTAGTACATGCCCTGTAGTTACATTCAAGTGCCACAAGATGGCAATAGCTGTAATTACAGTTGGCAATAGTTGTAATTACAGTTAACAGGAAAAACGGGAGCAGATCAGCAGCAGCCAATAACATTAATTTAACCATTTTAAACAACTATTAAGTTAGCTAACATCGGAAATAAAAA
Source organism: Siphateles boraxobius (assembly GCF_051911475.1). NCBI lineage: Eukaryota > Metazoa > Chordata > Actinopteri > Cypriniformes > Leuciscidae > Siphateles > Siphateles boraxobius. Next base: position 14,573,496 of record NW_027509119.1, read on the forward strand.
AGCAATATCAACTTTACATGTGTTGCTTTGGCGTCCTCCGCCTCAGAGCGCGACCGTGGAGGCGTGGTCTCCTTCAGAAGTCTCACACGGACCCGCTTACCCTTGGCCAGTTCCTCCTCGATCTCTTCTCTGGACTCTGGAATGTTAATAACACTGAATGTAAGTACTTGAAAGCACCTGCTATAACGTTATATTCTGTCATGCAATACTAACACCGGTAGCATTGCGTCCTCTGTCCTAAGCGCTTAGTTACTAATTTGCTAGCGCGTTAGCCAATACTCGCATCCCAGTTAGCTAATACACGTTAGTAAGTATATTAAAGTTAAAGTATTTCCAAGTTGGACATTTATGTTATTGATGAACTATTGGAGATAAATTACGACTCACCCTTTAGGAACAATATTTGTCCTTTGAAAAACTTCTCTTGCCAGCGCACCCAGTAAGTTTTAGTGAGGTCACTAACGTTAAGGTCAAAGTCCTTAATGTAGGATATGGGGACGATTTCTTTACGCCCGTCCTCTATATATTTCACATAGGCGAACATATTTAATTTTTTATTCTATTTTATAGTTTAAAGTAGATTTGTTGAGTGAAGTGGTCTGTAAAATGTCAAGTAACGGTTACCTCACGAGCGAATTTAACTCTAACGGCGGGAAGCGCGAGATGCACTGTTGCCTTGGTTACAGACTACCGTACAGTCTGTATAGTGTATCTTAGCTCCCACTATTGAGATTGAGGAGTCACGTGCCGATGTGGGCGGGGTCTGAGCCGGTCCGCCATGATGGTAGGAGACGCTATCGGTTGCCAGGGGCAACGCCATCAGAACTTCACAGAAGCGCGACTAAACATTCAAGAGCTCTTTCATTTTTGCGCATTTATTATTTTCGCGCATTTATTATTTCGGCGGGACAGAGACTGATCTACGAACACGACAAAGTAAAGTAATGCAAAAAGATAAGGGGAAAGAAAAGGGACCTTACAAGAACAAGCTCACACCAAGCGCAAAACAGCGGTATTTGGAGAAGCTCTCAGGCATCCAAAATATCGACCCATACGAGCTCCCTGCGGCGGAATGGCACAGAGACCTGGACCATTTACCTCCATGCACATATATGGACATCGTGAATTATCTTGTTTTTGGTGTAAGTTACTACACAATGCAGGAGTTTAAAAGCCACAAGTCTTTGGAAAGTTACGAGGCTTTCTGCTGTGGCTGGGTGCAGGACTTGGCCATCTACAAGCCTCCAGGTGGTGAAAACAGCATTGTACTGGCAAAGGTACGTTTCTTCACATGCGTTTTAGTGTGTTTTAATTACATTGCATTTAGCAGACACTTCTTGACCAAAATGACAAAGTAATTAACTGCGACTGTTTCGTAAACACTAGATTGTAACGAGATGTTCAATGTACACAAACGTTTCCAACATGTTTTGATGTAGGCTAAAGCTGTGTATGTTAAGGTATTTAGTTTTAGTAATTAAAATAGTAATTTAGTCATTTGATTTTAGCCCAATGACACATACTGTACCTGGTTTTGGCAAAGTGGACAAACCAGTTCTGGGTTGGCTTGAAAAGGTTTTGGATTTTGTTATCATATGTTAATTTGAAAATATATATTGTATAATTTGACTTGTTGTTTATATTTGTTTTGTTTTTATTGTATTTATATGATATTTGTACTTTTGTAATTTTGTAATTTAATTTTTGCCATGAAAATAGCTTTGACTGCCATTAAATAAAATAATTATTTTATTTAATGTCATTAAATAAAATAATCTGAATCTGAATCTGGGTTGGCTAGGGTAGTTAAATGTGTGATTGCAAGATGTAAATGTCCTGGTTAGATTAAAGCCATTAACAGTGTGAATGCAAGGTGTATGAGATTCAGACGAGGCTGCAGACAGATGGTAATCTAAAGTGTAGAATGTAACTTGAAATAAAAATGGGCACTTTCTGTCTTAAATGCTTTTTACTGTTTCCCTAATTTATTTACCTTTATTTATTTAACAGGTCCTTCATTCACGGCGGCTCAGTGAGCCTCCTCTTACTCCATGGGTTATCTTAACACCATCGGGGCAAGTGTGTTCAGCCCACTGCACCTGTATGGCCGGCGTAGCGGAGTCGTGCACCCACGTTGGAGCTCTGCTCTTCATGGTCGATGCCTGTGTCCGGCTAAAGGAGAAGGCCACGGTCACAGATGAGCCGGCGTACTGGAAGCTCCCAAGCAGCATCAACAAGGTGCAACCAGAGGTTGGTCACCAGATCAATTTTATATCTGCAGCAGCCAAACGCAGATCTCTGGACAGACAAATTGATGGTGAGACCAACGATAGTCCAGCGCAGAGAACACGTATGGCCAAAACAACACCACCACCAACACCAACACCAGAAAAGCTGGCAATATTCTACCGGCGAATCAGCATGACAGGCACAGGATCTGCCATTTTGAGTGTGCTCCCTGACTACTGTGAGCTGTTTAGAGATCCTGTTCTGCCCATTCGGAGCCTACAGTCTCTGGTTAATGGAACTGGCCTTAATAGGAGTGACCTACCTGCGCTGCAACAGCACTGTCAGACCATAAAGATCGTTGCAGATGTGTCTGAGGAACAGGCAGTGCAGATGGAGAGACGGACAAGGGGACAGCACACGTCATCCCTTTGGTTTGCTGCACGGGCAGGGAGAGTCACGGCCTCCTCGATGCATAGCGTCTATGGAACAGACCTCAGTTCTCCAGCACTCTCCATCATAAAAAGGGTGTGTTACCCAACTCGTGGGCCAGGAACAGCTGCCACCAGTTGGGGAATCAGACACGAGGAGACAGCGAGGCAGGCATACACTGCCCAAACAGCACACCAGCACACCGATCGACAAGTGCAAACCTGTGGTTTTTTTGTCAACCCAGCCTTCCCACAGGTAGGAGCCTCGCCAGATGCCATTGTAACCTGCACCTGTTGTGGGAAAGGCTGCGTGGAGGTGAAATGCCCAGCAAAATACAAGGACTGCACAATCCTTCAAGCTTGTTCATCAGATGACCGCAACTTCTGCTTACATGTAGTTGATGGTCAGGTGCACCTTAAAAAGAATCACCAGTATTACACACAAGTCCAGACCCAACTGTTTGTGACAGAGAGCTCCTACTGCGACTTTGTAGTGTGGACCATGAAGGATACTGTGATTCTGCGCATAGCTCCAGATAGTGCTTTTTGGAATGCACGACTACAAAAGGCACAGGACTTCTTTGTGATGGTGGCTCTCCCTGAACTTGCTGTGCAATATTTCACTATCCCAACTACCTCTCAACCATCATCTGGTCACAGCGTGCTACGAGAACTACAACAGCAACAGCCACAAAAAGTAGTTGGGAAGAAGCCTGCCAAAAAAGCAGCCGAGAGAACAAAGGAAGTGTGGTGTCTATGTGCCGGACCAGAGGAGGGTGAAATGGTGGCCTGTGACAACGAGAACTGCCCAGTCCAGTGGTATCACTTCAGTTGTGTGGGGCTTGTGGACAGACCCTCCGCTGACACGCCATGGTTTTGCCCTTCTTGTGCTGAATAGTGTTTTTTTGTTTGTATGTTTTTTGTTCTTTTGCACTAATAACAGTATTATTATTTTATTATTATTACTTGTTGTCCATGTTTACATGCTGGAAATATTTATACTTTGAATGCACACGTTCTTTTGTACTTTTTTTGTGTTCTTTTGCACTGTTTTTGTGTTCTTTTTAGGGCTGCATAATGATTAATCGCGACTAATCGTTTGCAGAATAAAAGTTTTTGTTTACATCATATATATGTGTGTACTGTGTATAATAATTATGTATATATAAATACACAAACAGGCATGTATAATTTTAAGAAAAAAATCTATTTATATATTGTTTATAATATAAATGATCTTTAAATATAAAAATGTAAATATTTTTACATGCATGTGTGTATTTATAAATACATAATTATATTACACAGTACACACACATATATAATGTAAACAAAAACTTTTATTCTGCAAACGATTAGTCGTGATTAATCATTATGCAGCCCTAGTTCTTTTGCACTGTTTTAGTGTTATTTTGCACTGTTAACTTTTCCAAGCGATTACCCCCCCCCCCCCCCCCCCAAAAAAAAAATCAGTTCTCAATAAATATTGTTAAGCCATATCAAGTTGTTTCAAGCATTTATTTCAAAGAAATTAAAAAGTAATGAACAAGGCACTCAAACAACACTTTTGCACATGTTCGTTAAGGCACAACAAACAGTGACAATCTTATCTAAAGGCATTAGGTTTTCACCCTCACATTTGACAAGCATGTGCACAGGTACAGTTGTGTGTAAGAATTTGAATTTGTTGCGCACAACACCAATCACCCTCTCAACGTGAATTCTGAGATGTGCTATGGCCCTAGTCTCCTCCACATCTTTCGCCTCCAGCTGTGCACGACCCCTTGTGAATGTAGGTATTTTTACTTCAGCACACATCATGCCCACACTTTCTCTTATATTAAAGCCCCTATCTGCCAGCACAATGTCACCTGGTAAAAGTTTGTTCAGGAAACCACTGTGCTCAGTTATATGCTTGTCACTTGTGCGTCCACCCCACCCGTTCGATATGAAGGAAATGACACCCTGGGGCGTGATCACAATCAGGTACTTCATTGTGTATGCGTGTTTGTATTGAGAGAAAGTCTGTGCCCTTGCCAGTACATTTGAGGGTTTCTCGATGAACACCTCGAAGCAGTCAACAATGGCAGCCACATTTTTCCCAAATGACTCCACAAACTGGTGTGGCATACTGGTCAATAAGCATTCCCTGCTTGGCCAGTGCACCAATGGACACAGCTGTGCGTACATCACTCCAAGGGTATGGTGAAAGGCATCGGCGACTGTTGTCCTATGTACTCTAAACAGATGGCTGAGGTGCTGTATTGGAAGGTCTAGTCTGAGGCGCATTAAAGTCAATAGGACAAGCTGGAAAGGTGAGAGCTTCTTCATCCTACCTTGAGGCAGATATGGAGTGAGGGTGAGTAGAAGTGTCTGGAACAATGCAAAGTTTGGAAGCCCCGTGTAATACTTTACTGTGTTATCATCACCACTCAGAAAGTTCTCATTCATCCTGTAGTCATCAAGCTCCCGCTTCAGCTCTCTGTTTTCTTCCAAGAGATTGTTAATAACATCACGTCTAGATGTGCAGAGTCCACATTCCATGTCCTGGGCTGGCGATGGCGGCGGCTGCTGCTGGTGGTCCTGCTGGTGGTCCTGGGCTGGCGATGGCGGCGGCTGCTGGTGGTCCTGGGCTGGCGATGGCGGCGGCTGCTGGTGGTCCTGGGCTGGCGATGGCGGCGGCTGCTGGTGGTCCTGGGCTGGCGATGGCGGCTGCTGGTGGTCCTGGGCTGGCGATGGCGGCGGCTGGTGGTCCTGGGCTGGCGATGGCGGCGGCTGGTGGTCCTGGGCTGGCGATGGCGGCGGCTGGTGGTCCTGGGCTGGCGATGGCGGCGGCTGGTGGTCCTGGGCTGGCGGCGGCGGCTGCTGGTGGTCCTGAGCTGGCTGTGATAGCCGCTCCAGATGCTGGGTCCTTCGCTTTACTTGCCGCTGATATCTCGCTCCATCTGTTTCTTTAACGTCATTGTGGCCTAACCGCAGGGATGGTGTCCAGTCAGGGTGGTTCTCCAACATCTCATATGATGGTTTACCTACAACAGAATAATTAGATTATGAAAAATCTATGTAATCAATGCTTTAAAATGGCAACAAGGTAGCATAATGTCATGAACATAATCTCAACTATTTTTTAGTCATTTCATAAATAATCTCATATAATGGTTTACTACAAAATAATAATTAGATTATGACAAAAATATATGTAATCCATGCTTGCTTTACACTGCCATCGCAAAACACATGCAAAATAAAGATAAATCCTGAGAGGGTAACGCTAACGTTAACTCATGGTATGACAAAAGAGCTCAGGGGGTAACTTACACAAGACAAAAAAAAGGTTAGTGAAATTGTGGTGTAGAGAACACTACAGCGACCACATTCCACCAACAAGGTGACATAATGTCATGAGCAGAATCTCAACTACTTTTTAGTTAACATTAATGGTTGGCCATTGAGCATTTTTGAAGAGGCAACAGTTTGTTAGATAGTTAGCTAGGCAGCAATTCAGATACACTTCAGTGTTTGCAACAACATTAGGTAACCTAGGTTACACTTCGTAGCTTTAAGAGACAACATAAAGACATTTTTTAGAGAACGTACCCGAGTGAAAATGCAGAGAACACACTCTCATCGACTCGGGGGTGAGATCGAAAGTAAGGTCCTTCCTTCTTATTGCAGCCAACCAAGCAATCCGGCGTCTCCTCGTCAGGTCAGAGACTTGCTCTCCCTGATGCTGTGTCCATTTCGGTAACCTAAAAAACTGTATTCCATTCTTCCTATGTTTTCCAAATGTATCGTGTGAGGTACTGGAGCAGTTTTTAACGCAGCAGTGACTTCCAGGCATGGTAAAACAGTGTGGAATTGCGAGAACCTCCTCTACTACCGAGTTCACAACACACGTAAACAATCTTGTTTTGCCGCCGGAATCCTGCCAACATGGCGGAGAGGGTGAGAATCCCGCGAGATCACGTGATATCGAGGGGAGGGGCTCTGTACCATGACGACAACTCCTCACTCTCAATAGAATGATAAAGTTAAAGGGTTTATTAAACACGTCTGTATAACACAACACAGTTCCACAATGATTATAATGTTGAATCAACAACTCTCTAAAGCAGTTTCAACAATAGCAGTATAAAGCAGTCTTATAATCTTCATGGAGGAAGATTTATTACAGAACTGTTGAGTTGAGGCTGCATCAGTTGTAATAAATAATCTGGCAGAGTCACACCTTTTAGTGCAGTAATATTACTTGGATATCCAAGTCATTTAGTTGGCAAATTGCTGGTAAACTAATATAAATAGTTCAATTAATACAGACAGTCAAAGGATTAGAAAACATTTCCGACAATGTTACCTGAATAATATGATTTATTAATGGCTTATTTTATTTAAGGGCTGTATGAGGCATAGATTTTAGTAATGTAATTACTATGTAAATTCAACATCATATTCATGAATATGTCTGTTAATTATTATGTCCTTTTTAATTTTAGAATGTCAAAACGCAAGTACAAATTGTACTTAGAGCCTAGGAGCAGAGTTACATTTCCCTGTGCAAAGACTGAAAAGAGGACATTTGGATGTAAGTCAGTTCATGAGAAATATGTTGTAATCCTGGGTATCAATATTATATAATTATATTGTATTCAAAGAATGTATGAATTCATTCTTACCTGAAGATGTTCCTTTAAAGGTGGCAGATGGTTCAGGAGATGCAGATGTTGAGGTGAGAGAGTAATTTTTTAATTTTTATTTTTTTATTAAAAGTACATAATTTCCCATTAGGCTACTACATTGAGTACAGTTTTTTTTTACTCTGTGCTTGTGCCATCTCTTCATGATCCTGTGCAGACCATGTCTCCATCTGGCGATATTCAGCTGGATCCAGATGACACGGCCAAGATGGTGAGCTCTTTTACCAACCACACCTGCAGGCTTGTGGCATGTTGTTTTTTGAAATTGTTGTCTAAAAGTCACTCCTGGTTGTTCAGGTTTTGGCTTTCACCGGTGACCACATAGATCAAGGGGACAGAATCAATCCACACCTGAGCACTGCAGATGTTGAGGTGAGTGAGAGATGGATCTACTTTTTAAATTAGGGAATGACATAGCTTTACTACATTAAGTACTGTTCTTCTTGATCCTGTGCAGACAATGTCTCCATCTGGCGATCTTCATCTTCAGCTGGATCCAGATGTCACGGCCAACATGGTGAGCTCTTCTACCAACCACACCTACAGGCTTGTGGCATGTTGTTGTTGTTGAAATTGTTGTCTAAAAGTAGGGCTGGGTATCGTTTAAAGAAATTCGATACCGATACCTTGACTTCGATACCGGTTCCTGAACGATATTTTTTCCGATACCAATTTTATTAAAAAATCCGTTTTAACAACATTACCTCAAACAATGAAAAGTGAACAGAGATTATGTGCTGAATTAGGTCGTTGTAGTCCAAGCTCAAGGATGCAGAAGTTACGAGAGGGTAAGTCAAAATGTTCGGTTGTTGGATGTAGTAACCCACACGCTTCATTACACCGTCTAACAGCATCAGAACCTCTTCGAAGTGCCTGGTTGAGTTTTATTTTTTACGGAAATGTACCCACATCTGTAGGTAAAGTCATTTTTGTGTGTGCGAACGCGAAGCACTTCAAGGTTAACTACTTCAGCAACAACAGGGTTTTTCCTGCATTGAATTTGTTTGTTTTTTGTCCCGCCAAAATCTTATTTGATCGGTGAGTAATGTAGATGAACTGCTGCGCGTGACAGGGCGTGTGTTTAACTGAAAGAACGAGCAGAGAGCGAGACTCGGTCGCACGCGCGCGCACTCTCTCTCTTCGGAGCCAGGCGAAAGTGTAAACAAGACTTCACCGTCTCCAAACTGGACGCTGTCTTGCTTTCTCTCCCTCGCACATATTAATCAGGGTTCCCGCGGATCCTTAAAAAGTCTTAAAAAGTCTTAAATTAGATTTTTAAAATTTAAGGCCATAAAAAGTCTTATAAAGTCTTATTTTTACTAATGAAAGGTCTTAAATTTTAGATGACACTTCGACTTAGACATATCTGAATGTTTTCCAAATTAAAACTATCTAATTAGCGTAGTATTATTTTTTATTATTCTATCTTTGTGGATTTGCTTGTTCACGTGACAATTCGCATCACATTCGCGGCCGGCAGAATAACGTGTCTCCTGCACGCGAGAGAGGAGAGAAGAAGAAAGTTGGCAAATGTCAGTTCAGTAGTAAGTTCATTCTTTGTGCGTAGGGGTGTGCGATGTGTATTGTCTACTATGATATTGTAATCATTGTTTTAACGATGTACGAGGCACTGTGAGCTGACATCGCATTTGTCTCTCGTGCTTTCACTGCGTGATGTGTCAGTGCAGTTATAGGTAGGCCTATGTCCCCAAATTAGTTTTTGTCTTATACAGTGGGAGAAATAAGTATTTGACCCCTTGCTGATTTTGCAGGTTTGCCCACTTACAAGGAATGCAACGATCTATAATTTTAATCATATGTACATTCTAACAGTGAAAGACAGAATCCCAAAGAAAATTCCAGAAAATCACATCATATGAATTTATTTAAATTGATAACCATCTGATGAGGAAAAACAAGTATTTGACCCCCTGGACAAACAGCATGTTAATATTTTGTAGAAAAGCCCTTCTTGGCCAGCACAGATGTCAAACGCTTTTTATAGTTGGTGACAAGGTTTGTGCACATTTCGGCAGGGATGTTGGCCCACTCCTCCCTGCAGACAGCCTCCAAATCTTTCAGGTTCCGAGGTTGTCGCCTGGCAACTCGAATTTTAAGCTCCCTCCAAAGATTTTCAATTGGATTCAGGTCTGGAGACTGGCTAGGCCACTCCAGAACCTTGATGTGCTTCTTCTTCAGCCACACCTTTGTTGTTTTGGCGGTGTGCTTAGGGTCGTTGTCGTGCTGAAACACCCATCCTCGACCCATCTTCAGCTCTCTCACTGAGGGAAGGAGATGTTGGTCCAGAATTCCACGATACATGGCCCCGTCCATCCTCCCCTCAATATGATGGAGTTGTCCCGTCCCCTTGGCTGAAAAGCACCCCCAAAGCATGATGTTGCCACCACCATGCTTGACGGTGGGGATGGTGTTCTTTGGGTTGTACTCTGTGTTCTTTGCCCTCCAAACACGACGAGTTGAGTTGAGGACAAAAAGTTCTATTTTGGTCTCATCTGACAACATCACCTTCTTCCAGGCCTCTTCTGAGTCGTCCAGGTGGTGAATGGCGAACTTCATGCAGGCCTGTACATGTTTCTTCTTGAGCAGGGGGACCTTGCGTACGCTGCAGGATTTCAATCCATGATGGCGTAGTGTGTTACCAACCGTTTCTTTTGTAACTGTGGTTCCAGCTGCCTTCAGTTGATTCATCAGTTCCACCCTTGTGGTTTTGGGATGATTCCTCACCGTTCGCATGATCAGGGACACCCCACGAGGCGAGATCTTGTGTGGAGGCCCAGACCGAGGGAGGTTGGCGGTGGTGTGGTGCTTCTTCCATTTCCTGATAACTGCACCGACAGTTGATCTTTTCTCTCCAAGTTGCTTTCCGATTCTCTTGTAGCCCATCCCAGCCTTATGCAGATCAACAATCTTGTCCCTGATGTCCGTAGAAAGCTCTTTGGTCTTGCCCATGGTGGTGATGTTGGATGCTGGTTGTTTGGGTGTTGACGGGTGTCTTTTATACAGGTAACGAGGTGAGGCAGGTGTATTTGATGTAGATAATTGGTTGGGATTGGGGCTGTGTCTTAGGGGGCTTTTCCACTGGGCTCGTTTGCTGCGGTCCGAGCCCGAGCGCGTTTGTTCCCGGCGCCCCCCTCAGCGTTGGTCTGGTTTCACACTCAACTTGATTCTATCGAACTCTGGTGCGTTTGCGTGCATCTTACGTCATTGCAAACGTGCACGGCGCATGATAGAAAACACGACGCGGGTCAATATATTGTGTTTTTTTATTAATTTGGTGCCATTATTCATAGCTGAGTAAACAACCCAGGTTAACTGTGTGTGTGTGTGTGTGTGTGTGTGTTTCGCATAAGCTGTTTTTCCGCTGCTTGCAAATGGACTCTTTTGAGGAGACAGTGGATTTCCATTAATTTGTTGCCCTGATTGCACGCACTATGCGCGAATACACTGCAGACTCACTCTTGCTCGTATCCAGGGTAAATCTTCATCCCTTACGTGTGTTTTATTTAACTAAATACATCATAATCGACTAAAACGCATGCGCAGGATACTTTACTTCCTGAACAAGTGCGCACCCGAGTCCGTGTAGTTTTCACATACACGCGAATCGCAGCACGGTTCGGGAGCAACCGAACTCAGACCACCTCCTCCAGGTAGTCTCGGGTTCGGTACCCCAGTGCGCACCCGGGTCCCATGACAGGGTTCACATTAGCGATTTTTCATGCGAACCGTGCCCCGTTCCGAACTAAACTGCCAGTGTGAAAGCCCCCTTAAAGAAAGATTAACTGGCTTGTAGGAGCCAGAATGCTTGCTGTTTGGTAGGGGGTCATATACTTGTTTTTCCTCATCAGATGGTTATCAATTTTTATAAATTCATATGATGTGATTTTCTGGAATTTTCTTTGGGATTCTGTCTTTCACTGTTAGAATGTACATATGATTAAAATTATAGATCGTTAAATTCTTTGTAAGTGGGCAAACCTGCAAAATCAGCAAGGGGTCAAATACTTATTTCCCCCACTGTATTTATATTATGTTCTTATATTAGAATATCACATCAGTAAGAGTGCCGTTTTCCCGTGCACAAGTGTGATATTTTGTTATACAATAGTTAAATTAAAAATAAATTAACATTGTGAGTTACTTTTTAGACACCATATTGACAAAATTATTTGTTTTCCCTTAATTTCGCTGACGAGAATTTCAAAATGAAACCGTAGCAGAGTCTAATGCAACAGACACCGATGATTTCTTGACTGAAATCCACGTTTTAAACGAGTCATTTTAACGATTCAATGAACAATCACTTGTTTCTTTTCCGAATGAATCAGCCGTTTGAACAAATCGGTTGAATGAATGAATGACTCCCTCAACTCGCTTACGGTATTAAGACAGTGACTTGCTGCCGCCTACTGGCGGTTTTAGTTTCATATTTAAAGTACCCTTTAATTAAAACGTTAAAATTAGAAATCATTTCATATTTAAATATTGAATATGGATTTTTTTTAAAACTATCTCATAGCTTTATTTATGCAATTGTAAATGGAGTGTAAATATTAATGCCTCTTCTGATACTGCTTCTGTGTCACCTCTGAACTGCAAAGATGGATTTTGATTGAATGATTTAATTTGACTGGTAACGGTGGTACTGTATAATTATTGTGTAATTAAGTATTATTGTATAAATAAGTATAATTACTGTATAATTTAATTTGAATAATTTGAATGTTAGTATTTGACATAAAAGGTGATGCAGAACTCTAAATAAGTTTAGAAAAAATGTCCATATATAGGTGAAAATGCCCCTGGAAATCAATTTAAGGTGGCAAATATTGCACGTTAATTAATCATTTCTGTCACTGCTGTGAACTGACCACTGCATAGAATATGAAAAATATGAATATCTTCGTGAGTCTGCTGTCAACAACAGGCCTAAACCAGCCATTGCACCAGCACAAAAACACAATCAGTAAAATATCATCTAATTATTATCAACAAAACGTTTAAAATATCGAGATATATTTTTGTCAATATTGCACACCCCTAATGTACGGTCTTAATTTTGATTTCTTCAAGTCTTAAAAAGGTCTTAAAAAGCCTTAAATTTGACTTTAAAAAGTGTGCAGGAACCCTGTTAATCAAAATAAATCGATACGGTGGTAAAAGGTCAGAAGGCCAAAGTTTAATGTGGAGCATTCGGAGATATTTTTTTCTGAATTACCGTGTGAATTGTGCTAAATAAGTTGCCTTATCTTTTCTGAAAAGCGTTCCGGGTATTAAGCTGACATAAAACAACACTTTAATAAAACGGAAAAACTATCCAATGATGAAATGTTTTCTGTGTTGACTCAAATCTTGGATGTCCAAAAGTTTCTGTGCCGCTAGATAATCGGATCTCTGCTATCAAACTACAAAAGTGGCCGAACGGGGTGGAGTTTAACCTAGTGTCACCTCTGCAACCTGCAGAGGGGGCGGGGTATGAAGTGTCTCATTTGCATTTAAAGAGAACGCACCAAAACGAGTTGCTCTCAGACGCACATCAGAAAAGGGGTAGAAAAGGGGCCTGTGGAGCTATAATAATAAGGAATTCAGACCCAAGCATTGCAGTTCTGCTTTACATAGACCACAAATGTACGATTTATATGTAAAAAGGAACGATTTAAAAGCATGATATGTCTCCTTTAAACTGGATTGTTATGGTGGACAAAATACATGTAGTGTCTACCAGAGAGCAGAGGCATGTGCATCCTCATGCATGTAAATAACACAAAGAAAACAGGTCCCACTCATAAAAATATTCCATATCACAATTATTTGTCAAAAACTCCACCAGGTACCCTTTTAAATCAAGCTTGAATTAGTCTGATCATATAGTTAGTTCATTAAACAGCTTAATCCTGCTTTTGTGAGCCTTCATTTTAAAACACCCATTTGCTGTTTGGTGCATGTTTGGTTGAATTCTTTTTCAAAATGTTTCTTTGTGCTTTCAGGTACTGCCTCTTGCTGCCAACTGTGGAGAAAATGAAAGTGAAGTTAGACCAGGTTCAAGCTGCGCAAATCTTGAGGTCAGGGCAGGGCACAACCCATTCTGTGACAGCGGTCAGTAGGGCTGTACAATATGACCAAAATGTCACATCCTATTTCATACCCCGATAACAATACATATCATGATAACAGGGCTCTACGGTAACTTTTTTTTATTAGGAGCACAGATAATTGAACGTTTTTCAACTACACAATATTACTGTGCCACATATAACATGCACAAGTATGGAGAGCATGAGAAAAGAGAATTCAGAAACATAGCATCTTACAGAAGTTTATGTGACGAAGTCAGGGTCGGCGTGACTGAGACTCGTGCTTTTATTACTCAAAACAATAATAAACAAAAGGCGCACGCACACAGCGCTTGCACTGTAGCCGCGCTACAGCAATAACAACACCTTTTCACTTTCTCCGATCACTCTCTCCACCTCTGACGTACCAAACCTAGTCCACCTCTCTCTCTCGTCTGCGGCTTATATCCTGTCTCTCCACGCCAATTACTGCAATAAGACACCGGTGTTCGTCATTTGCACTTGACCTACTTACGTACCGCTTGTCTCCTTTCTCTCTCTCCCGTTACAGACCGCGCTGAACCACGCCCCCCTGGCCACAGTTTACCTTTACCTACCTTCCTCAATTAATAAAATATCATGAGTTACTGTTGGAATTTCTGTAACTCATGATATTTATTTGCATCAGGTTTATGGAATAAAGAATAAGTTAACTCTATAGTTTAACTGCTTAGTAAGGTCATCACTCTTCCACTGACAAACATGGCGTTAGCTCGATTTGTGGGTAATCTAATTTAGCAAATGTAAGCGATGTTAAAGAGTATTTAGAAGCGATGAATTAGGGAGAAATGATAGGACTGTTTGCTAGAACTTCCACACTGTTTCAGAATTAAATCTACAATCTAGTCTATCAACATGTATCCTCCACCATTGTCATTAATTGGCTGTTATAAACCCCAATACCGACTTAAATGAAATGAGTTCAGATTGGCCAATAATATCGGACGGCCAAATAATCGTTTGGGCTCTACGTCAAATGCTATATACCGTCATATCGCACAGCCCTACTGGTCAGTCATACATTTCTTAGTTTACTGTGATTGTATGAAGACACATGCACTCAGGAATGTTTTCTCTTTAAATTTTTTGTAGATGTCTTCATCTGGTCACTTTCTGCTTACATCTGAGCTGCAACCAAGTGACATGGCCCAGCAGTTTAGTTGTGATTCATCATCTGAAGGCAGTGTTTCTGAAGTTGATTCGGAAATTCCAGATATTCCAGAAGATGATCCATTCAGACAGATTGGTTTTGATACAGACATGGATTCAGTACTAATGTCAGCAGGTACAACGACAAAGGCTGAGGCACTGCTCATGGTGATGAGTCATGCAGCCAGACATAATATAACAGGGACACAACTTCATGACTTATTACAGCTCATAAATACTCTGTTTGGCAAAGAGGTGTTACCCAGATCAAAATATTTGTTCAATAAGGTCTTTAAAAACAACTCCGACATTGTGGAGTTCCACTTCTACTGCAAAACCTGTAAAGTATACATTGGCACAAAAGAAGACAAACAAGACAAAAACATTGCACAGTGTGCAATCTGTAGTGCTTCAATTGAAATCAGTTCCTTGAACAGTGCAAGCTTTTTTATCAACATACCAATTGCACCTCAAATCCAGACGCTGCTTGAAAATCCTCAGATTCAAAACAGCATGAGCTACAGACACCAAAGGCCACATAATGAGCATGTTATCTCGGACATATATGATGGTGAAATGTATCGAAACTTGTCCAGACCTGGTGGAATTCTGTCAGATCCAAACAATTTGTCATATAATTTCAATTCTGATGGCTCGCCTGTGTACAAGTCTTCCAGATTTTCTATATGGCCCATACACCTGCATTTAAACGAGCTCCCTCCCAAAATGAGATTTCAGAATGTAGTGCTTGCAGGTCTTTGGTTTGGTACTCAAGAGCCAGTTATGTCTATTTTTCTCAGACCCTTTGTTGATCAGGCCAAAACACTGGCATCCAGAGTAGGGATGCACCGATCCGATACTCAGCATCGGTATCGGCTCCGATACTGCCATTTTTGCCGGATCGGGTATCGGTCAGACGAGGCCGATCCAAATCCGATATTGTGCGTCTACTATTCTGTGTTATAGTTAACCCACAAAAGGCACAAATATTTGCCCCACAAAAGGCACAAAAACATTATAAAGCACCATAAAGTTTTCGTGTACTATCTTATAAGTGTTCTGAAGCCATTATGTAGTATAATGTGAGATATAAATTAATATTTAAGTCATTAAATTCAAGATCACGTAAATTTTTTCCCTCTGCTGCGGCTGTCAGTCATTCTCCATTCAGCATCAAACAGCGCGTCACGTTCGGGTACGACAGTCAACATGATGAAACTCTCTCCAAGATGATTCAATGTTAATATTATTATACTTGATCTGTAGATAAAGGTATATGGTTTCACATAAAACAACTTTATATTGCTGGACTTTATTGCTGTAACTAAATCATGTTACTTTCTACCGTGTGTCTGTTAGATCACAACACTGGAGTCAGAGCACTATCATTGTTCTTCACGCGCACAGTAACTGATATTTAAAACTGTTAAAAGAAAAGGTTCAATAAACTATTGCATAGAGATAGATACTGTATAATACTCTACGCATCAATATGTATTTCCTTTGTGCTTTGAACTTTTCAATGCGGACTCGACGTGCTGCGCGCTGTGACTCCGTGTTGCTTCAAGCGCATCATTCTGCGCTCTGGATGCGCATAAGCGCTTCGTGCCGCACTGTACTGGAGCCTTTTGCGCAATGAAGGATTATTAATAGCCTTTCTTGTTCTGTCCTATCTATCATATGTTGCTGCCTCATTAAACAGCTGTGCTATACATTTAAAACATGTCTCAAATTACATAGCCTAGGCTACTATAAAAAATTATCTTTTTGATTTTTGTTATCTTGTTTTTCATGAATGTATTTTACAACAATATAAAGAGCAATGTGTAGCGTTTTACAAGATTTAGTGGTACACTTATTGTCTCTTACTTGTTCCCCACTAAATGTTTTTTTTTTCACTAATTGTTCAGATTTTATACAATTATTGTGCACTCGTGATATTTCTAGACTAGATTTTACTGCTGAACTATCCACTAATCTAGTTTATAATAGCATTTTTGTCATATATTATGATCATATATTTTTTGGATTTGTTGTTTTTCTTTATAATGAAGTTGTCTGTATTAAGTAGATGGTGTTTAACTCACAAAAGAGTGATTATCAGTTCAACACACAGTTATTGAAATTCTACTTGATTTAAAAAAAAAAACTGCGCTGGTATCGGATTGGTATCGGTATCGGCCGATACTCAGAATTTTGGGATCGGATCGGATCGGTTTTGAAAAAGCGGTATCGTTGCATCCCTAATCCAGAGGTATGTCTTGGAGAAAAAATGGAACGTGTGTGCACAGCAAAATTGTTGGGTTATGTTGTTGTGTAGACTCAAAGGCAAGACCAGCCATGCAAAACACCACACAGTTTAATGGGTACTTTGGTTGTGGCTTCTGTTTACATCCTGGTACTCTAGTAGAGAAACAGGTGAAGTACACTGTGACTGACACAGAATATCCTGACCGAGAAGCGAAGAAAATGCTGGCAGATATGGAGCAAGCAGTAGCACAAAACAGAAGTGTCAGAGGAGTGAAAGGTCCATCACCACTCATAAACATGCCCTATTTTGATATAGTGTGGGGCTTTGTTCCAGACTATATGCATGCTGTCTTACTGGGTGTCATTAGACAGCTCACAGAGCTTCTTTTGAACAACAGTGATCAACCCTATTACACTGGGAGTCCCAACACTATGAGGGTGCTAGAAAACAGGATCAAGGACATAAAGCCACCACACCTGATAACACGACTACCCAGACCCCTTGCAGAATGCAAGTACTGGAAAGCCTCAGAGTGGCGAGGATGGCTCCTGTTTTACAGCTTGCCAGTCCTGAATGGTGTACTTCAACCACGTTATGTGAAGCACCTAGGCCTTCTGGTATCAGCAGTATTTCTACTTCTGAATGAGAACATTACCTTCCAAGAAGTCAACAAAGCAGATAACATGCTTTTTGAGTTTGTGGCAAAGTTTCAGTTGCTGTATGGCGAGACATCTATGACATTTAATGTACACCTGCTAACTCACCTTGCAAAATCAGTGAAATTGTGGGGGCCACTCTGGGCACACTCAGCATTTGTGTTTGAAAATGCAAATGGTGGTCTGTTGAAACTAGTGCATGGAACAAAGTGTGTAGCTCTGCAGATTGTGAACAAATTCCTATTGCACAGAGCAATACCACTCTTTACCACAAGGTATGCAGTTAGTGAGCAAGTTTTAAGGAGTTCTGTTTGGAAATGACAAATGACCGAAGAGTAAAGAGTTTCACAAAATGTCAAGACACAACTGTTCTGGATAGTGGCAGAGTGACAGAGACTACTGATGCTGAAAAAAGAGCCTTCATTTCTGCACAGAAACATCCACCAGACGAAATGGTAGTGCACAGGAGAATGGTGCATAAAGGACTAGTTTATACCAGCAAAAGCTATAGCCTAAGTAAGAGACGCAAAGACTTTTTTGCAAAGATGAGTGATGGTGTTTATGGAGAAATCCAGAATATTGTATCCTTTCCTTCAGAAGGGGGTACAGAAATTGCTCTCCTTTTCAAAAAGCTTTATACAAATACCTTCTTTCCTTTATCACAAGGTTATGGGTTTGTCTCACATATCCGACTTGTAAGTGGAAGCCTTTTTTCGTCAGTGTGTCTGATTTCAGTAGACCGGTTAGAGCAGAAATGCATGGTTTTAAAAATGGGTGATCAGACGTACATTTGCGACTTTCCAAATGCATATGAGAGAGACTAGTCTTAATCATAGATGGTCATTCTGTTAGTTGTTGGTGGTGATAATATAAGCCCTTTCTGTTTAATTTGATTTCTTGCCTTGAGTGCGAAGACCTTTCCATGAATGGAACTGGTTAAGGTGTCATTAGACGGCCTAAATGTGAACTTGGGTCATGTGATAACAGGAAGTGGTTTTTATATGTGAGTCTGATACTGCTTCGACATTTCTGTTCGACTATTTTATATTTGAGTCTGATACTGCCTTGCTACTCCTGTTTTAATAATTCTTCTCAGCTTTGCGGTTTCTGTTGTGTGTTGCTATGTAGGTACTATTTATATACATTTATTTATTTATTTATTTATTTATTTATTTATTTATTTATTTATTTGTATCTGGTTGTTCAGCCAAAGCACTGTAAAGCACTTTGGTCAGCCGAGTGGCTGTTTTAAACGTGCTAAACAAATAAAGTGACCTTGACCAAGCCCTGAAAAAAACAGACAGGGCTTATCATTACTATCAAACAGAGATTGGTGACCACTGGGCTAGTGAGTGGACCTAGGCCTATACATTTAGATTATTATGTGACAATACTGATCCCTAAGGTCTAAGGAACAGTGAACTTCCATGCTTAAACTATAATCACCATGTTTGACAGATGAGGTGGTCTTTCAAGGGTCATTATTTCTCCAACAAACTGGTTTATAAAGTTACTGCAATGTAATTTTTGATTAAACATCCTCCACAATACAGTGACACCGGATGCTTGTAGGAACATTGGTTAAAGAAACATGTATTCATCCAAACATCAAGTATTAAGGGCGATTAAAGGAGAACTTATTGAAAATTATAAGAATTTTATGTAAGAATTAAAAATTCCCCGGAGTTCTCCTTTAAGCATTCTAATTTATTAATGTGAATACTGAATGCACTGTATATATTGTCATGGTAGTAATGGTATCAAATAATTCCTATAAATGTGAATGTAACGTGCAAATATTCTGTTGCAATAATAAACTTATTTCGAACAGATGTTAATGTTCAAGAATCTTTAGTTTATTTATTGTAATGAATTTGTATAAGAAAAATAGTGGTATGTGTTGGCCAAGTATTTATGTACTGCCCTTAAAGAACTTCTTGACATTGCAAGCCTAATTTCTATTTAACTGTCTTCTTTTTCAGTACTTTAAACAAGTAACTTATTAAATGGACCGTGTAAGTACTGGCTGCATAAATGTGTACAAAATAATGAGCTAAACTATATCACACAAGACCATGCTGGTAGACCAGCATCATTAATGAGACCTTGCTGGTAGACCAGCATCATTAATGAGACCTTGCTGGTAGACCAGCATCATTAATGAGACCTTGCTGGTTGACCAGCATCACCAGCAAGACCATGCTGGTAGACCAGCAAGACCATGCTGCTAGACCAGCATAATTAATGAGACCTTGCTGGTAGACCAGCATCACCAGCAAGACCATGCTGGTAGACCAGCATCACCAGCAAGACCATGCTGGTAGACCAGCATCATTATAATGAGACCTTGCTGGTAGACCAGCATCACCAGCAAGACCATGCTGGTAGACCAGCATCACCAGCAAGACCATGCTGGTAGACCAGCATCATTATAATGAGACCTTGCTGGTTGACCAGCATCACCAGCAAGACCATGCTGGTAGACCAGCATTGTCTTGCTGGTCCACCAGCATCCACCAGCATAGACCAGCATGGAAATTATGCTGGTTTTTCCAGCAGGGATCTCTCGCGCTAGCTGTAACGATGTTATCTCGCGCACGCGCACGTCACGCAGCGCATATTATATGTATGAAAGGTTAATATATTAATTAATTTAACGTTACTTACCACAGATGTAACTGTATGTCCCCCGGTGTCGCGAAGAAAGTGGTGTAATTGACCTGCGACGTACTAACGCTCAAGTTCACTAAAATATGATTTAACTAAATCCTTATATGAACGCGAACAAAATCAAACGATATAACGTTACAAATCAAACAAATCAGTATAGATATAAATCTCGAATAAACTAACTTAACTAATCCTATTCACAAACACGTATGAACACACAACTTAACTAACTTAACGTTAATTAGCTACGAAAATAAACCTTATCTAACTTATCAAACTGTACACTATAACTAATATAAATACTATATATGGTAACTAAAACTTAACCTACAATGAAAACTAAACGAATCAACTAACTTGTCTAACAATTAAGTACAAAATACACGCAATTTAAATGAAAAAAAATACGAAAATCTGCTTATATAATCAGGAGCTTGTCTATTTCCACCACCTTCTTTAACCAACAGACGTTTATTCCGTTATTTCAGTTATAAGTATCTCTCGCGAGGCGCATTTAAATTTTTGTATTCAAATGTATTTTATTCCCTCTCAGAATTTGGTTAAATGGGTTCATTTGAAATGTCACAATTGACAGCAGCATAGCTTTTGGTTTGGCTGAATTTTAATTGTGACAATTCATCAAAGTGCTAGTGTGTTTTTTTTTCTTCTATAAATGGGTTCCCTATTAAAGGGAAGCTTTGCTGTTTATTCCAGACTCAACCTTTTTTGTGAACATACTGATGAATACCGTCATAACAATGGAGGATTGCAGTACAATTGTTTGTTTAGAGAGACTATTTACACTTAACCTATCAATTGATGCTTATTAATCTAGTTTGTTTCTGTGTTCCAGTCCCTGGTGTCACGGCTTACTTCCTGAAGGATAATGCTTTAGGTAAGCAAATTCAAACGACACACCACTACCCGAAACCTTTCCTTTCTTACTATTTTCATAGCATATTAGGGCTGCAATGGTACATGTATCTGTCTGAACCAAATGGATATGGGGTGTTCAATACGGAACATGAATTTATTCCAAATCTTAGCATTTGTTTAACACATATTAGGGCTGAACAATTAATTGCATTGCGATAATATCGCGATATATAATAAACAACCCTCTACGCACCTTGGCAATAGAATCGCAATTGGCTAGTACATTTTTTTTTGTTTACTCGTCAGACTGATATATATAGGTCTATATATATATATATATATATATATAATTCCACCAATGTACACTCTTAACATCAGTTAATCAAGCATTATATTATGATAATCAAGCACTATTTAATGATCGAACTTTAGTAATTAGAACTAACACTCTCGTGAACACACGTGAAGAGTGAAGTTTTAGTTGCATATGCATGCAAGTGATTTACTCGCATTGTAGTGGGTTGATAAAACAAGATTTTTTAACCGCAAAGGCTGCGATTTACAGTCTGGTATATGATGCTTCTGAAATAAAACTCAGACGGATGTGATGAATTGTTTTTGTAAATATGACACCTTATACATCATGTACAGTCTGTATAAGTGTATGATTTAACTTTTCCCCATGGTCTAGTGTTAAAAATATAAAAAAATATAAAAATTGCAATATCGAATTTCAATACTTGTAGAATTGCAATTATTAAAAAAAACTCAATACATATCGTATCGGCACCCAAATATCGTGATAGTATCGAATCGGGAGATAGGTGTATTGTCCTAGCCCTAGTGGTGCATGATGATATATCGGCCGATATGGTCAATTTTTTACACAATATGGTTCCGATGTCAAAATAGGGCCAATGTGAACAGGCCGATAATCATTCCTGTGTATTTGACGTGTGTGTAGATTAGGGCTGCACCCAGCCCTAATTTATATATAAATTTAATGTAAGCATAACATTATATTTATAATATAGCCATTGCTGCTGATATGGCGCTAAATCATACATAAATATAGATTGTGCTGCATTTTAAAATCTGGTCACTTTGGACCTACAGAATTTGGATACTATTCTGAAATGATTTGTATTCACACAATGCAAGTCAGACCAATGTGGAAATGCATGAGAAATAATTCATTATTTGGACAACTGTTCTTTAAGGACACTTTTACAGCAGTACTTTTGGTGTTTGACATAAAAAAATATTTCAACCCTTTTCTGTGAAGTATGCCGAACAATTTGTATCTGTAGTGACAATATTCAGTTTGACGTTTGTAGTTTATACATTTTTCAAAATGTTTCAAATGGACAGTCACATTTGTTTATTTTTTATCAAGCTTGTATTCTTGTAATTTTTTTTTGTTTTTTTGAGAAAATAAGAAATTTCGGCTCAGATTATTCTGGGTTTTTAAAAAATGATAATCATATATTTCCACCCATTATTATGCATGAAACTGTTATTCATATTATGATTATTATTTTGGGACAAAAAAGACCTTATGTTGCAGCCTGACCAACAGTTTGTTAGTTTAAATGATGGGTGTAGAATGTGAAATTGCTCAAGTTTACATGAGGATGCATGTCTTACCTGTATCTTTTTCATTTTTCTTTTCCAGCAATTTCAGCATTTGAATGTTCCCATCCTTTTTGGCCGCCTCTCCTGCACTTGCTGTTTGGAAGTCATTCCTTGGATCTGATTCAGCAACTGTCATTCTACATTTCTGTTTTCATTCGATTTGCTTACATTTTGAACACTTAGCATTAATAAACATTTTCTATTTGGGCTATAGTTGTACATTTCAAGCTTGTTTTTCCTTGATTTAATGTGTTTGTGTGGATATTTGTTATGCAACAATTATCTATTTCACAGTACTTCATAAACATGGGCGGCGCTAGGGAGGGGCTAGCAGGTGCTTCAGCACCCCCAAGAAAGACCATAGCACCCCCAATAATAATTTCTGGAAGCAACATATCTCCTTATTTCAACATATGCTGGGACATTCTAATCTGCATTAAGCCAAGTGTTCTTATAATGGTTTTCTATGGGAGGAAAATGGTTAATGTGTAAGCTAATTAAACACGTTGCGTTTATATTCTGGGCTCATCTGTTTTTTTGTAGTATAACCTACTTTATTATGATTTTAGTATCATAATGATTAATAAATGCATGCACAATTATCCGTGAACTTGATAAACGTTGCAGATATGTTTAACTATGCACAAAAAATGCCTTTCAACGTGCAAAATTCAGAATTAAATGAATTTGCAGCAATTTGTACAAATAGAGAGTCTGTAGGCCTACTACTGTATACGTGTTGTAGCCATTGAATAAGCGCATTTAGTTTCATATTTGTTCAAAAATTATAATGGTTTTTTTCCCCATGTTATGAAAAGTGAACAGCATGAGTAAGATAGGATATGCAATATATCGGGACATGAAGTGGGTCATTCATGATTTTGACTCATTAGCCTACGTTGTGTTTTGTAGAAAGCCTTTCTTTAAAGTGAATTTCGTTTTGTATAAATTGTATCTTAATTAAAAAAAAAAAATTAATCAACCAATTGCCTGGATTTAATAAGCAAATATAGCAGACAATATAATCATGACATGGAGGCGTCAGCGCGGTCACTTGCATTGCACTGAACTTGAGCGCATCTCATCATAAATTAACTGAAATATGCCTCACAGACATGAGAAATATAGAAAGCTTGCAACTAAATCTTTAAACGAAACTATTCCAAACGAAAAGTAATAGGCTACTCTCTGATTATGTTGCACACGCACATATGTCGAAATAACGAGATATTATGTTGAAATAATAAATCTTTAAATATATTTGATTGAATGCTGAATGTTGTGCTTATTCAATTTAGTAAAATTAAAACTTTAGTTGTGATAATTAAAATGATTGAATATTAAATATTGAAGTTTTGCTAATTTAATAATAGTATATACAATATAGGCTATATAATTGCGCAGCTCCCCCTGTCAATGATCTAGCACCCCCTCAGCACCTGCGTTAAAAATTATCTGGCAAAGACTCTGAATGAGAAAACACATTAACATTGTCATATATATATATTTTTTTAATCAGTTAATCTATAACTGCACAATGGTGGATACTTCCACTATTGCCTGAATATGTGTGCACTATGATTTTAGATTATGCAACACATTAACTGACTGTATTTAAAAGTCATATAGTAATGGTCATGGAAATTATTTAATGAAAACAATTACAATGTATCTTACCTTTTATTCATTTTAAATAGTGGAATTATTACAAATCAGGTTTAGTTGGATCATTGTAATACAATCATCAGTTATAAACCAATCTTAAGAAACATGATTTGTTCCATATAACTTTTTTATTAGTAAAGCCATATCCACAAATAGCCATGTTTTCTTTATATTTTTACTATGGTTTATTTGCACTAAAACCATATGTCAAAATGCAAAAAACAAAACAATTTCTCCGCATAGTGGACGTCCTTGGAATGTCCCCCAACCAACGTTATAAACCGGACCAAATGCGAATGTCCTCGGAACGTCCTCCAGCCAACGTTACAAACCGGACCAAATGCGAACGTCCTCGGAACGTCCTCCAGGCAACGTTACAAACCGGACCAAATGCGAACGTCCTCGGAACGTCCTCCAGCCAACGTTATAAATCGGACCAAATGCGAACGTCCTCGGAACGTCCTGCAGCCAACGTTATAAACCGGACCAAATGCGGACCTAAGAAGACGTTCGCAACGTCCGGGAGACGTCCCCTGTTAGCTGACCTCATAGCTGGCTACGGCCATGATTGCAACCAAAATACAACGTTGTGAAAAGTTGTAAAAACGTTTTGTGTTTGCTGGGTATAAATGACATCTAAACGTATGAAAGTATCATTTCAAAGACGGGAGGACAGCACCTCTAGCCACCACTGCATGCCGCAGTGTACAGCATCTGCTAAATATAACACCTTTCTCGGTTTCCACACGTTTCCTAAAGACAAGGAAATACAGAAGAGATGGGTAGTTAATATAAGACGAGACCATTTTACAGTTACTGTTATGTGGATAGCAGATGAACCCAAGCGCAGACGGTATGCAAACACACAACGTTTATTAACAGAAAAAACTGGGGAAAACAAAACCCACAAGGGGGCAAAACAGTACAAGATAAAGTAAACGACTAACCACTAGGGATGGCTGACGCGAAACAGTCGTTCCGAAGCTTTGCGAGATCCCGAAGCGCAGATGTTTTGAAACACTGATTCGAAGCGTGATTCAAAACACCCATGTCACGTGACTATGGCTGTACTTGGAACGAAGCCTCGAAGTGTTTCACTAAATGTTTCATCAGGTGTGATCCGCCGAATCAGCATTTGATTGACACCGTCGGAAACAGACCACACAATCGCACATCTGTATAAAAGTGAAATCAACGCATATTGGCCTTGTGGGTTTTTGTGAGAGGAGTTTTATTTTGAGATAGCGGATTTTTGGTGATATAGTGACATTTATAGTGCGATTTGTTTAGTTATATTTAGGCTTACATTTAAATTTACACAACACATTGACTGATAGGCTAGAGACACAGAGTATACATATAGTGACAGATTAATAGATACATAGATATAAATATATATAGACAGCTAGATTAATAGATAGATAGATACATACATATGAAGAGCTCTTTTCCAAAACGCGATAAACGCCATTTAAAAAAAAAATTAGTTTGTCATATCATTTTGCTGTGTACTGAACCTATTCACTGCTCCATCAACGTTTCATGACAAATCGCTATATTTCCTTGTTTAAAATGTACTGCAAGATGCAGTTCTTTTCCAAAACGCGATAAGCGCCAAACCTATTTTTAGTCTAAACGCGATACATCCTCTCGACCAATCAGAATTCAGTGAGCGTTCTACGCAATCCAACACGGCGGCGCTCTGAGCAGTGGTTTGTTTATGATCATTCATTCATCAAAATGAGTGATAACACTTTTGATGGCCTTGATGAGCCAGTGAGACCTTTTCCTGGGGGTAGAAAACGCAGACTGGACAAAGAAAATCACCAAAAAGAACAAAAAAAGAAGGCCCGTCACTCGGGTGCCGCGATAATACCGATAATAGGATGTCAACACAAAGCTGCCGCAAAAGGTTTCTGTCAGGCCGAGAGGCTGTCGCTGGACGATCTGATAAAAAATGTAAACTATTTTTACGAAAAACCAATCAAGGTTGACCAGGACCAGGCCATACTTCATCTCCTGGACATCACGCAAGTGACAAGAAAGCGTCCGAAAGTCCAGGAGGTAAACAAACAAAAAGACCGGAACATATCTGTTAAGTACAGTCTTTTGTGCAACAGTCATCCGGAGAAGGTGCCCGTTTGCAAGGCGACCTTCATAAGTTTTTGGTGAGTAATTGTTACAACTTGCGCCTCAGAATAGGCGAGTTTAATATTGTTTTGTATGTTTCTCCCTCGCGAAAAAATATATTTTCTTGTAAAGAAGCCTGCTAACGTGACATGAAAAGTATCTCACACATCTCACACACAGACACTATGTGATTTTTTTTTATGTTTAGCAGACAATAGTCCTACTGTTTTACAGGTTTGACACTTTACTGTATGTCTTATGCATTATTGAATATTGAATGTTTCTCATGCATATTTGTTGGACAAATTGTCCTACTTGTTACAGGCTTGACAAATTGCCTTTACCATTACTTTCTCTCTCACACACACACACACACACACACACACACACACACACACACACACACACACACACACACACACACACACACACACACACACACACACACACACACACACACACACTCTCTCTCTCTCTCTCTCTCTCTCTCTCTCTCTCTCTCTCTCTCTCTCTCTCTCTCTGGCACACACACTGGCGCTCTCTCTCACACACACTCTCTCACTCTCTCTCTGTCCAGTCACATACTCAAATGACATCTCATACACACACCCTATGTGATTTGTTTTATTTAAAGCGGACAATAATTCTACTTTTTCTGGGTTCGACACT
This sequence comes from Siphateles boraxobius, assembly GCF_051911475.1. NCBI lineage: Eukaryota > Metazoa > Chordata > Actinopteri > Cypriniformes > Leuciscidae > Siphateles > Siphateles boraxobius. The sequence goes on from NW_027509119.1 coordinate 14,600,682, forward strand.
TTACTGAATGCCAATGCATTTATTACCAACTGACTTGCCTATTGAATATCGTTTTCGTTATTGAATATTTAATATATAAAAATTAGTTTATGTAGTGGACAAATTGGTCCTACTTGTTACAGGGTTTTTAAATAACTTATTGTATATTGTTATCATTATTGAATATTTTTATTAATTCGTTTTTTCATGCATATGTAATGGACAAATTGGTCCTACTTGTTACAGGTTTATTAAATAACTTATTGAATCTTGTTATCATTACTATCTGTGTATATCACCAATCAAACATGAACATTGCCGAATTGCTGCAGGATGGCGTGGTATTCCTGTGGTAGCAGAATTGTGTCCATCTTCCTTACCTTCTGCTCAATTCTACCAAAGACTCTGTCTGCAGGTAGATAACTGTGGCCCCGTACTGGAAATGTGTGCTCTATGCTGAGGTTGGGGAAAAGCTGCTGAAGTTCCATCAGCATGGACACCATGCTCATGTTCGTGTTCTGCCCAAAACAAGAGTCACTAAACAGCCGAAGCCCCCTGGATCTACTGACTTTGTCCTGCAGTTGAACCTTGAGGCAGTCATTCAGCGCAGAAGTAATCATATTGCTGTCTTTGCTACCCTCATTCTCCTGCCACACATACATAATATAATGTCCCTGATAATATGTTGCATGTTCTATTTTTTTTTCTTCTTTTTTTTTTTTTAAAGACAAACCATACAATTTTGGGAAAAAATGGATTTATAGCGTTTTGGGGAAAAATTGATGGATTTATAGCGTTTTGGAAAAAAATAAAATTAACTTTGAATTTATCATAAACAATATTGTTGTTTGATTTAATAATCATTGTTCAACATGTTCAGACTGAGCCTAAAAACATATTTTAGCAGAATAAAATGAATATTCACAAAATGTGTGGGTTTAGGTAAAAAATGTCATTTTCCTGAAAACTACTGAAATGGATTTATAGCGTTTTGGAAAAGAACTCCTCATATATAGATAGATTAAAGATAGCCTACATATATAAATACATAGATTAAAAGATACATTTATAGATACATGTCTAAATACATAGCTAGATTATAGATACATAGATTATAGATACATATCTAAATACATATATTATAGATACATATTATTTATATACATAACTAAATGATAGATTGTAGATACATATATCTAATTACATAGATAGATTAGAGATACATATCTAGATAGATTTGGATAGATAGATAAAATGGAGGCTCCCCAGAAGAGATGCCGTACATCTGTGGTGTGGGAGCATTTCCATTTAGAAACCCCAAATAAAGTGAGATGTGTGTATTGTGATCGGCAGCTCGCCTACTGCAACAATACATCATCCATGATGCGCCATTTGAGGAGCACTCATCCTGTCATTTTGCAGGGTGCAGAGGATGGCATTCCCCCTGTACCTAGGCGTGCTACTGACACTGCTGGGCCATCTAAGCAAGGTATGCATAGATGTATCCATCACCATCAACATCATCACCATCACCATCAACACCAGTAGAAACACAGGGCATTTTATGGGAACTTTTTGATACTCGTATCCATCAAACCCAGATGATACACAATGCTACAGCTGATGCCACAGTGGAAGTGAAAAAATACATCAACGATGCGTATTTGCCCAGAACTCATGATCCACTAATTTACTTGAAAGAGAGAGCAGTAATCTTTCCTCATTTGTATGTCCTAGCTAAAAAATATCTTTGCATGCCAGCAACAAGTGTCCCTTGTGAGAGGATTTTTTCAAAGGCTGGAGAAATTATCTGTAAAAAAAGAAGTAGGCGAAGTCCTTCCACAGCAGAAAAACTAATATTTTTGAATAAAAATATGTAAAAAAGTGAGACATTGTGGCTTGATTTATTTTATTAATATTCATTTTGCAGGACCAAAATAACATTATGCACAGGGAGGAGCCTATAGGTTACAAGATTCACATATTAGAAAAGTACAATAATAATAATAAAAACCGTTGAGACGGGTGTCGGATTGATTCGAAGCCTCGAAACAATATGGACCATTTGGTTCAACTGTTTCATTGCTTCACGAAGCCTCGATCTGCCCATCACTACTAACCTCACTAGACTAAGACTTTGACATTAAACTATACAGGAACAAGACAGGCTTTTACAAGATCACAACTTTTACACAAAACACTCGACAAGGTACTCACTGGGTATTGACATGGCACGTAAGGCAATGAACCGGCACAGGACAGCAAACACAAGGAGATTATAAAGGGAACACTAATATCAACAGGTGATACAGATAAGGTGATAAGGACAGAACGAGGGTAACAAGGGGGGCGGGGCAAGGGAACGAGACAACACAAGCACATGGCCAAAACACAAGACCATGTGCTTGCACACAAAACATGATTCTGTCATGATCCTGCCTCAAGAATAGAGAAAATCAAGGACATTAGGGCAGAATCATGACAGAGCCCCCACCTTAAGGAGCGGCTACCAGACGCTCCTCAAGGGGACATCAAACACGGGACATGACAGACTGAGACATCGACACAAACCAACAAAACATGACAAATAACAGTTACGGCAAACACGAAAACACAACAACAGGGTTAGGATGAAACATCAAAAATAATAAACAAGGAAGGGGAGGCGGAGGCACAACAAAGTCCTTGGGGAACTGTCCAGGGTGGGTAGGTGGGACGGTGGTCTTGGGTTTACGGGATGTGGGCTTAGGACGAGAGATCCGGGCGGGTTTGTGTGGTGTAGTGTGAGAAGTCTTGGGGGAAACAGTCCGGGGTTGAACAGGGACAGGAGGTACAGTGGGCAACGGAGCGGGAATCACGACAGGGGAAGCTGAGGGTGGCGAGACAAGACTCTTGACCGGGGAAACAACGGAAAAAGGAACAGGACACATAACAGGGGGTGTAGCAGGCGGATGTGGAGCGGGAACTGAACTCTCTGAATCGGACTCGGCGCTCATGAAAACAGACTCGGGATCAGCACTCTCCGAAGCAAACTCGGAAACCAAGCTCCTCGAATCAGTCACGGAAACAGCGCTATCAGCGGTTGAATCTGGAACTACGCTCTCAGTAGTTGAGCCAGAAACAGCACTCTCTGTGGCAGGCTTGGGTGCAACGCTCCAAGTGACAGGCTTGGGTGCAGCGCTAACAGGGACAGGATCGGGTGCGGCGCTCACAGTGGTAGGCTTGGGAATAGAGCTCACAGACACAGTAGGCTCGGGACAAGACATGACGGGCACATCGAGGATCTTGACAAGCTTGGCAAGGTAGTCTGCTAGAGTCTCGGCAGCAACAATGATAGGCATCCGCTTACGAGCAGACACCGCTTGCAGGACTGCTTCTGCAGCTTGATCGGCCGCAGCTCTCACAGAGGCAGATTCAGTAACCGGGCAACCAGCTGCTGATTCAGGAACGGCGCTTGCAGTAGCGGGCTCTGGAACGGCGCTTGCAGTAGCGGGCTCTGGAACGGCGCTTGCAGTAGCGGGCTCTGGAACGGCGCTTGCAGTAGCGGGCTCTGGAACGGTGCTTGCCGAAGGATGGGAGGCTCCCCTCTTCCTCCTCTTTCTCCTAGGTCGGGAAGCAATGGTCACAGCAGGACTCGTGATGAGCTGGACGGGCTCAGCGGGAGACAAAACAGGAACTGGGAAGACCATCTCTGGTTGGGTAAGCTCAGGTGAAGATGATTCCGAAGGGGAATCCCACGAAACCCGTCTCTCTCGTTTACCACGGAGGTCAGTGGGTGTGGAAGACGCCTCTGGAGTCGTGGGGGAACGAGCCTGGTCCCCAAGTGTCGCAACGCCTATCATACGACCCTCCGGGATGACAGGAAGTGTGGCAGGAGGTGAAAAACCAGGGGGACCTGGCTGCTCCTTCCGAGACAAGTAGTCCACCATGTTACGAAACGGACGGCGGACCAAACTCTCTCGTTCAGCAAGGGGAGGGAGGACTTTGAGGCCCGCGACGAGGTAGCGGTTGACCAGGGTCTCCGGCAGGAAGATCCTCCTCTCCTCAACGACCTGGGCGTACCTCTTCAGGGTCAACTCACCCTGGGGAGGGAAAGGAAGCTTGCCATTGGAACTGTCAGAGATAGCTGAGCGCCACCACAGTTCCAGGTCAGAAGGCTGAAGATCAGCAGAGAAGGACAGAACGTCTGCTGGGTTCTTTTCTGGCCGGTTCATTCTGTTATGTGGATAGCAGATGAACCCAAGCGCAGACGGTATGCAAACACACAACGTTTGTTATAACAGAAAAAACAGGGGAAAACAAAACCCACAAGGGGGCAAAACAGTACAAGATAAAGTAAACGACCAACCACACTAGACTAAGACTTTGACATTAAACTATACAGGAACAAGACAGGCTTTTACAAGATCGCAACTTTTAGACAAAACACTCGACAAGGTACTCACTGGGTATTGACATGGCACGTAAGGCAATGAACCGGCACAGGACAGCAAACACAAGGAGATTATAAAGGGAACACTAATATCAAGAGGTGATACAGATAAGGTGATAAGGACAGAACGAGGATAACAAGGGGGCGGGGCAAGGGAACGAGACAACACAAGCACATGGCCAAAACACAAGACCATGTGCTTGCACACAAAGCATGATTCTGTCATGATCCTGCCTCAAGAATAGAGAAAATCAAGGACATTAGGGCAGAATCATGACAGTTACAAACCAGACAAGAGTGTGTAGCCAACATTTCCAAAGTACATACCTGATTGAGCCGCAAACACCATCCGGACTTAGTCATGTGAAAAATGGAGCTGACCCGGTGCCTTTTCATTGGAACAACTTCAGTCTTCGCGCCCCACGGACTGGAGTTTGGGAAAGGGTAGAGCGACCAAACACAGACACATTGCATACCGAAGCCCCCTCTATGGATGTGGAGTATTCGGACCACGACTACTCCAGTGCTGAGCCTGCTGCCCTGGATTTGTTCCCGGATCACACTGAAGATCAAAGTGCGGAAATAGTGACGCTGTAAAAACTAATTGATGAGATAACCCTCAGCAGCAAGTTCTGTTTGGAGTGGTTTCTGCCTCCGATGATGACATTAGGTTTTTCACAAGGTAAGCACACATTCATTTTCCTTCACCTCACCACATGTCCTGCAGGAGTGACCAACAACAGTAATCTCATGCATTTAATATTATTAAGATCTCTTTTTGTTTTACAATCAAACTTTCTGTGCCAGTTATGGTGTTTGTGTAATAGTAATAAATAAAATATATTTTCTTCTTTTCACAGTCTCTTCAACCCATAGATGAGTTTTTCCTTTTTATGACATATCTGTCATTGGGTCTGGTGCAGAAGGATCTGGCCCACAGATTCAGAATCCACCAATCAACTGCAAGCCGTATAATCAACACATGGGCTAACTTTCTCTACACTGTGCTTGGAGCTGTGGGAATTTGGATGGATGAGGAGACTGTCAAAGCTCACATGCCAGATGTTTTTCAGTCTTACTCTGATACACAAGTGATTTTGGATTGTACTGAACTATGGTGCCAAACACCAAACTCTCTTCTCCTTCAGAGCGAGGTTTTCTCTAACTACAAATCTCACTGCACTTTCAAAGGGTTGATTGGGATGGCCCCTCACGGTGCTGTAACCTTTGTGTCATCTCTCTATGAAGGAGCCATCAGTGATAGGGAGATTCTTAAGCAGTCTGGTTTTGTGTCTCTTCTAAAACCAACAATGGCTGTCGTGGTGGATTAGGGTTTCCTTGTGGAAGACTGTGTGCCCTGCAAAGTCCACATACCTACCTTCCTGTCAAAGAGAGCATAACTGTCTGGGCCAGAGGTCAGGAAAACATAGTCTATTCGCCTTATTCACCTCGAACGTTCCACCCAGCCTGAGGGGTACACTTACCACTTCCGGTAGTTCTCACAACGCGATTTCTCTCAGTGCAATGGCGCCTCACTGCGGTGTTCCCCGCTGCACTTCATCACACAGGAAAAAATCCAACAGAGGACAAACGTTTCACCGTTTCCCCAAAGATCATTGACTACATCGACAATGGATAATAAACATCAGAAGGGATCCTGGTCGTAATTTTAGGGTAAGTTTTATTATATATCTGGTGCTGTGAGGCTGAGCCGTCTAGCTTGCATCGGTAGCTAGGCTAGGCTAGAACTAGCAAGTTTTAGTAGATAGATTAAGGCAGAGAGCCAGGTTGTTGAAATATGCAGCCTAGTCCAAAATTAGTAGTATGTTATAAAATCTACCACCACAGATTCACTAGTATAAGCATATTCTGAGTAGGGTGGAACGGTAACGTTACATGTATTCGCATTGAACCAAAACGGTACGGGCGTCATGGTTCGGTGCACGAATTTACACGGACAATACACGGTATAAAAATAAATAAAAAGGGAGGCGTGGGCGCGATCGAACTGTGTGTGAGGGAGAGAGAGAGAGAGAGAAATAGAGAGAGGCGCGGGCGTGATCGGTGTGTGGTATTTAGCTTCTAGTCACAAGCTAACCTAGGGGATACATCACATCAGTTTTCCTAACTAGGAGGAGGATGTACAGGAGTCAGATTGAGTCTTATCAATACAATTATACATATAAAAATGTTTATATGATTGCATTTTATTTTCTGATGCAGATAAACGCATACACAAAAGTGTGCTCGGAGCATTTCCTCCCGGACTGCATTGTGAAAAGCAAGACTGGCATCACCAAGTTGAAACAGGGAGCTGTACCAACTGTGTTTGCATGGAGTTCTGTCAGACCAGAGAGGAGGAGTGCTGTTAGAACTGTAAGGTAGTATTAAGATGAATTAAGTTACTAGTTTGTACTGCATTTATTAACTGTGTAGTGACAGTATTTCTCTGTTGATGATTTCCAGTAATGTTTCCACGGATCTCGATGATCGACATGGTGTGAATGTGTTGAGGTACGTAAAAGATGTAATTGGTTGCATGAATTGAGCATGAGTATCATTGTAAAACGCCTAATGTGTCCATCAATTTGTTTCTCTTATACTTCCAGTGAAGAGACACCACCTCCGCACCCAGACCAGAAATATGCTGGACTGCTTCCCTCACTTCGAGATCAACTTGAGGAAGCCCGCAAGACCATCGGTGATCAAGGACTTTTAATTTTAGAGCTTCAACAAAAATAGTTTTTGATTTTGAATTTTCAAGGTGACGATAAACAGATTTCATTTTATACAGGGTTCCCAGATTATGATACATTTAAAGCTGTGTTTATGGCCCTGCAAACTACTGCAGAAAATATGGTGAGATGGAGTCAGGCTCAGCGATTTAAACGTACAAGTGGGGAGGTACTTCGTCAAGGCTTTAGCGCCTCTAAATTGTCTACTATGGACCAGTTTTTTCTTTTTCTTTGTAGGTTGAGGCAGGGATTTCCTGAGCAGGATCTTGCAACCCGTTTCCATGTATTACAGTCAACAGTAAGCAGGATCTGTGTGACCTGGGTAAATTTTTTGTATTTTATGTTGGGATGACTTCCAATGTGGCCTTCAAGGAAAACTGTGGATGACCTTATGCCAGATTGTTTTAAATGCACGTTCCCGGCTACTAGAGTTATATTGGATTGCACAGAAATTCATGTACAGAAACCTAGCTCCAAGGTCCTTAACTCAGCGATTTATTCACACTACAAAGGTAACACCACATTTAAGGGCCTAATAGGCATTGCCCCCTCAGGTGAAGTGACTTTTGTCAGTGATTTATATACAGGTTCAATATCTGACAAAGAAATTACCAAAAAATCAGGTATCCTTTCTGTTCTCGAAGAAGGAGATATGGTAATGGCCGATAAAGGCTTTCTCATCAAGGACCTTCTCTCTGAAAGACAGGTCTCCCTTGTAATCCCTCCTTTTTTAGGCCCAAGTGGACACTTCACTGCAGACGAAGTACGAAAGACTCAAGCGATAACAAGACTGCGAATTCATGTAGAGCGCGCTATTAGGCGGATTAAAGAGTACCATATTTCTGATAAAGTCTTACCCATGACACTTCGTGGGCTCCGTTAACCAACTGTGGGCCGTCTGTGCCCTTTTAACTAATTTTCAAGGTCCTCTCTTTTAAAATTGTAATGTTAATGTAAATATCTACCAATGTTATGTAAATCTCTACAACTGAAATCTTAATATCTACAAATGTATTCAAACCTTGAATAGAAAGTGTTCATCTTTACGAATCTGTACAAAGCCTTGACAATCATTATTGTTCTTCTTTATGAATCTGTACAAAGCCTTAACCATCATTGTTGTTCTTTATGAATCTGTACAAAGCCTTAACCATCATTGTTCTTCTTTATGAATCTATACATATGTGAACTTGTATTGTTACCATAGCACCTTATCATGGTCAATGTATCACAGGATCAGTCCCTATAATCACTTCTCATGCTCTTTACTTTTACATACCTGTGAGTGATTTGATTGTTTTACATTTATGTGTGTATGTATAATCTACTGGATGTGTATCTATCTAAAGAATAAAGTACAATTGTATTACACATGGATGATGTCCTTCATAATGTAAGGAACTCAGCTTTTTGGAAATATTAATAATCAATAATATCTTGTTATTATTAATTATAAATATTTGGGTCAGTTAATTGGATTAACTTGATGTTGGCGAATTAATATTACAATCAATTAATCAGTTCTTCCAACGAACTCTTTTGATTATTAATTTATTCTAAGAAAAGGGTATCTTCCCTGGCCACAGAAGAATAATTATTTCTTCGCCTGTACAGTACTTTGAGCATGTAGCAAAAACCGTGATCGTAAAGTGACTTGTATTGCAAACAAAACAGAACCAAATACATATTATGTACAAGTTTTATTAACTAAATATAGATAATTATATGAATATAAATAAACTAAACAACATACACACATGAATACATAAATAGGTTAGTGATAGGATGAAATTGGAAACCGGAAGAGGGTCTATGAGAAGAACCATCAGAATTTCATTTTCACATTTCATTGAATTGAATACTTGATTTGTAATGGGAACAATTCTTGAAGTTGTTGAAAATTGAAGTCGTTGATGGTTCCGGCAGTGTCAAGTGGAAGTTGGTTGAGCGTTCTCTTTCTCCAGGAACGCATTACTGGTTTGGTCAAGGCCTGGGACTCTGTTGAGGCCACGCCGAGCACCCAGGAGAAGTGAGGAAGTCGGAAGGATGGGTGATTGGAGTCGTTGTTGGTTGGAGTCTTTGTTCCAAAACTCTTGAGATTGTCCTTGGTTCTTTGTGAGAGAGTCATCTCTCTCCTGCCTGAGCCCATATCTGGTTGGAATCGAGGCCTGCTGGGCCCTGGGGCCCCCGTGGAGGGGGAGGGGGTTCCCCAGTAACACCAGAACAGTGTTGCGGCTGGATGAAAGAACTAAGAGAGGGAGGTCACATGTGGACTGTCTCTAATAAGGCCTGGAAAAGATCCTCCCCTAAGGGTTGAACTCGACCAATCAGAAAGGTGACATATCTGAGAGGGAAAGTGGCTCTTAGTTGATTTACGGATCTTTGTCCCTAGCATGATTATACGTTCATTAATGCTCAGATAGCTATAACACATCCACACTGCATTCTAGAAGAAGGTGATGTACATCAAAGTGTGAGTCATTAAATGTGGATTAATTAGGTAGGAGGCATGATACAGGTGAGGTTACATTGATCGTTAGTTGGTTGTATACCAGGATACATACCATAATATATACCTAATAGTACACGAGACAGTAAACCATTTACACTGTTTCTTTCACAGTTTTATGCATGTTCATTTATAGATCAGTTAGTCTATGATTAATGCAGCAAAGTCTGTTTTAAAGAGGGTTTCTGTTTCATAGTCTCTCTCTTGAGTATGTGGCCACATTCCTCGGAGGTCGTAAAATCTCCTTATCATGCCCTGTAACATGACACTGTTTCTGCCCTTGTGTTTGTTCATTTGGGCTGTGTGAGGAGTTTCATAAACCTTTGTATATAATGAATAATTAGTATGTGTCTGATTGGTCCATACCCTACAATAACTTTATAATTTAATATACCGGAACCAGAACAAGTAGGAATATCAGAAAACATTAAAACAAACATTGATAGGCACACTTGTCTAGGTTTGTAAAGGTAACTTTGTACATAGAAGGTACGGGGGGAATACAGGCCTGCCTGTATACTGTAAGCATGGAAAAGGAACAAAAACATCAGAAAACAGGCCAATCAAAAAACATTGATAGGCACAATGGTCTAGGTTTGTAAGGTAACCATGTACATAGAAGTCTGGAAAAGGAACCGGAACAGGTCAGAACATTAGAAATTACATTAGGAACAAACCATTTAAAAACATTAACAAAAGAACTACATAATAAACAGATTATCAGTGATGTATTACATGATTTTGTTACATAAAGAAGGCAGAAAGTGAGAGAAAAAGAATGTGTCCAATTTACATTTTATGTTCTCCCACTCCTTTGGTTGGAAGTGCACCCGCTCCAAGTGATGGTCATCACTGCACTTCACAAAAAAGTCACACCATTTCAACCCAGTGATGCCCATCTGCCCCATCACTTGAAAATAGTATTCATGTGTGGTCTTCAGGCTAAGGCAACCATCAGCCTTGCAACGCAAGTACTTGCAATCCCTCACGCTCCCTTTGTTGGGGCACTTGATCCCCAGGAGGCCGTGCTTTGGTGAGGCACTGGGGTCAATCACTTTTCGGTCAGGTGAGGCACCTAGGTGTGGGGCTTAGTGGTTGATGACGAACCCACAGGGGAATATCTCATAGCCAGTGAGGTCTTGATATTCGGCCGCAGCAACAGGCTCCAGTTCCAAACCTCTCTTCATCACCTTAGTCTGCACTATTTTCTTGTTCAAATTGGCAGCTAATACATTGTAGTCTGCCACCCTTGAACAAATCCTCTTGAAGGAAGAGGAGGTAAGACGGTTGGCTCGAACTTTATGCCAGGTCTTGCTATGGCTCTGTTCCCTTGTCTCTATCTCCAGCTGTATTGCAACAGCCTGAGTGACCACCAGGCCACCATAGTAGCACGACTCAGTGTCATCCAGGACAGTGTAAAATGAGCATGGCTGTGATGGTAAGGGAAACAGGGGATCATCATTAGCCCTGGAAGACTGTGTTGCGTGGTAGGTAAGCACAGATCCCTTTGGAAGGTCTCCAAAGTCGGTAGAGACAAGAGCAGCAGGCTGTTTTCTGTTCTCCTCCATTAGCTTGAACATCTGACCCTTTCTTTCTATTTGACTCAGGTTTCGGTGTAGGCTCTCTGCAAAGGCATTTGATGGAAGCGGGAGTGGCACAGGACAGTACAGGTTTGACATCACACCTTCAGATGAGCGTTGCCTCTTTGGTGGAGGTGCGTTGGTCACCGGTGGTTTTAGCTTTGAGACACTCACAGAGCTCACCGTTCTTGAACTGACACCCAGGGCCCTTGATGGAACGTGCCAGGCTTGAGGCAGTGACGTCTTGCTCGTTGTTGGGGAGACAGATGTGTAGCCCATCTTGGCAAAGTGAGCGAGAGTGTAGAGAAGCCCGATGAGATGGTTGCACTGTCCCAAGCCAGCTTTGCAGTTGCACTGTGTCTCCCTTATAAATGGCTGCTCAAGTGACAGCTCCACCTGAAAAGATAATCAAACTTTAGACACTTGACACAGAGTTGCTATTAACAAATAATTAACAAATATGGTGCATACATACATATATATATACACACACACACACGCATTTATATATATACACACACACACACATACACATACACACACATATATATATATATATATGCGTGTGTGTGTGTATATATATATATATATATATGCGTGTGTGTGTGTATATATATATATATATATGCGTGTGTGTGTGTGTGTGTGTGTGTGTATATATATATACACACACACACACATTTACATGCATACATACACACACACACATACATTCATACACTGAGTGTGCAGTGAATTAGGTACATCTGGCATTTAAATGATCTGCCATGAAAATATTACAGCTACATGCTGGTAGTGGTAGGTTGTTTACAGCTGTGATACTTGCGAACACAACTTGAAAGATACCTAATATCTTGGGCACTCATTGTACAAAAAAGTTAGGGTTGTGGAATAGCTCATATTAAGATTGAACAGTATGAATTCCATGTGTCAATTTTAAACAGACAAGTGATTTGTAAGCTAATTACATTTTGAAGAACCTTCCTCAACCCTGGATAACACTCCTCCAAGAACTGAGCAACTCTTATCTTAACATGAATGAACATATGAATGTTAATACTTACCTTATCGCTTACCTGATTTCATTACACTATCATTGTCAACACGCAATAGCAACATGCACGTAGCCCTGTCTGGCTTTGCTAATTTGAAATAAGATAATATTTGAGTAGATATCAATGAGGCTTATGTGATATTACATCAACTACAGATAACATGTTAATGAGATAAACTCAACATGTTATTTTCAGTCAGACAGGGAAAGGTACATTGTTGATATAAACTCATAATGAACATTTAGCAAGCTGGTTTAACTGTGGCATTGTTCTGCGAACTGAGCAGTTTGTCCACTTAGCACCTGTATGTTGTAAGGTGCCTCATTTTTCCGCACCGAGGGAAAAGACCTAGCCTTCACAAATATGTGTGATGGGCTCTTATTGACTGTCGATTAAAGACATGTTAAGTGTTAAAAAAAAATCTAACATAGTACACAGTCAACAACTCCATATCACTTACAGCTTACTAACGTTAACTTACCCCTAGCTGCTACAAGCTAACGTTAGCAGAAACTGAGGTAAATTAGCGTCTTGGTTAACTACCAAAATGGGCCCTTAGTTAAAGCCTGGGCAAGCAATTTCTAATGCTGAAGAAGCAAAATTAGACAGGCCGAAATGTAACAGAATATCTAAAAAAAAATGTATTACTGTATAATCAAAATTATTATTTCAGGTTGTTTTAACCTTAGAATGAGTCCTTATTCACTGTACATAAATTTGAAATGAAATTGTCAAAAAAATATATAATTGTGAAAGATATTTAAATCAGATGACATTACAAAATAAAATATGTTTGTAAAATCACGCATCAATTCATTTCCTCAGCACTGTGCCTCTTTATTTACTTGCGCATAGAGAGGTATTTTGGCAGATATGTAAAAAAGAAAAACAAATCACACCTCTGTTTCATAGAGCTTAACACAGAAGTGTCTCTGTAAATGCGCTGCACAAACATGTCATCATGGGCACAGACAACAAAGTCGCACCATTCCATACCAGTCATAAGCAACTGGCCCTCCACTTGCCAATAATAAGCATGGCTTTCCTTTAATGTATATGTTCCATGATCAACTCTGAGGTACCTGCAGTCAATGTAGCTTAGTGCATTTGGACATTTTATAACTGCTTCCTTAACCTCACAAGAGAATTAGTTATAAATCTGTTTTTTAATAGGGTGGGTTTCACTAACTATATGTTGTTTGAGGTAAACAGGAAATGTTTATTACCAATCTTAAACAATCTGTGACATGCAGAAAATAATAAATAAATACTTCTCATTCATTGCAATGTTCTTTTATCTTTCTAAACCCTTTCATGGACAGACAAAAGATCTTACAGGGGTTTTTTTTCACTCAATAACCAGTAACATATAAATGAAAGTCTTATCTGTTTTTGAATGATGATAATGACGATGCCAAGGATAATCACGTTGAAAGTTCATTGACAGACTATATAACTCAATGTCCATGAACGCTCAGGCCCAAGAATACAAATCCCACATCTTCCCAGTGTCATCCTTAGTGTTGATTCAAAATCACATACGTGGTATAATTCAGCTTCATGATCCACAGCCGTGCGGGTATAATCCAATTTCAGGATCCGCAGCAGTAAGACATATGGCTTCTACACTCACTTCATAGAGTTTCAAACAAACCCAACCAGGCATGAGCGACATAAGGACAAACCCGACAGAATGTGAAGTCCTTCTACAAAACAAAATCATCACATTAGGAAAATAACTATTCATACATCAACCAGTCAACATAAGAAAATAAACAATGCTTACTTCCGATTGAGCATCAAGCTCTTAGTTTTCCAATCAGGACTATTGATCGTTTGGATTCATAAGGCATGCTTATTCCTCCATTACAAATCTACTAGTACAAATCTAAATCTACCATAGTAGAGACTACCATCAGTACCGGAAAGAGAAATGAGTAGTTCATCTTTCGAGTCTCGAGTTCGGCCGGGTCCAAGTCTTTCGTTCTTCCTGTCAGTCCAATACAGGCTATGCTGTCAGTACCTTGCGAGTCTTCGGGTTTGAGTCCTTCGTTCTTTTGTCACGTGACTTGTCACCGTATTGAATAGCCTACTAATTCACAACCTTTTTACAAACAAGCACAAAGTTAATGTATAATAGTTAATTAATGTATAATATATAATAAAACACACCACAGATGCACAAGAAACATTTAAAAAAGAGACGGATAGGGACAATAGGCTAATAAGATGGAACTTTTATTTTTTAGATAATGTTTATTGCACATATTTTTTATTTTAATTCCTAAATATAAAACAATATACATTCAGACGCAGTCAATAATACGAATCTAATGTTATATTAGATATATTTGATGCGAGATAACAGCGGTCACGTGACAAAAGAACGATGGATTTAAAACCCGAACTCGAGACTCTAAGAAAATGAACTAATAATTTTTCTTTCCGGTACTGACAGCATAGCCTCTATGGACTGACAGGAAGAACGAAAGACTCGGACCCGTCCGAACCCGAACTCGAGACCTCGAAATTTCTCTTTAACATGGCTAACCTCCCTAAAATTTGAAGCAGTCACCCTCTCTTTTCCTCAGTGAATGCCACTCAGGTGCTGCACTTTAACATCTGGTTTCTTCCTCAATGCGGTGTGACTGCAACAAAGTCACAGACAGTGAGTGGAGATGCAGCTGTTCCTGGTTTGTTGGCACATATGTACTGTAAAGTCTGTTGGCTTTAACTGGTAGCCCTCTGGTGGCACTTTTGGGAATGGAGGTGCATCCCGATAACGCCATCAGGTGTAGGTGTTGGATGCTGATACGATAGGATACATACCAAAAATAGAGTCCACGAGTGGCTTGTCAGGTGAGAGACTCATTGTGCAGATAAGGGGAAGAGATCCTGGTTTGAAGTCAGCATAGGCAGCTTTAGGGTCGAGTGTTGATGGATCTGGCAGCTCACCACTGTAGGCCTTGTAAAGTGAATTTACATTCTGGAATAACATTATCAGGGAATCAATAAACATTTTTGCTACAAAGTATAGTATGGCATGCATGGTTACACTGGCTGCATACCTCATTCCACTTGTTGAAGTAGCACCTGGTTTGGGCTTCACTACCACCATGGCATCCACCGGTCCCGGCTTCACTCCCTATTTATTAGATGCCATCAAAACTATAGCAAAAGACTAAAGCAAAACAAACATTGTGCCAGATATTTAAGTGATACAAACCATTGTTCATGGTTTATGCCACTTCTGTTCTGTTTGGGTGCATGATAGGACAGGAGGGACGACAGACATTCCACATTCATAGTAATGGGCTGTCTGGTAGAGCAAAGCAACCAAATGGTTGCACATCCCACTACCATCTACGCAGGAGAAGGAGCTGTTAACCAGGACAACTGGCTCTGAATCACGTATTGTCATCTGAAATACACAAACAAAAAGTGTTTCATCAAGTATATCAGCTACTCATCAACAAAGTTTGAACCATGTATCTATGCTGTGAACAAGTAAAGACAACAACAGTTTCAAGGTAGAACATGAGCAGTTGTAAGGGTAGCTGAGGAAGTCAAATACATTCTGCATCTGCAGCCACCACGTCCGGTAAAACAACATTTCAAATCACTATTCTTCAGATTTTAAAATAAACTCCCATTTACAGTGTTATAGACTAACGAAACCTTAAACACACTGCTACCCGATATCTGCAACAGCAGTAAAGTTAGTATCATATAGTCAGATGTTTGCCGTCAATAACTTTATGGTGTATGCAAAATGATTAATATGAGTAAATTATTATTATAAACAAATATGACTATCAGATACAACTCTTTCCTCTTGTAGTCGTTTTTTAAACAAAACAAAAAAAAAATGTTTTGTTGCTCATTGTCAATGATATTAACTCTTTTGCATCCACTGTTGGAAACCTATTGACAAAAAGTCTGCATGTGCGAATATGAAACAAACTTTGCCGCAGTGTATCTCCATTACCACTGTTTCAGCTAGAATTTGCAATAACGCAGTGCTATTCATCTGTCTTTGATAGAACTGCATTAAATTTTTTATTATTTTTAATTTTGTACAATAAACATTCATACTAGCTAAGATAACATCTGTGGTTATCCAAGATGAACAGTGGTAACGTTAGAAAAGTAAAAATTCAGAACATTTTCAACAGAACTTTGATTGTCACTTTTAAGCTACAGTCCTACTTTCAGTTGGTGTGGAGTCTCTGCTTTCCTCATAAAGCGGTAGCAATGAACTTTCACTGAGATCTCATTTGTGGCCCTGATTTTACCTGACACTTTAAGACAAAATTACAAACACATTACATGCCAAACATTTATACTTATAATGTAATTAGCCTGCTGCTGGCCGGAATGTAAATAGCACAATATTAGCCATACTAGTTCAGGCTAGCTGAATTTGCCTTCATAATTGCAGAGATAAGACGACACATAAAACTTGAAACCTTTCTCAAGCTTGCTCTGTGGCATTGTACTGCACATTCGTACAATTCTTCGCCCATCATTAATACTAAATTTGGGCAACTCTAGCAAACAAATTGCCATAATTCCGTTTTCCTCCGCTTTAAAACTCCCCAGCCGGAACCTGAAGAGCAGCCTTGCGTCAAAGGCGGAAGTTATGCGTGCATATAGCCTATTCGGTCAATGTACATGTCAGGATTCAGGCTCGGAGACAGAGGTAAGTGATAAACATAAATGTATCTTTATTTAACTCAAAGGTAAGTATGCAGGGTTTCGGGAGTTCAACGGTGATCTCGAAGAGGATATATGTGGCAGGAATGCATCCAGGTGAGTGAATCCTCTTCTTAAGGAATAACGTGGCGGGTAACACAGATCAATAACTTGAGTTTTTCTCTCTTTTCAGATCGTTCGTGGATAGGCGTGATTCATGAAGGATTCCAGGTGAGTAGATCCTTTGAAGTGCACTTGACAATGAGCTCACCAGTTCAGTGATCCTTTCCCTTTCTCTTGCAGCTCATCCAGTGGGAAACGGGACTCGTGGCGGATTCCAGGAAACGGAGAACATGAGTCATGGAGCAGATCCTGGGAACATCAGAACAAGGACAACAAGGTTAGTTTCTTTCAGGTAAGTATACTTTACGTCCGTTGCTGAAGGATGGCTCAGAGTGAGACAAGTGGTGACTGGTAAGGGTCGTTCCTGTTGGAGGCTTGACAATGACTGGGAGTGAATCGGGTGCTTTTGTGCTGGCTGGGAAGTGAGTGCTGAGTGGAAACAGGTGCAGGTGATCAGTAATCTGGGGACAGTGATCTTTGCGTGGTGACATGTGAGGGATCTGATTGGCTCCTGACAGTACCCCCCCCTCCAGAGTACGCGCCAGCGGACCTTGGACCTCGACGTCGTGGGGGTCTGCCTCTGGGTCGTGGTGCAGGTTTCTCGGGATGCTGAGCATGGAATTCTAGGAGCAGACTGGGATCAAGAACATCATTACGAGGTACCCAACTTCTCTCTTCTGGCCCATATCCCTCCCAATCAATGAGGTATTCTAACTGACCTCCCCGACGTCGAGAGTCCAAGATCTCCTTGATGAGGTAGATGGGCTCGGGTTCAACGGGTGGTATCGGGGGGTTTTCTTCGGGTTCGACCTTGTTGACTGACTGGGGAATCTGTGGATGATGGGGTTTCAGAAGTGAGATGTGAAACGTGGGATGGATACGGTATTCTGGGGGCAACCGGAGCTGGTAAGTGACTGGGTTGACTTGCTTGACAATTGGAAAGGGTCCGATGTACTTGGGATTTAATTTCTTACATGACTGGCGCAGTTTGATATCTCGAGTGGAAAGCCAGACTAGTTGCTCAGGTTGGTATTCTGGCGTGGATCTTCGGCGGGTGTCAGCGAACTGCTGTTGTCTATTCACAGCTTGTCGGATGTGCTGATGAGCCAATTCTTGAAGCTGTTCGTTTATTTCCCACTGGATAGGATTTACGAATAACCTCTCGGGTAGAATGGTCTCAGGTTGATCAACAGGGCTCTCAGGGGCATGGATACGGGAAAGAGCGTCTGCACGGGTATTCTTGGATCCTGGACGATAGGCAATCTTGAAATGAAAGCGTGTAAAGAATAACGCCCATCGGGCCTGACGTGGATTTAACCGCTTGGTATCTCTCAGGTATTGGAGATTCTTATGATCGGTTAGGACTAGAAATGGGTGTTTAGCTCCCTCTAGCCAATGTCGCCATTCTTCCAAGGCAAGTTTTACTGCGAGAAGTTCTCGATTTCCAATATCGTAGTTTGCCTCTGCTGGAGAAAACTTTTTGGAGAAGAATGCACAAGGGAGTGGCTTTGAGGAGAACTCGGAACATTGGGACAGGATTCCTCCAACCCCGGTGGTGGAGGCATCGACTTCCACCATGAATGGTTTTTCAGGGTCTGGATGGTGAAGCAAAGGGGCACTGGTGAAGGCAGATTTCAGAGCATGAAAAGCTTTCTCAGCCTCGGGGTTCCACTGCAGGATCTTAGGTTTTCCTTTTAGCAAGGACGTCAATGGAGAAGTGAGAAGACTGTACTGGTTGATAAATCTCCTATAGAAGTTGGCGAACCCGAGAAATCTCTGAAGCTCCTTCACGGACTTGGGAGTTGGCCAGGACAGGACGGTCTCGGTCTTTTGTTGGTCCATCTCCACTCCTCGATCGCTGAGTATGCATCCCAGGAAGTCGATGGTGCTTTGATGAAAGGTACATTTCTCAGCTTTCAGGAACAGAGTGAATTCTCTGAGACGTTGTAGGACTAGAGACACATGTCTCTGGTGTTCGATTGGATTCTTGGAATAGATCAAGATGTCATCGATATAGACCAGAACAAACTTCCCTAGAAAGTCTCTGAGGATCTCATCCATGAAACTTTGGAAAACGGAAGGAGCGTTGACCAAACCGTATGGCATGACAAGATATTCGTAGTGGCCAGCAGGGGTTATGAAAGCAGTCTTCCACTCATCTCCTCCTTTGATACGGATTAGATTGTACGCACTCCGTAAGTCAAGCTTGGTGAACATCTTTGCCTCTCTGAGTTGTTCGAGAGCAGCAGGTATGAGAGGCAAAGGGTAGCTAAACTTCACAGTGACTTGATTCAAGGCTCTGTAATCAATGCATGGTCTTAAACCACCGTCTTTCTTGGCCACGAAGAAGAAACTTGCGGCGGCAGGAGATGTGGAAGGTCGGATGTAACCCTGATCTAAAGCTTCGTGGATATATTTCTTCATGGATTCTTGCTCTGGAATGGACAAGGAGTAAATCCGACCCTTGGGGAGACGTGCATCAGGGATCAGGTCTATAGCACAATCCCATGGTCGATGAGGGGGTAACTTGGAAGCAGTGACAGGATTGAAGACGTCAGAGAACTTAGAATAACAGGCTGGGATATTAGTTGACAAGTTTTCCGTGGGACTCTCTATGGACGTGGAGTTAACTTTGAGCACTTGGGTCCTTGGGTTACTGGATGAACGGAATACTGGATCGTTGATCTCTGGACATTGACATCCCCATTGCAGGATTTTCCCAGACGTCCAATCAATGGTGGGTTGGTGATGGACGAGCCATGGCCGACCAAGGATGAGATCTGTTTGGCTGTTTAGCAACACAAATGGTTCAAACCACTCTTGGTGCGTCTCTCCCACACACAATTGAATAGGACCAATCTGGGTAGTAACGTTCGTCTTGTTAATTAACTCACCCGTTACAGCGTAGATGGCGTAAGACTTGGGAGTGTTGATCTCTCGCAGACTGAGCCTCTTACAGAGTTCTCCAGAAATGAAGTTTCCCGCGGACCCTGAGTCGATGATAGCTATTACAGAGATGTGTTTTTCTTGAATCTTTAATATCACAGGAATCGTGAGTGGTGCTGAGACAATGGGTTGATTAAAGACTGAGCTTACCATCATTTTCCCCGGTCGAATTGGGCAGTTAAGTCTGAAGTGACCCTTGGTACCACAGTACATACTTCATCTCTCTTCGACGAACACGTTCAGCCTGAGAAATTTTTGAAGTGTCGACTTGCATCTCTTCAACTTGATTTTCTGGATTGAGATTCTTGGGATTCTGAAAAGACACAGGATGGTGATGAGACTGATCAGCGTAACAACTCAAAGATCGTTGATGGACTCGCTTGGCTTGCTGAATGAATTTCTCAATTCCTAAGCTGTCATCATAGATCGCCAGTTGGAGGCGCAGAGCTGGGTTTAAACCTCGACGGAAAACAGAAATCAGAGCTCTCTCATTCCATCCACTATTTGATGCAAGTGTGCGAAATTCCACAGAATACTCAGTCAATGACTTCTTTCCTTGACGTAATTGTAGGAGCTGTTCTCCAAATGAGGAATCATCCGCGGGTCGTCCGAAAACTTCCTTAAAATGTTTGACAAACTCTTGAACTGACGCAACCACTGTGGATTCCTGCATCCATAACGCCTCTGCCCACCTCAGAGCTGCTCCAGAGAGTTGCTGAATGATAAATGGCACTTTCGATCTCTCATTGGGATAGAGCTGAACTTGCTGTTCCAGAGCTAGCGAACACTGGAGTAAAAATCCGTTGCAGTCCTCCGCCCGGCCAGAGAAGGGCGCTGGGCGCGACGGGGGAGTTGCAAAGCAGGTAATCGAAGAAGCGGCGCTCGCGGAAGTTCTCACTGGAGTAAACATGGGTTCTGTCGGAGGATCGGAGGTAGGTGTGGAGCTGGTAGCAACAGCGGGCTGTCCGGAATCCATCTCTCACCTCTTTCTGTTGTTAGGTCAAGCCTTCTGTCAGGATTCAGGCTCGGAGACAGAGGTAAGTGATAAACAAATGTATCTTTATTTAACTCAAAGGTAAGTATGCAGGGTTTCGGGAGTTCAACGGTGATCTCGAAGAGGATATATGTGGCAGGAATGCATCCAGGTGAGTGAATCCTCTTCTTAAGGAATAACGTGGCGGGTAACACAGATCAATAACTTGAGTTTTTCTCTCTTTTCAGATCGTTCGTGGATAGGCGTGATTCAGGAAGGATTCCAGGTGAGTAGATCCTTTGAAGTGCACTTGACAATGAGCTCACCAGTTCAGTGATACTTTCCCTTTCTCTTGCAGCTCATCCAGTGGGAAACGGGACTCGTGGCGGATTCCAGGAAACGGAGAACATGAGTCATGGAGCGGATCCTGGGAACATCAGAACAAGGACAACAAGGTTAGTTTCTTTCAGGTAAGTATACTTTACGTCCGTTGCTGAAGGATGTCTCAGAGTGAGACAAGTGGTGACTGGTAAGGGTCGTTCCTGTTGGAGGCTTGACAATGACTGGGAGTGAATCGGGTGCTTTTGTGCTGGCTGGGAAGTGAGTGCTGAGTGGAAACAGGTGCAGGTGATCAGTAATCTGGGGACAGTGATCTTTGCGTGGTGACATGTGAGGGATCTGATTGGCTCCTGACAGTACATGTACAGTCACTCCCAATCAATTTTTTTCTCTCCTCAGACTTCTGAGGTGGAAACCTTTGGCTTCTGTTGGACAGTGTTGTAGACCAGCACAAACAAAGCTCAAATGCCACTTCGGATGCGATCGTATAAAGTGGATAAATACCTTACAGAGACAAACAAAGAGCTGAAGATCCACTTGAATAATGTAGAAACATGTCTACCCCCATCTTTATACATTGGCATTACAGTTTCTTTGTACCCCGGCCTCCTCTGAACCATGTGAAAGAGTGTTCTCTGAAGGCTGGGGAAGTACTGTCTAAGAGGAGACATAGGCTCAACCCCAACACTGTGAAACAGCTTTTATTTCTTAATAAAAATAATTAAAAACTTTATCACCTTTCTGTCATTACAGTTACATAAGCACTATTACTGCCAAGTGTCATAATCACATTTAATAACAGATGATCCTATAACACAACCTCCTTATTTACTATGTGTGAGTGTGTAGAGAGAGAGAGAGAGAGAGAGAGAGAGAGAGAGAGAGAGAGAGAGAGAGAGAGAGAGAGAGAGAGAAGGCCTACATTAGATCTTATTGAATCATATAAGCTCATTTTATATTTTATTGTCACACTTTAATGGGTAAAGGAATTTATTTAATGGACAAATCATACACAAACTATGGAGTGTGTTGTGGTTGCTTCATCCGACAGATGAAGCAATCACATCTTACAAAGGCTTCTGGCTGCTTTATTTTAAATAAGCACCAGATGGCGCTGTTCTCGACACTCTCGAAGCTTTGAATCTTTTCCCTGAACAGTTAGGGGAAAGCCTCATTGCTAGCCTAGACACTAGCGGCAGCAAAAATTATTTTGCCGCAAAGTGTTGTCTAGCAACTCTCCGTTGGCATTCGAGTAGGAAAAACCAAACTCTGGTCAGGCCAATCGCATCGTGTATAGAGTTGGTGGGCGGGCTTAACAATGACGGCAGAGTTGTGACGGTTCCGCGTGATTTCCATAGGTGATTTCCCTGCTATTTGAAAACAAAGAAGATGCAGCTGGCGAACAGCGGCCTTTCGAATCGGCTAAGGCCGCGACTCTGGATGATGTGGAGTTAAGAGAACGTCACTTAAGTCATTCTTAAAAAAGGAAGATGTGTTCGGAGTTTTGACGACCGGATACTGCAAAAGTTTAATATATCAACTAGCTCCGCTGGTGGGAAAACGCATGGGACTCACTCAGCCACAGCCGTTCGTTGCCGTATCATCCTATTGCGTGCAGAGGGAATTTGAAAGACAACAGTTTATCCTGCCCCTCGGATTGAGGTATGCCAATTGTGAGTTCCCAGACCTAACATCTTGATGTAGGTCTGGCTTGCCAGGCTACCTCATTGCTTCATGAGGCTTCATTTCCCCATCCCTAGCAGCTGGACTTCACCGGACCAACAACAAGACGGGAACAGACAGCGCATCACATGAGAGGGAGTATTTGAAGATGATCAGGCACAGGACTGCAAACACGAATAAATAGAAGAGGAAACAAGACCAGTAATGAGGGAGGACAGGTGGGGCAAATGAACCAATAATCAGATAGGGGTGGGGTTAACAAGAAGGGTGGGGTTACAAAATAAAGCCATATGCTCACACTAAACCAGTGGTCTTCAAATGGTGCCCGCATGTGTAACGGAGGCCAGCTAATAGTTGCTGTGCGAGTAAACCTCAGTCCTCTGATCTCAATAGGCGCTCTAGCGACAGATGCGAGAGGCTGCAGTCTTTAGCCTCCTTGTTAGAGCGCCTGACTCTCATGCCGGAGACCCGGGTTCGAGGCCAACTCGGAGTGGGACGAGTGGGACCCGGGTGAAGGGGGGTTACAAGTGGAGTCTGTGAGTCGCCCGTCAACTGGGTAGCCTGAATTGTAATCTTTCATTTTCTATCATTTTTTTTCATGATAACTACAAAAAAGTGAGAAAAAGAACTGTGGAAACATTTCATATAACATTAAATAAAATAATAATTTAATAATTTTAAATATTTAGAAGTTTGCGTGTATCACTGTACATTGATGTATGTTGGTTTAAGCTATTCTGTGAGTTAAGGAAGGTGGACTGATGGCATAAATAAGGTGAATTGAATTATATGAAAAAGATTAATTATGGATGTTGATGAACCAGGTCATGCTAAAAATAAAAAAAGACATTACTTTAACAAGGAGTGGGATACAGAATTCCTCTTCACAAACGTCAAAAATAAAGCTGTATGCCTTATTTATTGAGCTATAGCATAGCGTTAGCCAAGAGACACAGTATGGAGACACATTTTACCACAACCCATAAGACTTTCAATCGCTGTTATGCACCAGGTACATCACTGAGAAAATAAAAGAGTTGAAAGCAACATTAAGCAGGCAGCAATAATTTTTTACAAGACCCACTAAAACGACACAGGCTGCAACCGAAGCTTCATTTAGATTAGATCACTGATTCTCAAAGTGTGGTACACAAGTTAGTGGTACGCAGACAGTGGCAGCATTAGGGCGGGGCTTGCCGGGGCTATAGTCCTGTCAGAAATTTGCTTAGCACCGAAAAGCCCCCCCAAGGATTTCCTAATGATTTTCCTGTTGTTTTTATTTTTACTCAGTCACTTTCATTAAAATATTTTTTTTTTAAATCATTAAAAACCTAAACAAAAAATGAATACCGTAAAAATGTGTAGCCTCTGAATAAACAATTGTCTTAATGGGTAGGGGTCAATTAGGCTGCACTCACGTATGGTGCGTTAGCTTTATTTTTAAGTTGATCATCAACAGCTATCACAATGGAGTGCTATTTAATATCGAGTAAAAGACCGCAGATTTCAGAGACTTTGCAGAATAGTTCAGGCTCAGAGGAGAACGATAACACACATCGACAGTCTCAGGAGGAAGAACTGCTCTCTTTCCTCACACAGGAGGAACCATTAGAGGTTGCTGGGTGTAGCAAACCGAGTGGTACCGTACGACCACCAACAGCGGCCTTACTGACACTAACTCCAGTATCACCCCTGATCTAAGCATGTCAGCTGTGGAAGGGCCACGGCGCCCTCTTTTAAGGACATATCCTAGCATTAAAAATGGACTGCAGGTATGTTCTTTTAATCGCAGATGGTACGATGACTATATTTGGCTGGAATATTCCATTACCATGGACCGTGCATTTTACTTTGCGTGCAGACATTTTTCACGCACAGGGATTGGCCACACAGAGAGGGCGTTTACACACGATGGGTATCAAAATTGGAGCAAAGCAACATCCACTTTTAAAACACACAATGCCAGTGCGGGGCACAAATACTGTATCGATGCATGGGCTGAATATAACATTATGCAGGAGGACGGCTCAAAAATCAAGAATGCTTTGAGTGAAGGGCATGTAAAAGCAGTACAGGGAAATAGGGAATACATGAAAGCAGTTGTTGAATCATTGCAATTCACTGCTTGTCAGACAATTCCACAAAGAGGTCACAGAGAAGAGGAGAGTTCTGTCAACCGAGGCAACTTTATTGAGCTTTATTGACCATGATATACAAAACGAGTTAATTGAATGGGAAATATGGAGAGGGACCAAATAAGTGGTGAGATTGAAGAGGCTGGACTGTTTGCCGTAATTTTTGATGAAAGCAAAGACGTGAGCAAAAAAGAGCAGGTGTCTGTGGTGGCACGTTATTTGCACGGTGGCTATGCGTTAGAGGAATTCCTGCATTTCACTCCTGCCGATGGATTAAATGTTGAATCGTTCTTGAAAACAATCAAACAGACATTGCATAAATGCAGTATTGACCACAACTCTTGCATTGCACAGTGCTACGATGGTGCAGCAGTTATGTCCAGCTGTCATAATGGTGTAGCAGAAAAATTCAGCAAAGATGGCCCGCAAGCATTGTAGGTTCATTGCCATGTCCATCAGCTAAACTTTGTTGGTTGACTGTGTTAAAAACATGCAGCCCACGGTTGAATTCTTCAAATCTGTGCAGATACTGTATAATTTTTTTTCGAGCTCTGTTCCTCATGCTCTTTTCCAAAAAAAAAAAAAAAACAGCTGGAAAACGAGCCATAGCAAGCTCCTGTCGAACTAAAGAGACTGTCCGAAACCAGGAGCCTGTTCTTCGTATGTCGCTAACTCAGTTAGCTGGATTTGATTGTTGGCGATTTGGCATGATCTTGGATGTTTGGTTCTTCGACGCTCATCCTGGACTTGCTGTCATAGCAACAGGTCTGCAGCTTGAACCTGCTCGCAAGCAGGCTTATTTCATGTTAACAGGATTAGATCGCGGCTTTTTAAGCGGAGCTGATACGGGAAGTCTTTTAGCGCAGCACGATAGTGTACTTTTTGAGAGATGTCATTATTCTAATGACTCGTGAGGATGTCGTTTACATCATTAATTTGTTGGAAACGCATAAATGTTCGACTCGGAGTCGGGCTTTAATAACAGTGCAGGCAAGTTACTATTGCGATTCTTATCCAGATTAGTATTATATCAAATTTTAAAAAGGCAGTTGACTGACTAAAATCTCTTAGATGGTGTGAGACTATGTTCCATATCACAAATATGGCCAGGATCTGTGCATGACTCAAGAATTTTCAGAGATTTATGCACATAATTTGAACGTGGTAAAAATATAAATATCAAGCTCACTGTATTACATACACGTATGCTTATCCTAACAGAACTGAATTTTTCCATTAAACAGGTGATTACAACAGGATCCTGCTTGGAGACAGGTGTTTTATGACCCCATTCCCTGACCCAAACCCCAGACCAGTTACAATGCAGCTCTAGCCAGGACAAGGGCACACAATGAAGAGAACTTTAGCCAACTAATGTATCTGAAAAGTCTGAGGGTTGCACCTGACAGGGCCTTTGACATTGCATGGGCCATATTACACAACATTGCACCATCAGAAAAAATATAAAACATTTAATTAATGTTTAATAAAAGACAAGACAAATATGCTTAGTTCCTTGATTTTAATTTTAATTGTCCTTTGTAAAGAAAAGCCAGTGATCAAGTCATCTTTTGCCTGCAAATAATATATATTGTACTCTGTGTGAAATAATATATTAGCACTTAATCTGCAGTTCCTATGAAGCAACTCTATCTCTATTGCCTTTTTTTTTTCTTTAAGTTGTCAAGTATTTTCAAAATACTCTGTTTTCTAGGGGTAGGGGTAAACCTGTCAAACACATGGCTTATGCATCAAAAATTAAAAGGAAAATCACTGCATCACTGCTTTGTGCAGACTCTTCTGTAGATGTGGACTCCTGCAACTCATATTAGAAATAATAGGTACTCAAGTGTAAATTAAGTAAAGTTATTTATGCACTTAAAGATACCTGAGAGGGTTTCTTCACTGTCCTGTGCATTGGGGGGGAAAATGGGCATTACAAAGTGTTGTAGCTACTTTCTTCCCTTTTGATGTAACATTAGAAAAAGTCCACTTACTGCACATGCTTCAGCCACTTGCTTGGGAACACATAAAAGTGTTGGTGTATTGTTTAATACTGCACAAAAGAGGAAAACACAATTTCATTACAATGAAGTACACCGGGGGGAAATGTGATCAATAACTCATGGCAGCATATTTTTTTTTTACATTAACTATGGCAACATATTTTTTTTACATTAACTATGTAGTTTCACAGTCACACATGTAGACTTTCACAAGTCAAAGCAATTCATTGCTACTCAAGGTTTAACAGCTGATATGACTGGACAGCCATTTGGATTATAGGCCTAGTTAATTTAATGCAGCAACAAATTATTTTACAGTGTACTAGGATCATTTAAAGTTCATTTACCAGCAGTGAAGGTGTTCTGCTCCTGGCCTCTGGCTGTGGGTCTGAGGAAGAGCTGAACCCAGGGATGCCCTCCACAAGGTTCACACTCAACCCAAGGGTCAGCTCTTCTGCCTGGGTATAATGTGGGGGTGCAGGACCACCACATGTTTGTTTTTCTTTTCTTTTTTCTCAGCCTTTTTCTTGGTTGCTTTTATAAACAGGCAAACATTTATTAACAGTGCCTTTTTAAAAGAGATTAATTAGTACAAATTACTATTATGTATAATATTCTAGTACTTTCACTTTTAGTTGTTCCCATGTTCTAGTAGTGGGTGGTGACTCTGACATTACAATGAACAAAGTTATTTATTTAGAAATTAAAATATCAAAATATATACTTTAATAAGTGATAAAAACATCTAACTACAAACTTAATTTGTCTGCTACGTTTTGCCAGCCCTCTCTCTTGGCTTTTGCACACTTTGAGGTGTTCCCTGGCGTTTTAATTAAGTTTTCAAATTCTGCATATCCTTCAAGCAATAACTCTTGCTCTTCTGTGGAGAAAAAAACTGAGCGCACTCTTTGGCCACGGTGAGCAGCCAATAGCAGCGTTGCTGATCAATGTTTCTACTATCGATACATAGCCCCTTTTAACCCAGCGCATGAACGCGCAATTATCTCAGATAACTCAATCCAGCTATACTAATCATAACCGGCAGGAGTGTTCGAAGAACCTAATTAGCCGGATCATGATGAGCACGATGATATTATCTTGGATGTCTCGTTTGATCTCGGATGTTTTAAGCAACGTACGAAGAACGGGCCCCAGGTAGGCCGCGATTTGAGCAACCCTTATTGACATTATCAGTCAGTCAAACACTCTGCGAAAAATTGAAGAACATTTTTTCTCTCATTGTCAGCCTGTTCATGCTTCAGCTCACTTTATTTGAAGAGATGTTTCTTGTCACAATTTTTGTCTGATCACCTACATTCTCCAGAGCTGGACCTCGCATCTGCCACAGACCTTGTGCAGTCTGTCATAGTGACACTGTCAGAAAAGCGAAGTGAGACAGCATGGAACGAAATATGGATCAAAGCATTGGCCCAGTGTACAAAGGATGGCATTCCAACCCAGCAGCGGTCTGACAAGAGAGAAATACAGCACCCGCGTGACCTGCTGGACTTTGTGATTGATGCGCATACAGGCGACTGTCTACCTTCCAAAACCGCTGAATAAATTCATCAGCACTTTTTCTATCCAGTTATTGACCATCTTATCAGTGAAATGAATCGTCGCTTTCCACCAGAGTCATGTGATGTTTTGAAAGGGATATCTGCTTTGAACCCAACACAGAATTCATTCCTTGACATGGAATGTTTGTCACCTATGTTTCTACAATATGGGATTACAAATGAAAACTTGTCTGCTGAATTACACCAAGTGCAACGGCTTCTGGACAGAAAAAAAACAGGGGGTGACAGCAAGCACCACACTGGAATTTATTTCCATACTCAAGCCATACAAGGACTCCTTCATTGATTTATTTTATGCAGACTTCTTTCCATCTCTGTTACAATTCCTGTCACCTCATCAGCATGTGAGCGCAGCTTTTCTTGCTTAAAGCGAGTGAAAAACTACCTGAGAAGTACCAGCGGAGACGATCGAAACAGTAACCTGGCAGTGTTGGCAATCAACTCCTCAAGAACAAAGGCCCTTGATGTACAGGACATCATTGACTCGTTTGCCGTGAATCACAACAATAGACAAATTGTCCTATTGTAATTTGCTTCTGGTGACAGAGAATAGATTTAAAAATTCTACTCTTTGTTTTTAAATCTGAACATAACATAGCTCCTGCCTATCTCTCTGAACTTGTTCATCCTTAGACTCCGTCCAGAAGCCTAAGATCCTACAACCAGGCTCTGCTGTTAGTCGCTCGAGTTAGACTCAAGCGTAGAGGGGAGCTTGAATTGCGGTGGCTGGGCCACGACTCTGGAACACCATGCCTCTAGAGATTAGAACGCCCCTTACCCTGTCTGTCTTCAAGTCTGTTAAAAACCTACCTGTTTTCTTTAGCATATCGATCTCTATTCTTAGGTAGGTTTTACTATTTTTTTATTTGAGTCTGATACTGTTTTGCCACTCCTATTTTTCCATTCTATATTTGAGTCTGATACTGTTTTTCCACTTCTGTTTGACCATTTTATATTTGAGTCCGATACTGCGTTGCCACTTCTGTTTGACTATTTTATATTTGAGTCTGATACTGCTTTGCCACTTCTGTTTGACTATTTTATATTTGAGTCTGATACTGCTTTGCCACTTCTGTTTGACTATTTTATATTTGAGTCTGATGCTGTTTTGCTACTCCAGTTTTAAGGTTGCTCTTAGCTTTGCTGCTTTTATTTGTTTGTGTTTTATGTGTTGTTATGCAGGTATTATTTTCTTATTATTTATCTGGTTGTTCTGTAAAGCACTTTGGTCAGCCTAGTGGCTGTTGTAAATGTGCTAGAAAAATAAAGTGAACTTGAACTTCTGGTGAGTGGCTACTCTTAAAAATAGCTGGAGTGTCTTTGTGCCTTTTAACAGAAACAAAATTCAATTAAAATGTCTGTCTAACATGAACAGGGCCCTTACATGTGAACAAGATGCGTTTAGCAACTTAACCATTGTTTAAAATCACCTAAATAATGTTTTAATCGGCTAGCTGTAGTCTCGCGCTGAAGTCCGTGGGAACTCATTTGTAGCCAAAGGTAAATAGTAGTGATGGGAAGTCCGGTTCTTTTCGGCGAACCGGTTCTTTCGGACAGTTCGTTTCAATGAACGAGTTCAAGAAATGGTTCGCGTTTGTGCCGTTCCGAATTATGGCAACAGAATGTGAAAATACAAAAACTTATTTTCATCGTCTTCCTTTCCATGACCTCGAGATTCTGCAGTTGTGGCTAGTTGTACTTCCACTTGATGCGCAAACTCCCATACAAGTACTACGCGCTAAAGATTACCGCATTCGCAGCGAACACTTTGACAAGGATGATTACACAGACACAACACAACGGGGCCGGTTGAAGAAAAAAGCGATTCCATGGAAGAAGACGTGTGCAACCACTTTGGAGGTAATGTAAACTTTATTTATCCTTCCATTTGGGCGCTCTGTTGTGTCTGTGTAGTCATCCTTGTACGGCACAAACACAAACCATTTCTTCTTCACCTACACACTTCTATTTACCTTTGGCTACAACTGAGTTCCCACGGGACTTCAGCGCAAGACTACAGCTAGTCGTCTAAAACACTATTTAGGTGGATTTAAACAATGGCTAAGTTGCTAAACGCATCTTGTTCACATGTAAGGGCCCTGTTCATGTTGGACAGACATTTTAATTGCATTTTGTGTCTCTTAAGAGGCACAAAGACACTCTTTATGTATATGCCCCCATAACTGCCGTTTTAGCTGAGTGGGAGCTCTGGGCATTTGCGGGAAAAGCTCCGTGTTGCAAGCACTAGACAGTACTCACAAAGGTATAACGATCAAGATCAACTTAAAAATTGCCCGGAGTTCTCCTTTAAGTAGCTATATTTTACCGAATGTTAACAACTTCAATTTTGGACACTGTTAGGTCTAACAAAGCAAGCTTTTCAATGAATACTGCTGTTTGTTAGTCTGGGCCTAGAGTCTAGACCTTAAAATGTCCTCTCTGTAATGTAGGCTACAACATTTCATTTTAAAGGAGTAGGGCAGTTCACGTTTCATCCTTTAAAAACTGCACAGAACACAGTAGCTTCAGTAGAGCAGCAGACTTAGGACAAAAGGGGGCAGTGTTGTTCAGTAAAAGCTTGCAGTCTTTTTTTCAGTGTAAACAAACACTTGACAAAACTAGCACTACATTAAAAAAGACTGCAAGTTTTCAGTGTGTTACAGCTCCTACTTTTGCCCTTACATTTACACATTTAACTTGAACTTGTACTGTGTCAATTGGAAAGCATATCAATGGAGCCAAGTCAAGATGGTGATAGCTAGTTATATGCAATCAGCTGTGTAGCTGTAGGTGTTTCTTTACAGCTGGGCAAACGCTAGCTAACATTAGCACTGCCAAAACTAGAGCTGACGTTAGCTTTCAGGCTAGCCATTATGTTTTGCTAATTACTCAAAGACAACCAAACCAAACATTTTATACATCACCTGTGAGAAAATGTCTTCCACAAACACGATGGATGTTTGATTCCCAGTCTGCCCCATTAGAAATGGCTACTCCGTGACCAAGCAGTCTTGCTATCTTTTCTAGCACTACTTTTGACGACGGCCACTCGCTTTAACCTCAACCACAGGTTCCGCTGGATAAATTTACTTTTTTCTGAAGGAAATTGATAAAACCCTACACTTTTTGCTGTATATCTGGCGGCGCAACCCCAAACACAACACGTTTTCGTCCTTGTTTCAACTTTGATCAACAACAATGTTTTTAAATATGTAACCGTTTACAGTAGCTGACTGGATCTTCTGCTGGATCTTCGGCTCTACAGCTGGTCAGTAGAAGCCGCTGGCGTTCTGCCACCCGGAAGTATTTTGGTGCCTGTTGTTTACAAACATTCTGAAATGCCCTAATAGTTTACTCACTGATGACAGTAAGTTGTTTGCAATGATTTTTGCTAGAAGAATGAAATAATTGATATGGAACAGTCTGGTTTTATGCAAGGCCGTCATATTTGGAATAATATTAGACTAGTCTTAGAAATGATAGATTATAATCAATTTATTGTTGATAGTTTTATTTTATTTATTGATTTGATACGGTGAATCATGATTTTATTTTCAAAGTTATTAAATTGTTAGGTTTTGGAGATGTGTTTTGAAAGCAGTTAAAACATTGTACTATGGATGTAAGAGTAAAGGAGTATTGCAGCTGCCAATCTCTGCTTTAACCAAGAGTTTAAGTGTGCCAAGGTCAGACTGGAAATTACTTTAGCAGAGTCACGCGACAAATGTGTAAGGGAGGCAGCCCCTGTGGTAAAAACTGGTAGTAAGTGGTCAGCAAAGAAATCTGTAGTAGAGGACAAGGCTGACCTTCAAATTGGGGATATCGTGGGACAGGTACAGCATGGAAGAGGGGGTTTGGGGCTCAGTTTAGCTCCTCCTAAAAGGCAGGCCCAGCTCAAAGGCAGAAGCTGGTAGTCAACGAGGTGCGAAAGCAGGAGGAGAGGATGAGATGTATAAAGGCCATTTCCCAGGCCAAGCAGGGAGAGTGGATGAGATGGGAGAGTGTGGAACAACGCAAAATGGGCTGGCAAGACCTTTGGTCAATGGAAGAGAGTAGGATCAGTTTCCTTATTAGGTCAACATATGATGTTCTCCCATCACCGCAGAACCTAAACCTCTGGGTAGGAGAGGATCCCTCTGGTCCTTTGTGTTCATCACCTGCCACATTAAGGCACATTTTGACAGGATGTAAGGTGGCTCTTAGCCAAGGTCGGTTTACTTGGCGCCATGACCAAGTATTGCGATGTTTGGCTTTAGCATTGGAAGTCAAGCATAGTATGACCAATAAGTTGTTGCCTGTTCTAGCAAAACATTACACGCAGAAGACAATATTCCTCCGCCCAGGCGAGCAACCACCAAGAAAAGGTGCTGTCACCAATTCTCGCCCAGGACAACTGGAAGTTGCTAGGAACTGGAAGATGCTGGCTGATCTTGATCAACGGCTTATTTTTCCACCTGAGATTGCCACCACTAACCTACGACCAGATATTGTTTTGTGGTCTGGATCAGCACGCATTGTTCAACTGATAGAGTTAACAGTGCCATGGGAGGATGCGATAGATGAGCCATATGAGAGGAAGAAACTGCGGTATGCTCATCTGGCCACTGAAGCAGAACAGCGAGGCTGGAGACTCCAGGTTTATCCAGTGGAAGTGGGTTGTCGAGGTTTTGTGGCACACTCTACAACCCGGTTCCTCAGAGACGTCGGATTCAGTGGCCAAGAGTTGCGTCGCACAGTAAAGAACTTATCTGAAGCAGCAGAAAGGAGCAGCAACTGGCTGTGGTTGAGACGGAAAGATTCTAGCTGGCTGTGTACAGGCCGCCATGCAACGGTTTCGTAGAATTGTTGAAAACTTGGAGAGTCTGTTGGTTTATTTGTATAGGTTGTATAGTATTTACAGTCATTACATTCCTGTATATTGCGTGAATGACGGGCGGTTGGGCAGATATTGTGTTTTGCGGTAGGTGGTATGCCATACGGAACCGTTGCCACTGAAACTGCATATTAACGCACCAGTGGGGCTCGACAGCCTTAGTCAAATGGGTTGGCGCGTATGGTTGGGTTGCGGAGGGATTGTGAGATTGTGGTTAGGTCTCAGCAGCAGGAGGGATGTAGAGGTCAGTAAGCTGGGCTGAGTTGAGTGGGGGACGGAGGTGGGGGACTGGGACGCCAGAGTCACTGTCGAGCCCTCTTGAGGTGTCGTGGGCTAGTCGACGAAACACTGAGGATGGAAGGTGCCTACTTGAAGACCCTAGAGATGTCCCTACTCAGGTCAATCCAGACGGTTGTCATGGGGTTGCAGCCGTTGTGTGTGCTGACGAGTGTTAACACTAGACAGAAGGAGATTTACATCACCATATGGAAAGAAGCGTAAATGGATGGAGAAGCATAGGTTACTGTAAAGCTATGTCTTAGTTGGTGCTTATCTTGGCGAAAACCAAGTACAAATCAGCATGAAGTTTTAATCTACTCTAGTGTAATGGAAATCGTCAAACTTGCTTATGGTACTTCACAAAGGTTTGATATTCACCGTGGCATTAGGCAAGGCCCTCTCTCCTTTATTCTTGTTAGTCACCCAGGTTTTGGCAATGCATGCAAACAGAAATCAGTATAATGGTATCACAGCTTTAGGTTTAGAATTTAAATTTAGCCAGTTTGCTGATAACACTGCAATTAAAAAAAAAAATAATTAGATGTATTGAGCCATTCACTGCTGTATCAGGCCTTAAAATGAATTGTGATAAATCTGTATTGTTTCTCCTTAAAGATTGCTCCTCTACAGAAAGAGAAAATCCCAGTTGAACACCAATTAACATATCTAGGTGTAGTAATTTGTACAAATTAAAGAGTCAGTTAAATTTTGAACCAATTATTGAGAGAAAAAAAAACTGTGGGTTGCTAACACAGAAACCGAAAATTCTCAGGACAGCAGCATTTATCCAAATTTCAATCTTAACCATTCTATTTCATCAGAAACGATCTTAAAAAATCTTAAAAAAGGAGGTAATATGTAACACCAAAGAGCAAGGGGGACTTGAGGTCTTAGATTATAGTACACTTTTGACACTTTCAAAATTAAATGGTTGATAGAATTTTTGAAGAATAGAAAAAGTCTTTGGAACGTATTTCCTATACATTCCTATCCATACAATTTTTTGTGCTAATATAAATGGTAAGATCCAATTGCAGTATTTTATTAGGGTAATCCGTACTCACAAAAAGCAGTCCAGGCAAGGGTCAAACTACAAATAGTCAATCCAAACACAAGAAACCAGCAAACCAGAACTTCGGAAGTGACATGACATGTAACAAGGACTCTGTGACAAACACTGAACAAACAGGGTATATATATACACACAGATACTAACAAGGTGATGGGAAACAGCTGTGTGCAATGATCAATGAGTAACAGAACAGGATGATGGGAAATATAGTATGAGTGAATGGCACCGTGGTGGAAGAGGACCTCTGGTGGTTACCCAGGGAAACACAAACCAGACACTGTGACAAATTGGTTAATTCCAATGGATATTTAATATCATACTAAATTTCTACAAAAATTTTAATTACCAGTTAAACCAAGAGAGTTTGCTATTGTTCTTGACACGATTCCAAAGAGTGTAATGTTACTCTTAAAAAACGCTGATTCAGTGGAAATCAACATGGACAATCTTTGTGGTAAAATTTTCATTGATAATGCTGATGTTTTAAAACAAAAATGTAGCAATAAGATTATAAGGAATGCTCTTGGTTCTGTGTCTCTTCCTGCAGCAAGATTCCTTTGGTCTTCTTTATTTGGTGATATCTCTTGGGTTAAAGCATGGAAATTGGCAAATAAGTTTTGTCAATAACAAAATTAAGGAAGTGTCTTACAAAATACTTCACAGAATTTATCCTGCTAAACATGTTTTGGAAAGATTTAAGCTTAATATTTAATATACTTGTGAATGTTGTGCACTAGAAAAAGAAACAATTTTGCATCTGTTTTTTCACTGTATTTACTCGAGATTATTTTTAAAAGATTTAGAAACCTTTATTAATAGAACACTGAAGTATATGATGGAAATTTGTGTTTTTTGTGTGCTTTTTTATACTCAGAATGACAATTTGGAATGTAAAGAACAAAATATTATACAGTTATTTGTTTTATTAGGAACATACCAAAAATAAGTGGGCTCAAGGCAAACCAAATATTCCACATTTTATAAATGACTTTACATTATATGTACATTGTTGTAAACCTTGTTCTTCT
Source organism: Siphateles boraxobius (assembly GCF_051911475.1). Classification (NCBI taxonomy): domain Eukaryota; kingdom Metazoa; phylum Chordata; class Actinopteri; order Cypriniformes; family Leuciscidae; genus Siphateles; species Siphateles boraxobius. Next base: position 14,636,704 of record NW_027509119.1, read on the forward strand.
TAAGTGTAGAAAAACTCAGAAGCGAAGACCAGGAGACTTGGCTTATCTGTTAAGCAGGATTCTTTATTTGCTGTAGTCTGCTTCGTACAAAATCTTACCCAAGTCTAACTCAATATCTAAAAACACAGTGTTTTATCCTTCCAAAGGGGGAGGGATTTACATAAAAGGGGGGAGGGAATCTGAACAAAGCATGTAAATGTGATGTACAGGAATCAGCACTTTACCGGAAGTTCCACAGCCCTGATCTCGTCAGCATAGCAGGGTGATTCAAATGTAAATATCCTAATCCAATCAGCCAGACTCTTCACCGACTGGGACAGTGGCTTTGAGAGCCATTAGAACAAAAGGTGAGAGTTTCATTTATCTGCCTGACTGTATCACCCATCTTAATGGCCAGGAAGTGCATACAGACAAAAGCCAATGTCCGACACCTGAATTGCTTGACTTACAATAGAGAGATCAGGACTGGCAATGAATCTCTTACTGTTAATTCTGATATCATCATTTATACTTCAAATGCTAAATTCAGTCTACTAAACTTTCTCAGTGTATATACTATTGTATTGGAACCTAAAAACATTTAATACATTTGTAACACTACATTTCCCCCTTTGAGAGTTCTAATAACTCTCACATTATATAGAAATTTAAACACTAAAAAGTTCATTCTTGTAACTTGTGATTGTTACAGGCACATAACGCGTGTTCTGTGTTTGCTTTTCTGCAATTGCATGCTGACACAGAAACAAAAATGCAATTTTAGGGTCTGTGACCTTCCTACGGGTAATAGTCTATTCTGGTAGGAACTGTGATTTTCTCGTGAGAGGCCTGATTCATATGTTGAATGAAACACTTGATACTGTGGACGCATAGATAGTACGCTAGTAGAACAAACAACAACATAATTGCTATTTCCTTTATCCACAGCCAGGGTTTCCCAATCAAGTTTCCGAACCATGAAGACTTTTTCGAGTCTGCTAGTCAGTACAGCAGTATTTGTTCAAACACTATGGTAGTAAACTTTTTCTGAGTCTGCTATTGTTGTTCCCTCTTTCCCTATTTCTTAAACCCTTTGACACCTAAGGAACAGTGAAGTAATGATTGACTAGGATAGGGAAGGCATATGAGGGAGTCTTCACCGCAGAGTTTGACCCCAAAAGCCTGTTGCATTCGGTTCTTCTCTGGGCTCCTCACTGGTTCCGTGTCCTAACCTATCCCTGAAGGTGGGGGAACAACTTTACAGTGTGATACGTGAGTCCAGGTTTTCCTTCCCTGACACAATACTGCAGCTGCTGCAATCAACATCACTTGATGTGGTCCATGCCACTTAGGTTCTAATGGCTTGTTTCTGAATCACTTTATCATGACCAATTAACCTGGGATGATTGTGTGTCCACCTTCTGGTGGAGTCTGCCAACATGACTCAACTCTCTCTCTGGCACTCTGTACCGCCTTTGTTAGATTTTCACAGTAAGCAATCAGGGCATCTGAGGCAATGTGTACATCAGCATTTCTAAGATCAATCACACCTGGCATCTGCATGGGGCGTCCAGTAATAATCTCATGAGGGCTCAAGTCCTACTGTTCTGTTAGGTGATGCTCTCATACTACACAGTACTGCTGGCAGTGCTTCGACCCATGGTACCCCTTCCTGATGCATTTTGCTTAGTCTGGTTTTGATTGTTCTGTTCGATCGTTCAACCTGTCCTGATGCTTGTGGCCTGTATGGGCAGTGAAGATTCCACTTAATCTTCAAAATTCTAGAGACTTCCTTGACTACCTGTCCTGTGAAGTGTGTACCTTGATCTGAGTCAATGCAATCTGGTAATCCCCATCTGGGAATGAAATCAGTGACAAGACATTTAGCAGTATGTGCAGCTGTAGCACGCCCTGTTGGATAAGCTTCTACCCATCTTGAGAACTTATCTATTACTACCAAAACATCAGTTTTTCCCTTACAACGAGGCAATGATATGTAATCAACTTGCAGGTGACGAAATGGTCCTGGTGGAGCTGGGGTGTGTGCTGCTGGTGTAGTGGCTGCTGGTACATCATTATTTTTCTGACATGTAACACAACTCTTGGCTGTTTCTGTGGCTACATTTCTGAATTTTGGATTCCACCACTTATTTGAGAACCTGTGATTCATCGTTGCTGGACCACTGTGACCCAAATTGTGTATTTGTTGAGCCAAATATGGCAACAGTGATTCGGGAGCGAAATACTTTCCCCCTTTGGTCCAGCAACCGGATGAATCCACTGTGGCTCCTTTGTCTAACCATGTCCATGCTTCATACAGAGGAACGTCTTTGTACAGATCAATTATTGATTCAGGAGGCATAATTGTCTTCTGTGCTGCACTACCTGAACACACGTGTACAGTTGCATAGAAACAAGCCTGTTTAGCTGCTATATTAGCAAGAGCATTACCTTAAGCTTCCGTAGTATTAGTTGTGAGATGTGCTTTCACTTTGTTCACTGCTAATTTCTTTGGAAGTTTCATGGAAAACATTAGATCTTTCACTAATTCAGCATGCTTAATGGGGGATCCAGCAGAAGTTAGAAACTGTCTGGTTTGCCAAATGACACCAAAATCATGAATTACCCCAAAAGCATATCTAGAATCTGTGTAGATATTAGCAACTGATCCTGAAGCTAGCGTGCATGCTCTTGTTAAGGCTACTAGTTCTGCAGCTTGAGCTGAAAAATTATCTGAAAGACAACCTGAAGCTAACACTTCCGTGGTGGACGTTACTGCATAACCTGCTCATCTGTTACCTTCAATTACTTGAGCTGAACCGTCAACAAACAACTCAAATTCTGAATTCTCTATGGGAGTTTCTTTTACTTCACTCGTAGGTGTATATGTAAGCGTAACACAATCGTGAGTCATTTCTCCTTCATCCTATAACAAATTCTCAGTCATTGCAGACATCATACATGAGGATGGGTTCGTGACTGGTGCACATTGTAAAACAATGTTCGGAGCTGTGAGAGTTGCTAACCAATTTCCCCAACGGGAGGAGGTTACAGAAGTGACTTTTGCTTGATTCATTAATGCGGACACTGCATGAAAACATACATTTTTCATTTACAGTCTGACCTAACACCATTGCTGATGAAGCCTGAAGAGCTAGATGAACTGCCTGCACTGCTCTAAGACATGGGCCCATACCTTGAGTGACTATGTCAAGTTTACCAGAATAGTAATGAATTGGGCGTTAACTTCCCCCATGATCTTGCATTAGATATGCAGTCATCAAGCCTAAGTGTTCATGGACATAAAGCACAAAGGGTCTATCAGATTGGGCAATTCCTAATGCTGGTGCTTGACATAGTGCTCTCTTCAAATCATTGAATGCTTTGAGGTGAAGTTCTTCCATACACACAGTATCTGAATCTTTACCATGGCCTTTCAACAAGTCATAGAGAGGCTGTGCAATCGAGGCATATTCTTCAATCCACGGTCTACAATAACCTGCTGTTCTTAAAAATGAGCGGAGTGTTTTAATGGTAGTAGGCGGAGCTATGGTTTTGACTGAAGCTGCTCGATCCTGTGTAATGGATCTAATTCCTGCACCAATTGTTTGACCCAGAAATGTGACTTGCTTTTTATCAATTTGAGCTTTGTGAAAGCTGCATTTGTGTCCTTGTTTATGTAACCAACAATGATGCCAATTCAGTTTGATGTACCTCGTGATCTGTTGAGGCAATCAAAATATCATCGACATATTGGATCATAGTGGACTGTTTTACCGGACACTCTGGGTCACACAAATCACGTCTGGCAGCCTGATGGTATATGGTTGGGGAGTTTTGAAATCCCTGTGGCAAACGTGTCCACTGGTATTGCTCATAGTCAACTGTGAAAGCTAACCATGGCTGGCTGTAAGAGTGCAATGGTACAGAAAAGAATCCATTAGACGTATCAATTACTGAAAAAAATCTTACACTCTAATGGTAGGCCATTACAAATTGTAGAAGGATCTGCCACTAGGGGGGTGATTTTATTAATATGTTTATTGGCTACTCTGTAGTCTATGGTGAGTCTCAATGTCCCATTGGATTTCTTGATGGGCCAAATGGGTGAGTTACAGGGACTGTTGGTTGTAACTAGCACTCCTTGCGTCAGCAACTTTTCTACAATAGGTTTGATCCCCTGTATAGCTTCCTTATTGATCAGATATTGTTTGGTGACCGGAGGTGGAGTTCCCGTCAATTTTATTGGTTCTACACCTGTCAACAAACCACAATCATCCTTGTCTTTAGCCCAAATTGGATGATTCTGTAAGAAAGCATACTCTGGAGGGATTACATTATTGGTAGAAACTTGTGCTGAGGAAATTTGAATGCTAGCAGATTCTGAGGACATGTCTAAAGTTAGATGTACTTGTCTCAGGAGATCCATGCCTAAAATTGCACCTGTGTTTAATGGAGCACATAGCAGTTTTGTAGTCAGAGTTTTAGGGCCAAATTGTACCTCTATGGGCGGGGTTTCATACAAAACAAAATCTTCACCTACTACGCCAGTTAAAGAAAGTTTGGTTTTCTTGTACGGAATGTCTAAACCTTTAGCCAATTTTGTAGGAATTATTGTAATCTCTGCACCTGTATGAAGCAAAAAATCAATTTCTTTCTCTTGTATGCTACCTTTCACAAAAATTATTTTGTCATTATGATGGATTTCAGGTGAAAGGTAGCTACTCACAGCCCCAACAATTAGTTTTTTTCCTGGTTTTTTGTGCTCTTAGAAGAGCCTGAACTAGCTGAGAACAGGAGCAGAATTATGCATAGCATTTCTTTTTGTATCTTGCAACTTCTTCCTACACTCTTCTCTTCTCCCAATGTCCTAATTTTCCACAGTAGTGGCATTTGCCTTCATTTTTAGACCACCTGTTTTCTGGTGGTGTTGTGCTAAATCTAGCTGCTGCTGCTACTCTCACTTTGGCTTTAACATCAGCATCTCTTTCCCATGCTGCCAAACTGTCTAAGTTACTTCTGAGAGTTCTGTTAGACCAAGCTATATCTAGGAATGGCAAAGCTCTTCTGTATATGAGTCATCCACTATTCCACTGTACGTTACGGCTGACTGAAAAAAACCTCTCAGTATATTCGCACACATTTTCATCTTTCTTTTGTACACAGCTAGTAATTCTAGACCAATCTATTTTGGGCCCACAGATATTCTTTAGGATTTTCAAAACACCTTCTCTCATATCACTTCTACTGGCATGTTGTAGTTCAGAAGTCACGGCAGATTCAAAACGGTTGAATTCAGTTTCAGTTAAAATTTGTGACATTAACTGTGTGACCTCTGTTAACGACATGTCATATAGACGCATTTTGCTGATTAATGTTCTTCTAAATTCAGAAAACTGTTTACGTGCTGAAGACAGTCGCTCTATGTCTTTAGGTCCAAGTGCTTTTGCAACAGTTTGGATTTGGACAACAGAAGAGTTGGGAGGAACACTTTCAGTTCCCTCAATTACCTGCGATCTCTTTCTAGCACCACACACATTTACTGAATTTACAGGCTCATCAGTTACTGGGCGGAGAGCCGCATCTGTTTCAAAGAACGCTCGTAAGTCAGGGTAAATGTTATCCGGCTGACTAACTTCTTCTACATCATTTTTTTCTATAGGTGCCTGGCTGAAACAGAGGATCACCAAAAACAAAACAAAATAACTAGCACGCAATGCTAACCTTCTCTGTGAACAGAGGATCACCAAATATTAACACATAATGCTAAATTCTTCCCTGCCTGACAACCAGGGCCTGAAGTTAACTTTTTTGACCACCAGCCACTGTGGCAGGTGGATTTAAAAATCCACCTGCCACAGTAACTTTTCACCAGCCACATTTTTGTTTTGTTTTGATTTTTTTGCCTCATAAAGGTGAAAAATAGAAATCACACAAACATTGTTCTTTAACTTGTAAGAATACACATTTAAGTGCTGTCAAGTTATTAACGAAATCATTATAAGTAATAATAACTCTTAAGTGGGTCGCACACCGGATGCGCAGCGCGGCGCGATGCGCAGAACCACGTCTTTAAAATTCGAACACATTATTTTCTATCAGTGTACACACACCAGCGGCGCCATTCGACGTCTGTCCACGGCGCCCATCAACGGCTCAGGACCTTGTTCAAAATCCTGCCGCGCCACAGAGCGCCGTTTACATAGTTTTACATTAAATGTACATTTATTTGTCTCAAATCATCATTAATGTATATACTGACTTCACCATGTGCTGCAATATACATTTAGTTTTACATGCATTCACAGAAATTAGCTGCTTGAATGAAAATTGCTGATGTTACCGGACAGACGCAAAAAAAACAACAACAACTAATGAATCACTCAATTCTCATTGGCTACCCGCCAATGTGGCAGGTAGATTGACAGTTTTACCCGCCAATTGCAAAATTCACCCGCATTTGGCGCGTGGTCAGGTGTTAATTTCAGGCCCTGCTGACAACAGAGGATCACTTCCTTCTCTAACAGAAAACTTTAGAGGATAAACTGAGTTAACCAAACTCTACAGCTGTTTGTTAACTCTTCTTCTGACGGCGCAGAGGAATAACAGATTTGTACTGGTCTTCAGTGGTTCTTTGAATAGAGTGAAACTCACCAAATCGTTCGTGGTTCGGAAAATTTCCGTCTGGAAAACTCAGTCAGAGATCTTTGTTGAGATTCAGTTCTGGAACTCAGTCAGCTTTGTTGAGATCTTTGTTGAGTTCAATCTGGATTCTGGTGAAGTTAATTCTATCCGGGTCACGGCACCATCTGTTGTAAACCTTGTTCTTCTTAAGTGTAGAAAAACTCAGAAGCGAAGACCAGGAGACTTGGCTTATCTGTTAAGCAGGATTCTTTATTTGCTGTAGTTTGCTTCTTCCAAAATCTTACCCAAGTCTAACTCAATATCTAAAAACACAGTGTTTTATCCTTCCAAAGGGGGAGGGATTTACATAAAAGGGGGGAAGGCAATCTGAACAAAGCATGTAAATGTGAAGTACAGGAATCAGCACTTTACCAGAAGTTCCACAGCCCTGATCTCGTCAGCATAGCAGGGTGATTCAAATGTAAATATCCTAATCCAATCAACCAGACTCTTCACCGACTGGGACAGTGGCTCCGAGAGCCATTAAAACAAAAGGTGAGAGTTTCAGTAATCTGCCCGACTGTATCACCCATCTTAATGGCCAGGAAGTGCATACAGACAAAAGCTAATGTCCGACCCCTGAATTGCTTGACTTACAATAGAGAGATCAGGACTGGCAATGATTCTCTTACTGATAATTTTGATATCATCATTTATACTTCAAATGCTAAATTCAGTCTACTAAACTTTCTCAGTGTATATACTATCGTATTGGAACTTAAAACATTTAATAAATTTGTAACACTACATCATCCTTTGGAACAAACTCAAAAAAAAATAGAAATGGAAACTGTAATGCTTTGAAAGCACTGGATTTTATGTAAAACAGTTTATTATTATTATTATTATTATTTCCTGGCAGCTAATGTTAATGTGATATTGTGAATATGTAATACCTTTTGTTCTTGTGGCATTAAATAAAAAAATACTACTAATAAAAAAATCTTTATGTGTACAGATGTGACGCAATGACGCAAAGACATGCTCGAATTTCCCGCGGAAATCGTCTCCGGTTACTTTCGTAACCTCGGTTCCCTGAAAGGCAAGAAATGAGACATTACGGATGTCGTATATGGGAACTCCTCCCCTTCTTCAGAAATCTTATAGGCTAACGCCAGCCGGGCTGGCCAATTGACGTAAAATATGCAAATACTGAAACACCTGTTGCAGTAAAACTGCAGATGCAGCATCAATTTCCTAACAAACGCGATTTCCGAATCGAACAAACGAATAAAATCAATAGCGAAAATGGCGGCAAGCGTAATGTCTTGTTCCTTGCCTTTCAGGGAACTGAGGTTACGAAAGTAACCGGAGACGTTCCCTATCAAGAATACTGAACTTCGTCATTACGGATGTCGTATATGGGAACTGTATCAAATCCTGCCGTGGCAGCATAACACACCACTGACGACAGAACCCAATACCAAGACCGTCCCCCCAGCGAGCAAGCATCTGATAGGCTGTGGTTGACCAATAGCTAACCACTAAGCTCTGATAGGTCAAAAGAGACCAATCGCATGCTCCCAAAACACTGCCGAAATTTGCATATCCCGAGCAGTATAACCGGGGGGAAGTTTGCACTGTCAAGCAAACAGGGCAACAACAGTAAGAGAAGGCCAACGCATAGCGGTGACAACAGTAAAAACATACACAATCATCATATAGAACAACTCATGAGCCAAGCGCAGAGTAGCTTACTAAAATGCCATGCAATGACACAAATCAGCTCACCGAAAGCGTCCGAGACGCCACCGAGGGTATGCCCAACTTGTAAAATCTGGCAAACGTGTTCTGAGAAGACCAGCCAGCCGCAAGACATAAATCCTGAATAGACATACCCTTAGTCCAGGCCCACGAAGAAGCGATCGCCCTCGTTGGGCCTTGATGTTAAGGGGGCATTCCTGCCCCAGGCAATCATAAGCCAAAACAATAGCGTCCACAATCCAGTGAGCAAGCCTCTGCTTAGAGACCCCCGTCCCCTGTTGCATCCACGAAAGCACACAAACAGCTGGTCCGATTGTCGAAAAGCGGCCGAGCGAAAAATATATTCCCGGCTCCCTTGAGGAACCCGATCACCGACGCATGTCTGCCGATAGACTGCCCGTCAACAGGGGGATGAAACGCGGCGATAGCCGCCACATACACCTTCAGAGTGGATGGAAGGCTCCCCTCGTCCATCCTGTACTGAAGGAAGCGCAGAATATCCAACACAGAACAACTCCCTGGGTCGATGCCGACGTCCTGACACCATTTTGAAAAAACTCCCCACTTCAGGGCATACAGACGCCTGGTGGACGGGGCTCGCGTTTCCGCGATGGTGCTCAAGGCTCGTGAGTGCAGCACGTCCAGCCCGCTCAACGACCCTGCAGCGGCCACACATGGAGGCTTCACAGCCCGGGATACCAGATTGATCCGCTCGCCTGAGACAGCAGGTCCTTCCTAAACGGATTCTCCCATGGCCGCCCTGCCACTAACTCCACCAAGTCTGCAAACCATGGTTGGTTCGCCCAGTTTGGGGATACTAGAGTCACCCTCTCCTCCCTGATTTTGCCCAACACCATGGGCAGAATTTTCACCGGAGGAAAAGCACAGAGGCAAACTTTCGGCCATCGCGCAGTCAGCGAGTCCTTCTCCCGGGAGGAACGAGACAGCGAGAAGAACATCTGATAATGCGTGTTCTCGCTCGTTGCGAAGAGATCGACCAACGCTCTGCCGAAACGCTTCCATATCAGCTGAACCGTTCCTGGGTGAAGCCTCCATTCCCCCTGAGGAATCCCGTTCTTCGAGAGCATGTCCGCCCTGCGATTCAGAACGCCGGGGATGTGAGCCGCTCTCACCGAGAGGAATAACCGGTCCGCCCACAGCAGAAGAGATTCTGCCTGGTTGAATAGGGCTCTGGAATGTACATCGCCCTGGCGATTTATGTACGAGTCCACGGATGTGTTGTCGGTCCGAATCAACACATGCCGCTGCTCCAGCTGAGACCGGAAGGCTTCGAGAGCTAGAGAGACCGCCTTCATTTATGTGCCACTCTACCTGCTTCTCTGACCACAGACCCGAAGCGGGCTTGCCCAGGCAGACCGCTCCCCATCCGGTGGTCGATGCGACCGTCAGGACCTCCACACGCCGTGGCACGATGCCCAGAGGGACACCCGATCTGAAAAGCTCCGGGTTCTTCCACGGAGCCAGAGCGCGTATGCAGCCGCGAGTGACCATAATGCGCTTGTGGCCGGAATATCACACACTCGAAGGGACGCGCGCTTTCAGCAAGTGTTGAAGCGATCTCATATGCAGCAGCCCAAGGTGACACACCGACGAAGCCGCTGCCATCTGTCCCAATAGCCTCTGAAATTCCTTCAGTGGGACGAGCTTGCCAGGTCTGAAGAGACCGAGAGAAGAGCTCAGAGCCTCCGCTCGCTCGGGCGAGAGGCGCACTCTCACTCTCACTGAATCCAAGTGCACTCCCAAGAATGTGGTGGTCTGTCCCGGTGAGAGCACACTTTTCTGAACGTTCACCCTCAAACCGAGCGTCTCCAAGTGCCGAAGGAGGGCTTCCACATGGCCGATCAGCGTCTCTTTCGATTGGGCGAGAACCAGCCAGTCGTCCAGATAATTCAAGACGCGCATCAGCCCTCGACCTGAGGGGTGACAGCACATTTAGAAAAAGTTCAGGGCGTGAGGGTTAGTCCGAACGGAAGCACTGTGTATTGGTACACCGAATTCTAGAGCGCGAACCTCAGGAATCGCCTGTGACGCATTACTATCTGGATATGAAAGCACGCATCCTTTAAATCCACTGAACCAATCCCGGGATGAATTTGCGCCAGGATTTTCTTTAGAGTGGTCATCCTGAAGGCACGCTTGTGGAGCGCTCTGTTGACGGGTCACAGATCCAGTATGGGACGGAGACCTCCTCCTTTCTTCAACACTACAAAGTAGCGGCTGTAAAACCCGCTCGCTCGGGGGAACCGATTCTATCGCTTTTTTCTCAAGCAAGTTGCACACTTCCTGCCTCAGTACATGAGCGTTTTGGGGCAAAGTTAATGACTGGATTACGCCGTGGAAGCGGGGTGGTCTGCGTTTGAACTGAAGTGTGTACCCGTGCTGAATTACATTTAACATCCACGGCGAAATGCCCGGAATAGCTTCCCACGCTGCCTGAAAGTGACTCAGTGTGCGCTGATCTAAACCTGCGGTCATCGCCGCTGTTTGTGGGCTGGGAATGAACACCTCGCGCCCGCAAGTGCCTTTATAGTTATTAACTGTGACTGCTCTGCTCGAGGGCAGGGCGGGTAACACAGTGTGTGGTGCAAGAGGGGAAAAAAGCTCTCTTTGTGAAATGGTAGTTTGCTTTATTGAACTTACACAAGAAACAGCATTCACAACACAATTGCACGTGTCGCTTGTAGAACGCCGAGGGACTAAGTGCTGTAGAGCACGGCGCTTGGGAGCGGGGCCAGTCTGGCGCTCTCTTCCCCTCTTGCCCGGGTGGTCAGAACGACTTATTCGGTCGCGGCGACTTTCCTGCGCGGGCTCCTCTGGGCCGTCCTCTTCTTACCCGCACCCTGCCACTGGCCGCTCCGTCCTCTGCGAGCATCTGGCTCCGGGCGAGGTGGCGTTCCCTATCGAAGGCGGAAGACGAGCGAGAGCGAGGCTGCGGTGGAGGCGGCGGCGCCCTGCGAGGAATGACGTGGCTCATCGCCTTAGCCTTCTTTTGGGTCTCAGAGTAGCGCTCGGTGACCTTCCCGACGGCATCTCCGAACAAGCCTGCTGGGGAGATCGGTGCATTCAGCAGCGGCCTCCTGCACGTCCGAAAGGGTGAGCCACAGGTGTCTGTGGAGGACCACCATGAAACCCATCGAATCGGCCTATCGCCTGGGCCGAGCACTTCGTGGCTAAGAGCGCGAGGTCCGTGGCCGAACGAAGATCCCGGATGGCGTCAGTGTCGACAGAGGCGGCGCCATCCAGAGACTTCAGCAGCTTCAGGTGAAAAGTGTCGTCGGGGAAACTCACCGGAGGTCGCAACTCGACTCCGCGGTTGGGGGGGCCCACCAGCGGCTCGGTGACGGCAGTGGGCCCTATCCCTGCTGCTGCACGAGCTTCATCCCGCCTGGCCTTGAGAGCTCGTAGGGACATATTCGCACAGTGCTCGCAAGACCCGCCATCCTTGAGGGCCGACTCGGCATCGGCCAGCCCCACGCACACGATGCAGAACAGGTGCATGTCCGGGGGCATGATGGGGCCCGAGCACAAGTTGCAAATAGTCTGGCGAAAAATCCTTGTAACAGAAGTTTGGAGTATCAGCTTTCTAGCACACGATTTGAGCGTGAAGAGAGAGATTCTGAGGAAATTGACGCTGCATCTGGCCAGCCCGGCTGGCATTAGCCTGTAAGATTTCAGCAGAAGTGAAGAAGGGGAGGAGTTCCCATATACGACATCCGTAATGTCGAAGTTCCGTAGCCTTGATAGGGAACCACTAGTACACTGGAATTAAAAACATTATTATAAGCTGACGTTTTGAATCGAGCTAAGGGCAAGCAGATAGTTTTGAACACTGGCTGGTTATGTACTTGCTCAAAAATGTATTTTGGATCATTTTTAACCCAAATAAGTTACGTACTGGAGCTTTAACTACGGATAGGAAAAGTTATTATAGAAGCATCCTCCACAAAAAAATCCTACAAATTACCTTAACTTTAGGACAACCCCAATGGTGTCCTAATTTCAAAATCATTTGTGAAATTAACTATTACTGTAAAAATCACATAATAATAGCCGTGTGTGAGAATGACGTCACATTTATTAATGATACAAGATGAAGAACAGCAATGTTAAAAAAAAGAACGGCGATGTTTGATGATGGAAAGACTTTGTGAACACCTAAATGATGTCCTGCACTTTGACGACAAAACTCTGACAACTAATTATGAAATAAAAGGATTAGCCTAGGCTTTGCCTTTTCTATCAAGCTTATCAAAACTTTACTAAATGAAAAGCACCACTTACGTTAGTTTGCTTCTCCATTCTCCAGTTTTTCCCGTTTTACTTCACCGCAGCTGTTTGTTTGAGTGTCGTTGGTTGCTTGGTAACAGACCTGAGAGTTGATTGCCGAACTCGATAGAGGGGTTTACGATTTCCTAACTACAGATAAGATGAGATTTTATAAGATAAGGATAAGATAGGATAAGAATCCTAAATCAACTCTGTAAAACGAATTTGTGAAAAATCCAAAATTTGCTTGTCAGATCTTAACTTAAAGCAACACCAAGTAACTTTTCCTCTGCGGTCGCCATACAGGTTGGAAGCGGAATTGTCCATTACTGCTGTTGTAAATAATTTAGCCTACCGCAGCCTACTGTTGCACGCGCACGCACACGCTCTTTGTTTATCCAGAACCGGCTTTGGAATCAACAATGGCCACAGACAAGGTAGAGTATGATGCATGATTTTATGAAACTATGATGTATTGAGACATCACAAACGAGCAATTGTAGCAATTGTAACGCTTGCCATAAAGCAAGTCAAATTAGTAGTTTTCTTATGTCTCATTAGAACTACAGAAACGCGACCCGATCTGGCAATCTTACATAGCGTGGATATATCAGATAAGTGCATTTCACCATGTCACGATTTGATGAACCACTGAAACGATTTTAGTAAACTGAACTGTTGAGTTCTATGAAATTATTTATTTTAATTTAGGCGAACTACTCGGCTACTATCATAACCTCAGTTCCCTGAGATAGGGAACGAGTATTGCGTAGCTATACGCAGTGGGGAAACTCTTTTTCCATTTACTGAAGCTTGTATGTAAAACGCATTTGCAGCTGCACAGCTAGCACATTGAGCATCTGGCTCGCTCATAGGCTGTGCTGCAGCAACTGCACATCCAATGGCGCGGGCGCCTCTGACGGCAAACCAATGAGTTAGCCCTACGTGATTACATGTCAGAGCCCGCCGAGGGGGGTGTGGCCATAGCCTATAATATTCCCCCAAATTCACCATTATATCAGGTTTAACGACTGAAGCGACAACTCTCCAGGCTACAATAATGCTGCCGGCTACGCAAAACTTGTTCCCTATCTCAGGGAACTGAGGTTACGATAGTAACCGAGTAGTTCCCTTTCAAACAGTCACTTCGTATTGCGTAGCTATCCGCAGTGGGGACGCCATGCAAAACGCCGCACTATAAGCAGCTGGTTGCCAGTGAAACTCAGGACTCCTGAGCTCACAGAACAAGCTAGAAAACAAAGTATATATATCAGCCCGGACACCGTTGGGACCAGAATAATATACACGTGTTAGTAACAGACCAACATAATATGCTAATAAAACCAGACACCGTCGGGATTATTAGTATAAGACAAAACAACCGGCCAAAGCGGGTTTTATATAAATGTGTATGTGAATGTGCACAGTAACATTTTTAGACAAGACCAGACACTGTCGGGCCTTAATCATATTGAAAGCACCTTCGCCTGCAGGGAAGGCACCTCCATATTATAAAACCTCATGAATGTGGAAGGCGAGGACCAGCCGGCCGCATCACAAATATCTTTTATGGGAAAGCCAGATGACCAAGCACATGACAAGGCCATGCCCCTAGTCGAATGGGCCTTGATACCAATAGGGCAAACCTGACCCACTGAGGTACATGCCTTAGAAATGGCATCCACTATCCATCTATACATTATTTGCTTAGTGACTGGATTATCCTTAGTTGACCACCCAGGTAGACAAAAAAACTGTTCTGATTGTCTAAAAGACGCAGAACGCTCCAGATAGATTCTCAGCACTCTGACAGGGCAGAGAAGATTAACCTCCCCATCCTCGGCAGAATGGGGAAAGACCAATAATGTAATTACCTGTGCTCTGAATGGCGTTGAGAGCTCTTTGGATAAATAACCATGCCTGGGTTTGAAAATGACTCTGGACTCTGCCAATGCCAACAGGAGAGCAGTCTTTAGCAAGAGAGGTTTCAGTACAACCGACTGGAGCGGTTCAAAAGGTGGACCCTTCAGAGCCCCAAGGACCGTGGGGAAATCTCAAGGCGGCACAGAAGGAGGTCTGGAGGGGTTCATCCTCCTAGCACCTTTGAGAAACCGTATCACCAGATCGTTTCTTCCCAGGGATTGGCCCGCCACCAGAGCATGATGCGCTGCAATGGCTGCCACGTACACTTTGAGCGTGGACGGGGAGCGGCCCGCATCCAACAGCTCTTGCAGGAATGAGAGTACCACAGATACCTCACATGACTCTGGGTCACACATGACTCTGGGTCAACACGATTTTTCGAGCACCAGCTGGAAAAACCTGACCATTTCAAAGCATAAAGGCGCAGAGTAGACGGGGCCCTAGCTTCAGAGATAGTGCTTAAGGGCCCTTTCACACCTACCTTGTTTGGTCCGGACTTTCGGACTTTTCAGTTTGGTCCGAATCAAAATTACAGGTGCTAAACCTACCCCGGACCACGGTCCGGACCAAACAGATGAAATTTGGTCCGACGAAAAGAGGTAGTCTCGGTCCGAGTCAACACTGAGCTGAACTGAACAAAGGTTTGGTTCGTTTATAGTGTGAAAGCATTTCTGTATTCTTTCGGACTTTCAAACCTTTTACAGGAAGTTCCGGTGGTTCCCGCATAGCCGAAAAAACAGAAGGTGGCAGGAAAAATGAGCCGTGGTAGCACATGGGGAGAGGAGCAGACAAGGTTTTTAATTGAAGTATGGTCTGATGACATAAGAAGTCAACTGGAAAAAACGCACAAAAATGCAGACACTTTCCAAATATTTTCAGAGAAGATGAGAGAGAGAGGGTATGAGAGGACGGGAGAACAATGCCACCTGAAGATAAAGAAACTGCGGCAGCAATATACAAAGGCGCGATGCCATGAGAAAAAGTGGTGCATCGACAAATGCGAAGGACACATGTCCAACGATATGCGTCTGTTCATTCATGTTGTCAAAGTTACCCGCCGAATTGACAACACGCTGACGTCAGACGCACGTCCATTTGCAAACCAATCAATGCCAAGATGCAGCCCACATAGATGATGACGACAGGACGTAAGTATGTCACGTAAAGTTTTTTAGTGCGCTCGCATAATTGCAGTGTGAAACCAAACCAAAACTTTCAGAAAGTATAAAATCGAAAGTATCAAAACGTAAACTTTGATTCGGACCTTGGTGCGGACTTTCAGTTGTAAAAACGCCCTAAGACCTTCTCAGGAAGGTCCCCAGGTACCCGTTTAGGGCCCATAGATGGAGGGCCCATAAATCGGGACGGGGATGCCATATTGTCCCCTTGGCCTGCGTAAGGAGGTCTTTCCTCATTGAAACAGGCCAGGGAATCGTGTCTGATAACTGAACCAGCTCCGGAAACCACGGTCTGGATTTCCAGAGAGAGGGGCCACCAGAAGAACTGGGCATCCGCTCTCCCTGACCCGTTTGATGACCTGTGGAATCATCGAGACGGGGGGAATGGGGTAAAGGTGGTGGCTGGGCCAGAGATGGGACAGCGCGTCCCTGCTCTTCGAGAAGAACACTTTGCAATGGGTGTTGGTTCTTGAAGCGAAAAGGTCGACTTCAGCCTCGTTGAACACACTCCATATTAGACTGACCGTCTGTGAGTTCAGGGACCACTCGCCTAGGGGAGTGTTGCCCCGTGAGAGCATATTCACACCCAAATTCTGGACACCAGCATATGCGCTGCTCCCAGAGAGCTCAGATTGGTCTGTGCCCATAAGAGGAGATCTCTCGTCATAGCATGCAGGTTGCCTGGCGATTTATGTAGGCCACTACTGACATGTTATCCGTGCGGACTAAGACGTGGTGACCTCTGAGCTTTGAAAGAAACGCTTTCAGGGCCAAACCAACTGCTTTCATCTCCAGACAGTTGATGTGTAAGCTCTGCTCCGTGCTCGACCAGAGGCCCGAGGCAGGCTTGCCTTCGTGCAGCGCTCCCCAACCCAGGTTGGATGCGTCTGCGAAAACCACTTTCCTCCTGGAAACGGTCACACCCTTGTGATACCAGTTCTGAGCAGGTCCTTAAACAGCCGTGATTCACCTTGACACGCAGGCTGCCCGACTGCCATGCATGGGTTGGCACACGGCGTTTCAGCCAGTGCTGCAGTAGTCCCATACGGAGTACTGACACTGCTGCTGACATGAGAACGAGAAGTTTCTGAAATTTCTTCAGGGGCACACTCTCGGGTGAGCCGCGCCGTCATCGTCACTGAGTCTAAAACTGTGCCCAGAAAGAACACACTCTGGCTTGGGGTCAGTTTGCTCTTTGAAACATTGATTGTGAGACCCAGGCATTCTAAATGGCTGAGAATCAAATCTCTGCTAGCTAGGAGCTCGGCTCTCGACTGTGCCAGCACCAGCCAGTCATCGAGATAATTTAGCACGCGCACTCCCTGAAGTTTCAGGGGAGAGAGCGCTGCATCCATACCCTTCATGAATGTACGGGGTGCCAGTGACAGACCGAACGGCAGAACTGTGCATTGATAAGCCTGACCCACGAAGGCGAATCTCAAGAAAGGCCTGTGATGAGGGTTTATCTGAATGTGAAAGTATACAACTTTCAGATCCATTGTAACAAACCAATCCCCCGGGCGAACTTGCGTGAGGATGTGTTTGATAGTTAACATTTTGAAAGGCCGTCTCATGAAGCCTTGTTCAAATGTCTCAAATCTAGTATGGGGGTCTGAGACCGCCGGCTTTTTTCGGGATTAGAAAATAGCGGCTGTAGAAACCCGAATGTTTTAGCGCAGGGGAGACTAGCTCTATCACCCATTTTGCTAATAAATTCTGCACTTCGGCGCGAAGCACGTGACCCATGCTGCCCGTCACCGAAGTATCGATGACCGCCTGAAACTTTGGGGGTCTGCGAGCAAATTGGAGCGAGTAGACCCGCTTTATAGTGTTTATGACCCAACTCGACACACCGGGGGTGGCTTACCAGGCCGGCAGCCGCGTGGCTAGGGATTGACACACTGATTGGGACGTGTCGCCTACTTTGGGGGGACCTGATACCCTTACATTGTGATTTGTGCACATACTTGGTGTTGGACTGACTGAACAAGCCTTGCCTGGGGGAAAGTCAGTGTAACAACTGGGAGAGGGCCACCTAGTGAAGGGGGGCCATGAACCTGTGTGTTGTGATTGTAAAACATACTCTTTTTGTGCTTTACGTGGGTCGCCGTGACAACAGCGTTTGTTTGTAGAGGCGTGCGCAGTGCAGCGGGCCTGTTGACAATAATAAAATCTCCAGCCGCCTGAGGAAGACAGGGAGCTGTGAAAAGTGTCATGGCATTTTGAGCAGTGACTATCTGCGCTTCGTAGCGGGCGCACTGACTGCAGTGATAGTGTGCAGCATGAATGGCGTGTAAAAATAAATAAATAAATTCTGCGAAGCTGAGATCCGAACTCAGGTCTCTGTAGCGAGAATCTCAGAATCCACCACTGAGCCAAAGGGGGGATTGACAGAGAAGAGCTCGTATAGCTTTTGCAGTGAGAGATAACAGTTTCAGCGTGGTTGATTCCAGGCATGAAAACTGCACTGTTGTGTCTGAATCACAGAGAAGGTTCTGCATGATGAACAGAATGTAAGGGAGCGGTAGCTCTCTTGTGTCGTTAAGAGAGATAGCTGCGTGCACATCTGACTGGCGCTTCTTCCGTCGCTGCACAATGAGGGAAGGAAGCGGGCACCCAAAGGAAAATAACATTTCAGTTCGAAAACGCTCTTCCGTGTGATGTGCAAAACAGAGGGCAGGGTAGCTCTCGTGTTGTAAAGAGAGCTAGCCGCGCGAACATCCACCCGCGCGCTTCTTCCGTCGAGCCTCGACGAGGGAAGAAAACGTGGGAGTGCGAGAAGCGGTTTGCCGTCCAAAAGGAGAGCTAGCCGCGAGCGCTGGTGTATTTTTAAGGCGGGGTAGCGCTCTTTAGTTGTAAAGAGAGCTAGCCGCGCGAACATCTAACCCTGAGCTGCTTCCGTCGAGGCTCGACGAGGGAAGAAAACGTGGGAGTGCGAGAGGCGGTTTGCCGTCCAAAAGGAGAGCTAGTCGCAAGCGCATGATGTACTTTTAGGGCGGGGTAGCTCTCTTGTGTTATTTAAGAGAGCTAGCCGCGCGAACATCTACCCGCGTCCTTCTTCCGTCGAGGCTCGATGAGGGAAGAAAACGTGGGAGCGCGAGAGGCGGTTTGCCTTCCCAAAGGAGAGCTAGCCGCGAGCGCATGATGTAATTATGACAGAACAGGCATACTCTCGCAGAGGGAGCAGCCTCCATCATAGAGTGTGGTTCAGCATGGGGGGTTCCCAGGCATGTGACGCACTTTGTGTGCCCGCAGGCCTCGTGCAGATGCATCCGCATGGGGCACAAGATGAGCGAGGCTCATCTAAAAGTGCTTCTAATTTGAAACAACGCCTCGTACACTTAAACACAGAATATTACAATAGAAAGGATATAGCGTCATCGCCGGATAGCAACAGGTGAGATGGCATCAGGAGAAAACGGCTGAGAAGGCGTAGTCTGTTGAGATGATGCTCGCTCAGGCTGAAGGGCTTGTTCAACGGCGAAAGGCTTAGTAAAACAGTCAGAGACATGCAGTTGTTGCTGAAGGAGTAAAATCTGCTATAATGGCGAATTCGGGGGAATATTATAGGCTATGGCCACACCCCCCTCGGCGGGCTCTGACGTGTAATGACGTAGGGCTAGCTCATTGGTCGCACGTCAGAGGCGCCTGCGCCATTGGATGTGCAGTTGCCGCAACAGAGCCTATGAGCGACCCAGACGGTCAATGTGCTATCTGTGCAGCTGCAAATGCATTTTACATACAAGCTTCAGTAAATCGAGGAAAAGAAGTTTCCCCACTGCGTATAGCTACGCAATACGAAGTGACCGTTCGAAAGGGAACTTAAGTTTAACTGGGCTGGATTTCTATTTCCCATCATACTTTGCCCATGGCACTCGAAAGGGAGAGTAAATGCTAAAATAAGGCTAAGTGTAATTTGTTTTGTTTTTTGTAAGCAAGATTAATTTTAAGTGGGATAACCAGTAGTTTTTAACATTGTGTTATGTTAATTTAGAAATATTTATGTTAATGATGGTTTTAGGAGTTACAATCATGGTGACAAGTGCATGCAGCTTGGTTTGAGAGGAAGTATGTTAAAAGCTTTTTCCTGCTTCAGTCATACAGCAAGTACTATACCATGTTATTGTTAACGTGTTTGTAAATTAGCAGGTTAGCATTAAGTGAACTAGCTAGCTATAGCTAGCTAAATATAAACAAAATAATATTCACATTGAGGTTACATGACATTTTTAAGTTAAATGTAAGGATTAATGTACTCAAAGTTAAGAACAAGTAAAATGTATGAGTACAAAATAAAAATCTGCCAGTTGCTTACTTAAAACCTTGAATTTCTTTACTTAATAAATTTGAGGCAACTGATTGCCTTACATTTTTTGAGTTTTGACAACTCATTTGGGTTTACAGTGCGTTTTGCTCATGTTAGTTATGTTGGTCCAGTTCATGCTAGTTAATTTTACAAAACTAAACTAAAATAACCAAATAAATGTTCATGTTTTTCATTTCAGCCACAAAACAGTTGATTTTTAAATTATGAAACTATATTTTATTATACTTTTCCCCCCCAAAATCAATGGAAAATAAGTGCAAAATTAAGCCCATCCCAAATTGATATCAATGTTAACATGCGTTACCCTGAGCTATGAAACATACCTGACTGGAATCTAGATATCCAAGATAATATCAACGTCACAGAAAATAGATTTCATCTATAGACAATGTCAGGTTCAAAACACAACCCATTCTCATAAATATATAAACACCATGTCACTTCCTGTCAATTATATTTTTTGTAATCAAAATATCTCATGAAAAATCTTATATTCAATTTAAATAACAGAAAAATTTCAGCAAAACATTTTGTTACAGGAACGAATACTGACTCTAAATACATGTGTCCACACACTCTTCAAATGCCAGTTCACTGCATCATCAATTTCAAGTGAAACGGTGGCTCATCTGCTACAATGAAAACTGCTATTCTGCTATTCTTGCTTAAATTCTGGGAATTTAAGTGCAGATTATCTTCATCCAGCTCTTCTTCTAGTCATCTTCATCACCTTCTTCCTCCTCTGGGGTATATTCTTCATCTTCAGACTCAGTGAGGATCTGCTCTTCCTCCTCCTCACTCCTCATCTCCTCACCTTCTGCATCACTTTCATTTTCATCATCATCATCATCATCAAAACTTTCTTCATCATCATCATCATCCACCTCCTCCTCACCATCTCCCCCTTCAAATTCACCTTTAAAAAAGAAACAACAAAAATACAAGAACAATATAAAGAACAAGATGTTCATAAGGCTCATGACTGTGCCTTTTTTTGTCTTGTTTTTCAGTGAAAACACAGTCTTGTTGTACAGAATATTTTAAGTCAAGTTTACTTTCTGTACCTCATTAGGCCAACGGTGTTATTTTAGTATAACTATTATAGATATAGATACTAGTACAGATACTATTATGATTTTTCATATTTCAAAATCATATAATTTTACAACTATTTTTTTATATTTTCTGTTTTCATTTTAATTTTAGTAATTTTGTTGTAATTGTATATCATTTTTAGTAGTTTTTATTTGTATTTTAAATATGCCAATATAGTTTATTTTGTTATTTCAGTTTTAGTACAAGTTAAACTAAATAAATGAGAAATGTTGCCTCGGCAATTGGCTGAAATACAATTAAGTTTCTTCTTATTATTTTATTTAAATTTAGTTTATTTAAAATTAATTCATTTAAACTATATAACCCTGCTTTCCACATGAGACCACACAAATATGAATGAGCAGACAAGTCATTTTACGTGACTCACAAGAGAATGTTAAATGCGCTAAATAAAAAGAATACAGATGTCACTGCAATTCCGAACGTTCAGGTAATGCAGTTACCTGAATTTTAGGCTGTAGACTTATTTCCTACAGTAATGCAGAAGTTTGAATTACTTTTGTTTGGTGCACCTCCTCATAATAAGCTCAATAACGTTCACGTGTTCAGTGAGCGAAACGGCTCATTACTGCGGTCAGGGACACATTTGGGATTGATAACGATATGAACCTTCCACATGGTTTCAGTGATCCAATCACAAAATATTAAATATCCTATTGTGGAGTTTAAAGTTGTTATGCAACAGAAGTAGGAAAATATCTTTTTGACATGGACGCCTGCGCACATACGCATTTAAACGTGCATGCTTGTACACTAAACACGTAAAACGCATGTAGGCTACATGCCATCCGTTTTCACAGATTCACGTTTTTAAAGGTTACACAGATATGATAACGGTATAGTTTTCAAAAGCTTGCACTTTGAAATCCGTTTCAAAGTTTGCGTTTTCAGGCCACCAAAGCGCTGTTGTAGTGTAAATGAACAGTCGGAACTCATTCATCTTCAGTTGAAAACTGTGTCTGAAAACGTCCCCTAAATTAATAACTAACGCTTTTTACAACTGAAAGGAATCAACGCTGAACTTTGACTTTCTTCTAGAGCTGCTGTACAGCCAAAACAATCTTTGTTGCATTAATTTCCTATTATTACTGTAAAGCTGCTTTGAAACAATCTGTATTTTAAAAAGCGCTATATAAATAAAGGTGACTTGACCTGACCTACATGATGCGAGAAGTCTGTCATTTTCACCAGAGGGTCTAGTTTTAGAATTTTTATTAAACAAATTTAGAAAATTAGTTTGACCTCATATTTAATTTAGGAAAATTAAACAAATGCATGTAAGAGTAGTTCGCAAAAAGGTCTATAACAGAATTAGAATTTTCATTCATACCATCTATAAGTGATTGGATATAAGTTTCCCTGTTTACCCCTGTATTTAACACAAACCACTTGAGACTCACAAAGTGTGCTGATGAGTGTGCTGCCATGCTGACGCAATTCAGCAATGAACTCCCCCATCTTTCCTTCTATAGTTTCATACAGTGGCTCAGTGTCGACTGTGGGCTCATCGGGGAAAAACAGAGGTTTTTTTAACTGTCTCTGGTACCTGACACAAACACACACACACACACACACACAGTTTAAAAAAATATATACATTACCATGTAGACAAAAATAATTACCCTCACTGCAAATGTTTGAAAGCACCTCAAATCAAAAGTTTGTCTTACCTTTTCATAGATGAATTGTAATCCTGAAAGAAATCCAAAGAGAAACCACAAAATGAAGATCAAATGTAAGTTTTGTTCAAACTGCCAAACAAGGAACACTCGGTTTAATAAAGAACTTGAAACGAGTATTTTATGTTTTATTTTTTACATTCTACAGTGCAGTCCTGCACTTACTTGAGCTGCAGATTTTTAAAAGAAATGGGTGGAAAATGTTTACCTCATCATTTGCAGTGCAGTTGCACTTCGGGAATTAATAGACATTGCCAGTCAAATAGCCAATAAAATTTTTTTGATACTGCTTTCAAACACATTTGTATTTATGCTTTAAGTTGAGCATTGTAGCCAATCACAGACTTTTGAGCTCATTAATGCAATGGCCAATAAGAGGCATTTAATCCAATGGTTCAGTGATTGTTCATTGACTGCACCCTTGCAAAATATCTCATAGCCAACAAAGTTTAAGCACATTGCAAATAAGAGATTCATGGTGAAGTGTAGTCAGGTTAGGCTATAACAGGAGTTTTCACAGGACTGTAGAAGTGATTTGTGTATCAGGTTGTGGTCTTTATGTCAAATGGGTCGGGTACGGAATTAAATTAGTGCTGTTGCCGGACAATGGGTCAGTTGTTCTGTTAAATATTGTGGGTGAAGGTTTACCAAACAGCACCAATGCAGGACTCTGGTGTAGATGATACAAATAATGTACCATATTTGGAAACACATTTCGAAACATATAGAGAGCATACAGATTATGTCTTTAAAGAGAATACTATATCTATCACCAGACCCCCAGCAAGATCTTAATAGACCCCTGGAAATTGATCAATAAGATTAGAGCCAGTGTGTAGGTTGCCACAAGGTGTGTTTTTGAGGAAAAAACAATTACTAGGTTTGCCATAGTTTGTGGCATCAAATCTTTTGGGATTTGAAGAAATTAGCCATTTTGTGTAGTCTTTGTGATCATCAGAGCAAAATTATTTCAGTAATTTCTGTAGATCCATTTGCATATTTTTTATTTCCACATCACATCCAACTATATTTGTTGTATCAATTATTTCAGATAAACCCGCCCCTAAACGTTATGTGCAAAGAAAATTAACTGTAATTGGTTCCTTTCCATGTCATTCAGCTGGTCTCTACCTGTCTTAAGCCTGGTTCACACGGCAGGATAATTAGGCCGATTTTAGCCCCGATTTACCCCTTGCGACAATCTTAAGTATGCTCCGATTATCGTAAAATAATCTGAATAGATATTCCTGCCGTGTGTGGTGTGTTAAGAGTGCTCTCGTCTGCTCGGAAGGACGTCGGGACCGCTCCGATCTCAAATCGGGGATATCCAACATGTTGGATTATTTTGGCCCGATTTCTCCTCGTGTGTGGTTTCCCCCGGGGACAAACGAGCACGCAGCCTGTGGACTGTGGCGTGTAGCCAATCAGAAAGCGAGGTGACGAGGCGCAGAGGAAGCACCGGGAAACAAAATCAAAACAGCAGTCCATGCTCGCGTTGTCTCCACTTCTTTGACCATCGCCTTTTCTTTTGATAACGTTTTTTTTTCCGGTTAAAAACAAACTACAAACTATCGCCACTGCATCCTCTTTGTCCGCCATGATTGTTTACGTTCTGAAGTCACGTTTGATCTCGAGGGATTTTCCGTCTGACCTGGGAATGCTCGGTTCGTGTGTGATGTGTTGATTTTGCCTTGTGGCTGAGCACCACACACTGTAGGACCAAAACTGTTAGACCCGTGATTTTTTTATCGCTGTGTGTGGGGTCTCTCAGGTTTGGAAAATCGGCCGACAATTTTAAAATTGTCCCGTGTGAACCAGGCTTAAGTGGGCAGTTCTTGGCCAAAATAAGCTTCAAAGCGGACCAGACTTTATGCTGCTTATCAACTTGTAAAACTACTGGATTCATTTTCTTTAAAGGGCCGCTTACACAACACCATTTTCAACTAAAACCCGTAAACATTATGCGTTTTGGCCATTTATTTACACAACAAAATGTTTTGGGGGCATAAAAACGCAACCTTTTGAAAATGGGTTCCAAAGTGCATGTTTTTGAAAATGATAACATTATTGTCTACAAAAAATGTGAATTTGTGAAACCAGTGAAGTGTGACGTTGCCAACTACTGGCCTGGCATGCATAACAGTGTTTTTAATTGTTTTTGCAGATCCGTGTGAATTGGGACCCTGTAACGAATGGACTTAATCAAAATGCTCTAGACATCATTAAACCTTCCCCCTCTCCCCTGTTGTCATCGGCCCTCAAACCAGTTCTCTTCAAAGGCCGTTATCATCTCTGCTCCCCTGAACGATCTCAGGAAGAGACTGTAGCTGTGTCCCAATGTAAAGGTTGCATCCTCCGAAGGCCGCGTCCTTCGAAGGTCGCACCATGTAGCCTTCGTAGGATTTCCTAATTGCGCAACGAGGTGTTTTTCGATTACCGCTCCTGGCGCCAAGCAACAGTGCGAGAGTACAGCTGCCATCCTGATAATTCATTTGATATAATTGAGTAAACGGCTATGGAGCCAGAATTGGCTATTGTAATTTTTATGTTTTATATTTTACTGGAGGACATGGTGAGGATGTTTCACTTCCGGGTCATGTATTTTCGACTTAGCCAAGACCATGGCCAGAGCTGATTTGCTATGTCCCAATTCAGAGGCTGCGTCCTGACTCCTGAATTGCCGGATTACACTTTAAATTGTTCAAGTATTGGGTGTTAATTTACGTAAATATTGTAATGAAATACGAAAAGAAAAGAAAACATACATAGGCATACAGTATATATATATATATATATATATATATATATACAAATATAAATATATATATAAATAAAGGTTCAAATGTTCACTTATATCTTACCTTGATTCGATTTTGTAGGCTAGTGTATTCTTTTTATTATGTACATAAATGGATCATGGTGAATATATTTACACAGGTTTTCAACCCTATTTGAATATAAAATCCAGTTGAATATAAAAAAGTGCAGTTCAAATGTTAATCCTGCTCGTCATCGGTAGCTGTCACAGTTGCTAGGCGACAAGAACAATCGTCCATAATTTTTTAAAATAAAAATGCTGTCATCACCGGCGCGCAATGACTTATGGACGATTGTTCTTGTCGCCTAGAAACTGTGACAGCTAACGATGACGAGCAGGATTAACATTTGAACTGCACTTTTTTATATTCAACTGGATTAATATACCTATTACCCTGCTAGTATTTTATTTACTTTAGTTGGAAAAGGTTATTCTTTCTTGGCCAGGAAGACAACTTATTTCCTAGAATTGATAATTGATTATACTTTCTGTTCATTGGATGAACTGATTAAATAATTATACTATTAATTCTGCTACAGTCAATTCTAAAACATTCAATAATTTATAATTAATTATAGTTCGTTATGATTTATTATAAATATATTTTGAGCTAATTTGATACAACCCCTTTGACAGCATTGCCGTCCGTATGAGTAAAACACGAAGGAAAAACTTTACCACTTTTAGTACATTGTTGTTGTTGTCGTACCCTTAGCCAGAAAATGAAACAGCCTAAAATTCTGTCAGAAACAGTCACAGATGATTTTCAAGATTTTGAATTCAGTGTATGTGTTTTTATGTACCTTAATGAATTGGAAAGAGTCATTCTCCTGTAGAAGCCTCTCAAAGCCTGAGTGAACCTCTTGTAGACGAGTCTGATCTTGTGCTATTCGACTCAGGTTCTGCTGGATTCCAGAAAAATGCTCACCATCATAGGTGCTGACACATTCACGCAGCGATGATAGAAAAGCATCCAGATGTGCGATAGAAGTCTCTCGGAAAGCATCAAGGTGCTGGTCTGTGTCATCCCGGTAGACCTAGAAAATAACAAATATTTCAAACAAGATTTTTACATTTTCTTTAGAAAATGTAAGGGGTGCTTGTCCTTGCAAAAATTTAACTTAGCAAAAACAGTAATGTTTAGCAAAAGCCACAAACAAGAGAATCAATATTCATTGATAAATTATTTAAGACTAAAAACAAAATGATATGGGATGTGAAGCAAAGGCCTTGTGATTAAACTATGAATTCCAATTAACTAATAACATGACTAACACCTTGTTAATCCGTTCAATCTCTTTTTGTTCAAGTCGATTTTTCTCAGCCTTTAGGATCTTCCTGTTCGTCTTGTGCAGCTGAATGTCAAGGTAAACCTAGAGAAGACAACAGTGAGCGAAAAAAAGAGAACAAGAGAGTTCTACTAACATGTGAATGATTCTGTTCAGCAAGTGAACATTCATTATTGAAACAAGCAGATACCGGATAGTGTTTGAGTTGAGATAAAATAGTGGTTTTCAACCTTGTTCCTGAAGGTCCGTCAACACTGGACATTTTGTATCGTAGCATCTGAAATCACATACTACCAAATATTGTACAACCTTCCTTCGCTCATTTTTTGTACTGCATTTCAAACACTACATTGGTAGCCAACCCTGCTCCTCGAAGACTACCTTCTTGCTGACCTCCAACCCTGTTCCAACACACTTGGACAACTCTGCCCTGTAAAGTCACATCATGTGACATGATTGAAGATTGATATGCCACAGCGTGACCTTAATTAGTTAATTTACACAAATTATTCTTCAGGATAAAGAAAAGAGTATACAAGCATGGACCTCCGAATCTAAAGGATCTAGAGCGATTCTGTATGGAGTAATGGTCTCAGATCTCTTGCCTTATGTTCATCAACCTTATTTCACATAAGAGCGGTTATCTTGGCAATGGGAGGTTGCACGTATTAAACAAAGGGGTGTCAATTATTGTGGAATACATATACATTTCAGATTTTTTTTTTATTTATGTTTTTTTTTCTTCCTTTCAACTATTTGATTTCAAAGGTTTGATTTTTGTGAATATTTTGGATAAAAGACAAAGACGGGAAATTGCAAAAACATATTTTCAAAGTCAGTTTTGCTCATATTTTCCAAGGGTGCAAATATTTGTGGAGCCCTCTGTATTGAATTATGTTTTTAGAGAGACATAGCAGAGGTTGACCTCATATTACGTTGCAGTGTCTGTAGAAATTGTTTGTTCTAGTCTAGTGTGATCGTGGCTTAACAGTCTTCAGGGAAAATTAAAGGCAGGTGTGTTTGGCCCCTTTTACACCTGGTATTAATGCTGCCTTCAAATGCTATCGAAAAATACGACTTGAGAGGTCGTTCACGTCCAATTTCCAACTAGAAAACTAGTTTTTACAGTAATTCTGATAGCATGGTCAGCCAAGCCACATTATTGGATTATACCTGGTCTTAACTTGCATTTTAAATGTTTCTCCTGTGATCATACGACTGAATGAATGAAGCCATTACACTGCTTACGAGCAAGGGTGAAAGGAGATGAATTCGAAAGGATACCAATAATGGAAAGGATACTAATGGTAACAGCGAATTTGATAACCATGTTTTGGCCCAACATAGTGGAGATGGAACATATTGTTTTGGTGTGCTTTCTAAAAACACGTCCCATATGGCGCACACGTGCTAGGTCATTTGGAGGCAAGTAGGTGGTCTTGTGTGTCTGTTCAAAAGCACTCGACCACACGAGTGCCTACACTACGAAAGAAATCTGACAGAATACGTTTTTGCCTACTGGAAGAGGTTGAAAGTGGAATACCTCAAAACATTTTAGACCCCTTTTAAAACTGTATTTAACATTGTCCACTTGTGACCGGATCGGCCAAAAATGCATCTAAATACCAGGTGTAAACCAATCTTGCCCATCTTTGGAATACTCAAACCAAATATCATCTTCTGTGCTAACTAATGTAAGAAGAGTGAATTGGCCTTGACACGTCAGACCTACCTTGAAATCTTTCATGGTGTTCTTCAGCGTTTTGATGCAGTGTCCATTGTGCGTTCCCTCTATGGTGCAGGCATTACAGAGGAACAAGCGCTCATCCATGCAGTAGTACCGGAACATCTCATCATGTTCCAAACACTTCCTCTTCCTCATGTCATTGAGCGGCTCCACCAGCGGGTGCTCTCGGAAAGCCGGGAGCTCCAAATGAGGCTGAACATGCTTTGGGCACATGGACACTTCACACTTCAGGCAGGTTTTAACTGCCATGGGACCTTTCCCATCTCCACTGCCATCCACTGGACAGTAATCACAGTGTACCGCAGCAGGTCTGTGAAATGGGTCACTCCGGCTCTGGGTGGAGCAAACTGATTGGCTACGACGGCGGAAACTATCAGCAATGTTGGCCAGTTTGAAGTTCTTCTGCCAGTTGGCAGAGCTGCGGTGACTCTGTCGGCACTCCGGACATCGCAAGCGGCCGTGATCTGAGCGGTTCTTGAGCCTCCGCAGGCAAGGCAGACAGAAGTTATGACCGCAGGGCAGCAGGTGGGGATCACGGTATAGGTCCAGACACACTGGACACGTCAACTCTTCCTCTAAAATGCTGCTCTCTCCAGCAGATGTCGCCATAACTAGATCTGTGAGTAGGACTCCGGGGAGCTGGTCTAAAGTTAAAAGTTAAAAGTCTGGCTAAAAGTCTAAAGTTAAATTTTAACATAACACTTTGCTAACTATCTTTGCCAAATTTGGATTGTTGATGCATGGGTTTATAAAGGAGAAAAATGATATCATGTTATTCTAAATCCACATTTGTGTTATGCTTCTAAACTCTTCATATGAAAATGATTGTCTTCTTGCAAATGCAAGAGGCTATGATGGCATAGCAATAAGCAAAGAAATAGCAGTTATGAAAATAGATAATTAACAAATCCACATTGAAAGGGGTCCTATTATGCCCTTATACAAATTCTTGATTTTGTTTTTGGGGTGTACTCAAATATGTTTTCATGCTTGATTGTTCAAAAAACGAGCCTTTTGTTGTAGTTCTTGAAAAATGGATTCTGTTCAATAAAATATCTCCCTTTGGAGTGGACTTTGAGCTTTGTAAACTTGCTGATCTCTTTCATTCTCAAACAGCGACATTACAGACTAACTAAAGTTGAAAAAGTGAAAAAGCATAATAGGACCCCTAAACATGTCAATATAAAGGTGTGATATTTGAATTTAAAAAAATACATAAATAAACCTCAGATGTTGTGTGTGTGTGTGTATATATATATATATATATATATATATATATATATAGATAGATAGATAGATAGATAGATAGATAGATAGATAGATAGATAGATAGATAGATAGATAGATAGATAGATAGTGACTAACTTGCAACTGACCTCAGCAGGCAAAACAATCAAACCTTACAAAAACACGTTACAGAAAAAAAAGATAGAGAGAGACAAAAAGCAAATACTGACAATTACAACAAAATAAAAATATAGCTGAATGGCCATCATCGGTGTCCAAGCACGAATAACTCATGTAGATGATACAATTGCCATTGGGTCTGCTATTGTGATAAAAAAAATAAAAAATTCTGCACTATGAAACAACTACAGGATTTTTCACCAGGTGACTTCAACAGCCTCATCTACACAAATAGATGAGGCTGTGACTAATTGAAATTATGATAATAATTGGGATTTTTGTATCTATATAATATCTATTAGTTTTGATGAGTACTGATGGACTAAAGAACCATCACATCATCATCTTATATATATATATATATATATATATATATATATATAATGTGTGTGTGTGTGTTATAATAAATTATAATAAAAATATAGATGCATTTTCTTTCATACAAACAGTATTCTTTACACTATAGTGGTGAATGTGCAATATATGCACAAAACGACATGGATCAGAGAGTATGGGCTAAATCATTTGACAAGCCAATTTAATCTTTTTTTTTCAAAAAAAAAAAATAATAAAAAACTTATGAGTTAGGAGAAGGTGATGGTGCGCGCGGGCACACACACACACACACACACACACACACACACAATCTGTTTTTGATTTTAGTAATGAAAATTCATTGTTCATTGTTCAATTTCTGCTGTCATATTGGGACAGAATTAACTTAAAATTAAAACAATACCAGCATTAACCACAACTTACCCTATGAGAATATAGTTGCAGCAATGTCTCTCCAGCAGAATATCCCTTATCTCCCGCTGGAGAAAAAAAAAAAGTGAAAGTAAGTCTGACCAGGTTCTGATGACGGGACAAAATGTCATCGTAATAGAACAAGCTGTTTGGACGAGGTGTATTGGCCTGCTCGTCGGTATTCTGGCTCTACATTGTACAATTATACATATTTTAACACTGTTTCTCGCTGTTACTGTCTTGTCCATGTGTAAATTATTGTCCTGACCCAACTGACATAAAGCTCTCACACAAACCTGGAAAACCTGACGTGCACAATGAAGATCACATCACAACATGTACTCATTCATTCATTCAGTCACAATACACACTATTCTGTTGGTTCCCCCGTGTTCTAGTCCCTTACTGAACATGCGTTGGTATAACAAACCTAAACAAAAACGATTAATAAATTATTAAAATAAACAAAAACAAAAAACGGACCCGAGACTAAAGGAAACTAGCACGGACTGAAAACAAAGCTCTATTTATTACTCTTAATTGGTTTAATTATTTTATTGACCCTTACGAACTATACGTACCTAAATTAGTTGTTGTGTAAAGCCACCGGTGTTCTGGAACTGATAATTCGTGATTCTTTCTCTTTTTGTTAGGAAGAGCTGTCGCATTTATTTCCCTGTCCCCCCAGTCTCTTGCATTTCCGCAAACGGGATTTTAAACAACTATCAGTTACGACATTGTTAAAAAAAATACAGGATATTTAAACACAGAATTAAAAAACATATATATAACTGTGTATGTGTTTATACACTGCAATGCCTGTTGCGTTCTGGCAATGCAGCGCTGACTAATTACGTTAACCAATAAGAACACTTGTTTCGTACCACGTGACCGAACGTATTAGTGATGGGAGAAACCACGAAGCTTTCGCAAAGTGATTCACTGTTTCGATGCCATCAAAACGCTCCACGCTGGTGACCCCTCCTGGTCAGAACTGTGAAAATAAAATAAAAAAATACATTAAAAAAACACTCAGGCCAGACTGGATAAAATGTCAAGTGTTTTATTGAAAGTAATATCTATCCAATGCAATTAACTAATCATCTAACAGGATTAAATATCAAGTGTCAAATTTTCAGGGCTTATTTTGTTTGTTCCAAGGATGGCTCAGCTAAACAAGCCAATGGGAGTCTATTAACTACTAATAGACTAGTCACTCTGCTCACTGTCACTGATTCGAAACAAATAATGGAGGAGTTACTGAAATAGAAGGCTATAGGAAGAAAGATTCATATATTAACTATATGATCAGGGAAATAATGCAGACTTGATATACTAAATGAAATATATCAAACAATAAACAGATTACATAATTGAACATATGGTTCGTTTAGGTTTCTGCGTGCACATGTTGGTGTGAAGGAAATTAAGAAGTGGATATAGCGGAACACTCTCTTAAGTTACAAAAAATAGATTTTCTGATTGCATTAAGGAAAGCTGAGGCTAAAGTAATCATAAAAGATCAAACTCAAAAAATATGGCATGAATTGGGATATTAATGGGATATAATTGGGATAGGCCTAATATTTAAAGCTCTGTTGGTGAGAAAAGAGAGATGGGTAAAGTCGAAGTGAATAAATGGTTATTATTCAGAATAGGACACACAGGGCTCGACAAATGGAAAGAACGGAAATAAAAGAAGTACTTGAAAAACTTGAAACTAAACTTCACTTTAAAAAAACATCCCTGGAGCAGCAATGAGAAAAATACATAGGCCTAGGCCTACACAGTTACTTAATTTTTTGCAAGAAACAGGCCTGATGAGCGAGGATAAAAGGTTAATGTTTTTTTTTTTTAAATCAATTTATTATTATTTTCACCTCCCCCTCATTTTGCCAAATCTTCTTATCCACACTCCTGTCCAGTAGGTGGCTGTAAAGCACCTAACTTAGCTGGTTTACCAACCGCCAACATAAACCTAAGAAGAAGACTTGAAACTCGAAAAAATTAATATAGGTTTCGAAGCTAGTTTTTTTTTTAAGGGAAACAGGGCTTTATTATAGGGTATGCTTTGGCCCCCGCCCCCTCTATACCAACTCATTGTATAATTAGATACTTACTAATTGATCTACACTGCGGAACAGATGGTGGTGGTAATGCACAAATAAGATGTTTGCCAACCGCCGTTAAAGAAGAAGACGTGCTTCATTTCCATATTTCATGCATAGATATATACATGTATATACACACATGTATATGCATGTCTATATCTATGCATTTCATGAACATGTTGATTAGACGGTGGGTCGAGGGGAGATTTCGTGTTTTCAGACGATCTGTGGTGATGGATAACCCAGTTTTTTTTTTTATGTAACCACTACGCTTTTCAACAAAGCAAATACAAATTGTTGCCATACTTTGTCCATTACTGTCATATCGGTAACTTTCTCATCCCGGCTAATAGCAGGCAGCTACATGTGGGGTCCGACATGCCTGACGTATTTGTTGCCTTCATCCAATAGCGTAAGTGGAAAAGTGTTGGTGTTGGTAATGACCTGTTTGTCTAGGCTTGTTTGAGATGCGCCTTGCTGTATTACATTCTATTATTGATGAAGCACAATCTGGCTTTATGCAAAATAGACACATATCTAACAATATAAGATTAATATAGGATATTTTAGATTATTCTGATATTATTAATAATGACAGCTTCATTCTTTTCTTAGATTATTACAAAGCTTTTGATATTTTAGAACAGTTTTTTATTTCAAGCACTTAAAAAATTTGGATTTAGTGGGTTTTTTTGTAAGATGGTTAAAATGTTATATGTAAATATGATACAAATTTTAATCCGATTATTGCTAAAACAAAGAAAAAACTTAATTGCTGGCTTCAAAGGGATCTATCTATTAAAGGAAGATTTTGCTCACCAAGGCCGAGGGGCTTTCACGTCTCTTCTATGCGGCCCAATCTCTTTATGTTGATAAGTCCACAAGTAAATTGATCAATAGAGGTCTGACAGATTTTGTCTGGAAAAATAAAAACCACTACATGAAGAAATCAGTTATTCTAAACTATTACAACAAAGGTGGCTTAAATTTGATTGACTTTAGTTCTTTAAACTGTACTTTTAAAATAAATTGGCTTAATCGGTATTTGAAAAATCAAGACTCCATCTGGAATATCTTCCCAAAACAAGCATTTTCATAATTGGAGGTATACGATTTTTATTGATGTGCAATTACAACATATCAAAAATTTCTATCAAACTTCCACCAACAGGTACTTTTGGCATGGGCTTTAATATATAAACACAATTTCACCCCCCATAAATTCTTTATTTGGAAAAATCTAAAAATGTTATACGAAAATAGATCTTTATTTTTTGATGAATGGTTTAATAACGTTTTATTTTTAGTACGTCAACTATTTAACAACCACGTTTTTTTAACGACCTACACAGAATTTCTTTCTGAATACAATTTGCCAGTTACCCCCAAAGAGTTTGCCATAGTTACGGGAGCAATACCATCAGGAATATGTATCCTCTTTAAAAACTGCATTCACTCTCCTACTATAATTACCACTTTTCCTGAGCCAACTTAAACTCCAATAGGTAAAATATGAGAGGCTTTTCAGCACTGCAGGATTGCTTTTCAGCCCCAAAAGAAAAAAAAAGTTAAGTTGTTAAGGCTTGACACTCACAATTTTGAAAATCAGCTAAGCTAAGTTAAATCCGAGGTTTTACAACTTTGAGTAGCATGTTGAATACTGGCATTAGATAGTGGTCTTATAGTTTGATAACTAAATACAAACAGTTCTAAAGCAGGATAAAACCTTGTATGTGGTTCAATGACTTCATGTTTTTAGAGATTAAAAGCTTAAACAAGAATCTCTAGTTTTCATTCTTGCTGTTACTTTTACTTCTTTAATACTCGAGTACAATTTTTATGTGGTATTTTTTCTTTTACTCAATTACAATTCTGGCCAGATACTTTTACTTTTAATGGAGTAAAAATTTCCCTCAGTACTGGTACTTTCACTTGAGTAACATTTTTGAGTACTTTTGAACAACACCTCTGAGTATGAACAACATATACAGATATGTGTAGTAACAGTATAAGAAAAGTACATATATATATATATAGACACACGCACACACAGTGTATTAACAGTAATATATATATAAGTGCATGCATGACATTCCTCCTCCTGTAAATCATGGCTGGAAGATAGTAGGAGATTTCTACGGAGTGGACTGGATGACACTTCCGCCAGCTCCAGAGGCCATACTGGAACTTGTGCACTGCTCGTGTAAAAAAAAAAAAACAATTGTGTTAAGGGTAGATGCACATGTAAACTGCACGAGCTGCCATGTACAAACCTCTGTCAGTGTGTAAACTGTGACAATAAGTCACCTGAAGATGAAAACTAGGGCACGTGTGTGTGTGTGTGTGTGTGTGTGGTTGGTGGGTGTATGTGTGTTTTGGATACTCCTACAGAAGTAAATCTGTATGACATGTCTGTGTACATTATAACTCTGCTCTGTTTGATAGCCTATGTTCTTACGTAGCTACTTACCTATGTTCTATGTTCTTGTTACATGCAGTTCTAACTTGAGCTCTTAGCTCTCCGGTGACAATATTGGCAGCTAACTGGCCCTTTAACGTTATGTCAGATGTAACTGATAATTAAAGATGTCTTAAACATCAACAGGTTCATGTTTGCCTTGATTTTTTGGCGAACGTTTGCAAAACAGTCTGAGGTAGTTATCTGCGAACATACAGGGGAGCTGTAGCCTATGTGAGTTGGATCAAATGTTACCGCTAGAATAAAATGTTTAACGTTACACCAAATCAAATATGTAATCACATGATGCTAGCCATTTATTATACAGATTTAAATTCAGTCAATCTGTTGGATAATATTTGTTCCTTAATGTAAAATGGAAATGCATGGTAATTTTATTTGATAAATATAGGCACATAAATCAATTAGTTAGCCAGCTGAAACTACCCTACTTAAAACGACACTGACGAGACGCTTAAGTTACATACGTTTTAAACAACACAGTGTACAAAACAAACATTTTATATAGATATCATATTCTAATTAAATGAACACTTACAATCACACAAACAATGTCCTTGGCGATGGTCAATGTGCTGCTGCTGCCGCCACAGCTGCTGCTTGTGTCTGCATCTGCATCCTAAATAAGCTACATCTGATTGGTTAATAATAATCCTATCATAGGAGTCTTATGTCAGTATCTTGCCACGCTATTGGCAACTGATATAGTAGGCAACCGCGTTTGCCTGCATTTTTACGGGTCGTGCACTATGATTTCGGGGGAAAATGTGCAATAAATTAGAGCGGCAACATTTTTTATATCGTTGAGAATAAAACAACCGTCCCAACTTTACAAATTCAGGTTTTTCCTCCATGGGGATCATCCATTTCGAAAAGTAAAGCAGATACGGACCCTCGGCCCACCGACATGAACCGTTTCGAAACCAGTAGCACCTCAATGCAGTACATGAGATCCACGGGGAGGAGTCGGATCAAGATCCAAGGGTGGAGATGTCTCTATAGGCTTGTTCGACTTGAACTGGCGCTGCACAGACCGATCGGTTGATGACATCAAAGTACCGCGAGAGCGATTCAAAAGCATAAGGAGCCGTCTGCTCTCTAATCGCTCTCGCGGTACTTTGATGTCATCAACCGATCGGTCTGTGCAACGCTGGTTCAAGTCGAACAAGCCTTATATGATGTCTATGGAGATGGGTAGGATTATTAGGGGTGGGTTTAGGGATAATCGCGGCTCGCCTAATCGCCCATCACTACAGGAAGGTGCGTCACGATTCACACGCTATCATCGTGACGAAGAACTGAGTTTCAAACGCTTGGTCCAAACTCGCGGCTTTTTTCGTTTAGTGTATGCGCATTTGATCAAGGTTTTATAGTTTTTTAAACCTGTTGGTAGACATGACAGATGTCAGAGCGTTGAGTGTTTTTCAAGAGCGGGTGAAATCTTTGTTCGGCTCGTTTCTTGATGTCCTGCTGGTTGAAATTACAGAAGTGTATAGAGAGAGTTTCGCAGACAGCATGTGCATACACCACTGTAAGTGTCATCCTGACAAACAAAAACTTTCCAAAAGTGGTTTATTCATTTTTGACAGTTGTAAATATATGTATTTGTGGTTATTAATTAATGTAGTATTGTATTTTGGTGGGTACTATGGTTAAACTGAAATGTAATGTGAAAACTCAGTAATGTGAGTGTTCCGTGATGCTTTATGTAAATCATAGTTTAGTTTTAGTTTATTTATTTACAACACAATAAAACAACTGC
This sequence comes from Siphateles boraxobius, assembly GCF_051911475.1. Taxonomy (NCBI): domain Eukaryota; kingdom Metazoa; phylum Chordata; class Actinopteri; order Cypriniformes; family Leuciscidae; genus Siphateles; species Siphateles boraxobius. Next base: position 14,673,941 of record NW_027509119.1, read on the forward strand.
AGCTGACCTTTGTGCTGTACAAAAACTGTAAAAACAACACCAATCAAAACAATACAATAACATACAAAGACATTTTACATATAGAAAAACAAGCTCAGATCATACCAAAATATTTAATAAAACTCTAAACCATCACCAATTGCGAATGACCCGTTTCTTTAAGCAGTAATAAGCATTCACATAATTTGGGTACGCACAAAGTCAAATGAGAGTAAATGAGGTGTAAATATACTCCGCACTCATCAAAAACAGAAGAAAACATGAAGAAGTCGTCACGAATTGTGTATTTAAGAAATGACAGAGGGGAGACTTGATTGAGTGTGGATATGGACAGAGAAATTCACAAAAACTGCTTATGTCACCCATATTTTAAAACTCTAGACTCCTTAAATGCAGTCTATTCACATTTATTTGTATAGAGCTTTTCACAAGTGGTACTCTATGCATATCATTTCAAAGACACTTTACAGAAAATCCATGTGTCTATATTACAATTTAGAGTAATTTGTTATCAGAGGTGACGTTCAAAGTAATGTCCATATGTCAGAAATGTACAGTTCTAAGATAACACAAATAGCATCATTCCGAAAAAGGTGAAAGATAAAAGATAAGCAGTTATTAGCTTTACAGTGTTTTTTTCTGAATTTATGCTTTTGTTTGAAGAAGGTCACCTTACTGTTATCTCACAAACTTTTTTTAAATTTCCTTTTCATTTTAAAAAGGAAGAAGCTCATATTGCTTACCAGGGTGAGTGAATAATGGTTGAACTTTCATTTTGGGGTGAACTATCACTCACCCCAATGATTGATCATTACTGAATTACTGAGTGAATTCAAGGGCTTCAATAAAATAAACATATAAATTAAATTTTATAAAATTTATATAATTATGTAATGTTATATAATTCAAAATATTTCTTAAATTCTTGTTTTGCAGGTGAACAATGTGCCAGTAATCGGCTTGAGAGCAATGACAATAAGGTACATTTCTGTGATCTACTTTACAGTCTATTTTAGCATCTCCAGTCCTGTTCTGATGCTGTTTTCTGTTTTGTGATAGTTGTTCATGAGTTTCTTGTTCGTCCTGAGCAGTTCAACTGCCCACTTTTCTTTTTTTGGACCCTTTACAGTAGGGCTGTCAGTAATGATTATTTTGGTTATCGGTCGGTTATTTTGACGATTGAGTCATCGAATATGTTTTGTGGTAATAAAAATAGACCTAAGTGAACAATAGCTTTTAAAATGATTTAAAGTTCTGACTTAAAGATGAAAATGCTGTCATCATTTGCTCACCCTCTTGTCATTCCAAACATGAAGACACAAATGAAGATATTTTTAATGAAATCTGAGAGATTTCTGTCCTTCCACTGAAAGTAGGGCTGCCTCAAACTAAAGATTTTTCTAGTCAACGTAAACTGCACGCATGCAAATTATTAAAGGGTTGCGCTTCACTCTGAAACCTGCAGCACATATATTTATTTAATGATTCACAGCTTTTGTGTCTTACACAATAGCACTATGCTATATTATGATTTTAAATGGTTTAAATATATCATGCAGCCTTAGAAAATGGTCTAATCATGCAGTTCATGGATTCTCGTCCATAGAATGCATCACTTCCCACATTTTGCAAGTTAATCGACACTGGGATATTGTTATCAAGGATTTTTTTGTAAATTGAGCTCTCGAATTTAATCAAGGGATCGCGACAGCCCTATTTCCAGCAATGACTATGACTTTGACCTTGAGATCCATCTTACAATTGAGGCCCTTATACACAACTATTACAAAAGCTGCAAATATTCACCTTATGCCTCGGAAGGCAACGCAATTCATTTGTGATCAGGGGAGTGTAAGATGTATAAACTTATAAAATTAAAGTTGGCATTGATTGTTCCATGAAGAACCCTTTATATTTCTGGAATCTTTTTCTTTAGATTAATAAACTGTTATTCATACTAAAAAGTGGTGCTTCTTTTAAGACTTGCATTCTTAAAAATAAAGGTTTTAAAAGTGTGTTTTCACAGGGGCTTTCGCACCAGATGAAAGTTTTTGTAGTTCCTACAACTATTGGCGGAAGTACCTGCTTTTAGGCATGTTCGCACCTCAGGAACTGCGAATGATTTTAGTTATAGGACCGCCTTTTGGGGAGACTTAATTAGCTCCTACTTCAGAATAGGGGTCTAACCCAGCACAATAGGAACTACCAGTGATGTGTAAGTGTTCATTGAATAGCTGAATGCATGTCATACAAAACACCAGCACCCACTACTTTTAAAAAGCTGTGTAAACACACAGTTTACATATGCCTACCTCATGAACTAACTTCACGAAGTCCAGGCACTTCTCAACCCATCACTGCATACTCCATCCTCAAGTTGATGACGTTGTTAAATGCCACAGTTAAATGATGTCACTGTCGACTGGCTTACATCACTTCGGAGTTCCTCCTGGTGGTGTGAATGCAACCAGAAAAAATGACCCTAGGGAAAAATGTAGTTCTCAGGGGACCACCCTGTTGGCTAGTTTCTATAACAGAGTTCCTATAACTAAAGTGTGAAAGTCCCTAGTGATGTCATAGATAGAAGAACCATTTTTGGTTACTCACAGAACCTTTCAGTGGTCAGTTCTTTAAAGAAGCAAGTTTTTTTTTAGTGTGAAACATTTTAATAATCTGAATAATCTGAATCTTTATTCACTATCCACAATATTCCTACGCCCCATGATGCTTTGCGCGAATTATGGTTGTAACTTCTGTTAAGCTGTAAACAGTCAGTGAAAGACTTGCTCTATGGATGCAATAATATATATATATATATATATATATATATATATATATATATATTTATTAAACTTTGTACAATGACATTACATTATTCTACCAACCCTTCAACCATTGAACATTATAAGGACCTTTAAAAGTGTAAAAGCATCAACAAGGTACATTCAACAGACCATGAATAACCCCAAAAGCGCGATTCTTTCTACAGCGAAATCGAATGGTTAAATATCACTGTGGTAATCTGTAGTTGCCTTAATAAAAATAAAAATATTTACATCAGCATTGCGTGATACTATTTCAAAGTGATTTCAGTCATTTTGACAGATAATAAATTGTATTTACCTGTGAAAAACAAACCTGGAAACAGACGTGAGGATTTGGGGAGAAAAAAAGAGATTCTTTGTTCATTCCAGTGAATTATTAATGGCATAGAAAATTAAATCGGAAGAACAGACCACGAATGTGCACTATATGTTGACCTTTTTCATACTATTGCAGCGGAATGCAAAAGGAAAAAAGAAAATCATGAGGAAAAGAGTGCAGTGACTGAAAAGAGCTCTTGCCATAGATATTCTTGTTATAACATGTCATGTTAAAATACCAAGTGTTACGTTATTCTTAAATAAAACATGAAAGAAAATGGATAGCTCATTGAGTCAAACTGATGGATAAGCTTTATTTTTTGGGGCAACCATATAATTTGAAATTATTCGTTTCAGTCTTTTTGAATGTAAGTTCCCCAAACCGGAAGTGCCACCCATAATTCAAAACGCAGTAAGATCGTCAGGAATAAGGTGGATAAAGAACCTTTTTTTTTGCATTAGAAAGGTTCAATGAATGCTTAAGGTTCTTTGTGGATCCATCAATGCCAATAAAGAACCTTTATTTATCAGATACTGTTCACTGAAAAGTTCTTTAGGAAACTAAAATTGTTTATTTTATGGCATCAATTATATGGCAAAAAGCTCCTTTTTGAATCTTTTTTTTTCATGCAGACTGGCTTTAATAATTCTTGACTTTGCACAGTCTGCATTGCCTTTTTACCCAATATCTAATTGGAATAATATTGTACCGTCAACAGTCAAAAAGTTGAAATCCATGTAAAGGGCCATAAACTTTGTACTCTGTGCATCTGATTTAACTACTTTATCCATTATGTTTGATTGCACAATAATTGCATCATCATAGTATATAATTTTCTTCCATTTTTAATTGTCTTTTGTCCTGTAGTCTCAGCAGGACAGTGAATTCACAGTGGAATCTGAAGAGTCCCAGGCATTAATGAGCTTTCAATGTAGTGACACAGTCACTCCATTGCAAGTAGAACCAAACCAGTCAAACACCCTGAAAATTCTCAATCCGTATCCAGTGCAGGTGTCATCTCCTATATTAACAGTACAGTTAAAACAGGATGACATACAGATAGCCATTGTAGAAGATATGATGATACAAACTACAGAATCCATAAATGACAATGAAATGCAGACATTTCTAGAGATTCCCAACATATCCGTTGGAAAGCCTGAAGAAGGGCCGCCAACTGTTGATCATCAGCCAGAAACATTTGGCAAGACTGAACCAGAGCCCGAACAAGTCATTAAACGAGAAAAGGAAGATGTCGCTGTGACCACTGAAGAAGAACTAGAAACTGGATGTCGAGAGGAGACGCAAGTGTGCCAGAACTCTGGTGAAAATACTCAATATCAGCTGAAGCCTGAAGATGGTGAGCTTCATGAACCAGTAGAGTTAGACCAGAGCACCTCTTTTCAACGAGATGATTCATGTCTTCACTGGAATCAGTCTTCTTTTGGGGTTGATTTTGGCACTGTACGAAGCCAGATACCTCAGAGCCATCTTGTAAAAATGGAGTCACAGGAAAGGCTTGAACCTTTGCAGAAGCTGGACAACTGTCAACTGTCGAATCGCTCGTTGACGCCTCAACTCAGGGGGGGTTTAAGACCTTGTTTTGTACAACTCCAGAAGGCTGAAATACTGCAAAGATCCATAAGCCAGTCTAGACAACTGCATGTTTGCAATATCTGTAACAAATTCTTTATTTACAAGAGAACCCTAAGAAGGCACAAACGCTTCCACACTGGTGAGAAACCCTACAGCTGCTCGCTCTGTTCCAAGACCTTCATCCTACGCAAAACCCTCCGTCAGCACAAGAAACTACATTTAAGGAGACCGTACAGCTGCACTCAATGTGGCAAGAGGTTCAAACACTGGAGAAAGCTACGCATCCATTGGCGTTCTCATGCTGGAGAGAGTCCGTTCAAGTGTAGCCTTTGTGGGAAATGCTGCAGGACTCTAAAGAGCCTTGACCGGCACCTGGCTTATGTTGACCACACCTAACTTAACTAGAGAGGAATCAATTGTTTTAAAAAAGATGTAAGGACTTCTTTGTATTGTCATTTGTGTGTGAATATTGTTGTACCATTTTGTTTTTGAAGTGTCTCAATCTAAGTGGAATAAATGGGTTGTATGTGTTCTTTATTGATTAACTGTTTATTTTAAATGACAAGTAACACAAACTTACATTCAGAATGTTGGTCTTTAAGGGTTTTCTTTTTTTTTATGTATTGAGTATTTTTCTGGCCAGTCCACAGAATACACTCTAAAAACAAATGAAAAAAAAGAGATTTTTTTTTTTTTATAATGCAATAGTTTGCATCAAACTATTGCATTATAATTTTTTTTTTCATTTTTATCATTTGTTTTTAGAGTGTATTCTGTGGACTGGCCAGAAAAAGCCTCAATACATAAAAAAAAAGAAATCTTTTCGAGTTATAACAACTTCTGATGAAATTGTTCAACCAACAAACTACATTGAGTTAGAAGGAAATTAATGTGTAGCATTGCTCATAAAAATTAAGTTGTTCCAATAGTTTAGTTTCAACAATTTAAATGGTGAAATTCAACATAATTTGCGTGGTGAAGTGGCCCTGGAACCAATTAATCTTACCTATTTTAGATTTAATTAACAGTTAGCATAGCACATACTTTGTAACTTATTTAGCATGCAAATTGAATGAACATGCTTTTGATGTATTTTAACCCTTGTGCACTGTTCGATTTCTGGATACGGCCTTATTGGAGCGGGTCAAATTGACTCTAACTGGAATCAATACAATTTTCCAAAAATCAAACAATACAATTGTCCAAAAAAACTACTAACTTTTAATATCAATGCTTTTCACACATTAAAAAGAATAAGTATCTGAATTTAAATGTTTTTAACCACTATTTTTAAGACTGCCCCTCACCCACATCTGTGGGATGCTTGTGATCAGACATTTATAACTTAAGCTTTCAGACTAGTTTTCATATTTGGTGCCTGTTTTTCAAAAGAAATGACTGCATTTCGATAGATTCTCCGTTTGTGATACAGTGCCAAACACACACTCTGTTCTTTACTTATGTTTTAATACGTGTTTTTGAGGTTGAATTTAATATTTATGTTACACCCCTACTCTTTTTCAAAGGGCATCCTGGACAAATTTGCCCATTGGCCTCTGTCCATCATCATGACCTCCTTATCATCCCCATATATTTATACTGATTGGCTTCATCACTCTGTCTCCTCTCCATCAATAAAGCTGGTGTGTGGTGGGTGTTCTAGCGCAATCGCTACCGTCACATCATCCAGGTGGATGCTGCAGATAGGTGGTGGTTGAGGAGATTCCGCAAATCTGAAGAAAACCAAAATAGCCCATTATTGAAATTAGTGTCATCTTCTTACTTCAGCTGCTTGATCTTCAGCTGTAAAAGCATTAATGGCCGACCGTGCAATGTACAAAATTGGGTCTATGTTTATGCAAGTTTTTTATTTTATTTATTTTTTTACTTTGCATACAATGCTCCACAGGTGATTTTTTGTGAACTTGTCCCAACGTATCCTTAATATGGGATTTTTGGGGATCTCTTTTAATGGCGTTATCTGCCCAGTATTTTTGCCTTATTATATTTGTACCTTAATGTAATACAAACATGGTAGTGTTTGAGGATAAAAAGAGGATAGAACATCTAGAATCAAAAAGCAGGTCATGCAGCAAGACAAGCCAAGTCAAAGTCTTGATCTTAATCCAACTGAAATGTAGTGGAAGCACCTGAAGCAAGCGGTTCATGTTAGGAAACCCACCAGCATCCCAGAGTTAAGGCCTCATTATGCTTCTTCATCAACTCCATGAGTGACAGCTCCTACGGTGTCGTGGTCGTTTTATGGTTCAGGTTGAGTTGCATCGCGGTGCATCAGACCAATCACAGCCCTTGTGGTCTGCGTCGCCTTGACGCGTAGTTACAATTTTTTCAAAAGTCAATCTGCAGGCAGGACTGATCAGTAGTAACCAGAAATGTTTAGTTGCAGTTATTGCTGCACAAGCAATAAAAACTTTATTAATCATTTGTCATATATTATACTTTGTCATAAATAAATGACAAAGTATATAATTTTTGTCTCATTTGTTTGATTGGGTTCTAGGTTTAGTTTTATGACTGGAAATCTGAAGTTTTGGGTCATATTTATGTAGAAATATAGAACATCTAAAGGGTTCAAAAACTTTCAAGCACCACTGTATAGTTTATAAACTATAAAAATTATTATTTTCTGTGAAAGGAATATAAAATGAGCACATACTATTGTTTGTGTTCGTATTTTGGAATTTCAAATGTTGCTTATTCTTTATGTTGAACTGTTTGTAGCATTGCTCGTTTGTAAGTTGGTATATGAACAAATGCAGCATTATAAACATTTATTAGAAAACAAGTATGCTAGGTATGTGTTACAGTACTTCATTCTCATGTTTTTTTGGAACATATGTAGTTTTTTCAACATTTTTTTCTTTACTTTAAAAACAAAACAATAGTTTATTATATCAAAATCAACACATTTGCTCAAGCATATCTGGGTCTAAAGCCATCATGTGCTGACATTTTAGGGACTAAAAGTCTTTAGGAACAAAAAGAGAATCATTTTAAAGCAATTCTGAAGTTGAGTAAAAATGTCCATAAATGTCTATGGCTTTCTACAAATTAGCAGTTATTGTGCTTCTTGATCTCACTGGCTTTCATAAGCGCTTTAATGGCTCTTGCCCTCATTTCCAGCTCCAGTAATTCTAGCTGTTGAGCAGACGGCTGCTCTGTTGGAGCTGCCGGTACATTTTCTATCGTGGCTGATTTATCCAGTGATTCTGTCCTCAAATCTTTGCTGGGTTCAGAGGACGTCAGAGCCAGAATTTCACTGACGCTTCTATCAATGTCCTGCTGAAGCTCCACTTTCGGCTCAGCTGACTGCATGACTGGGGCGGGAGGCAGAGTTTCATCTCTGAGCACTGACTCTTCAGCTTTGATGACTTTATGACCCTCAATGTCACTGTCGTCAATTTCTGCATTGATGCTGAGAACATCACTGTCTTCTCCAGAACCCACACCTGAGATACACACAAATGCACACTTTCATTAAAGCCTGATTTTCACTCATTAAAACGTTCAGAAATAATAGTCCAAAATCTACAATAAGGCTGCACGATATTGGAAAAAATTGACATTGCGATATTTTGTTTTTCTGCTATATATATTGCGATATGAAAATATTTCACCCGATGAATTTCACCACATCAAGTCTGCAGTCTTATTTTAACTTTGATTATTATAATTCTGTACCTGAATACTGTTCGTCTTCAGTGTACACATAACTGCCAACCTTGAAAATATTTTTTGCGTAGCATCAGCGGGGGTAGGTTCAAATTTGAACATTGCATGTTTTAAACAGGACATGCATTAGCTGAATACATATTTATAGAAAATAGTTGACAATGAATAGACAGGAGTCCAATAGCAAAACGAATCACTTATTCTAAAAAGAATATCAAGTATATAAGTTTAGATGAATCCGAAATATGGGGCTGTGTTAACAGTAAAACGTCTGTCTTTTAACGAATTTTAAAAACACGGATGGATAATACAAAATGATTTCTGACATTTTGACAGAAAACCCAAACTAAAACAAAATTTAAACTTAGCCCGTCAATTTACAATTATCTTCTCTCTGTGCGCGCGGTCTGTGTGTGTGAGAGAGCTCGCGCAGCACTGATACAACGGTACTTTTTAATCCATAAGTAACTAATACGCTAGTATTCATACAAAATAATTATGTAACATAATTAGGTAGTTATTATTAACACAATAACATAACACATGCAGACTACGTTTCTCAACACTGAGAATGAATAAATAAACGCCTGTCTCTCCAGACTCGTGCTTATCAGTAATCCACAAATTACAAAACTTTCATAATCACTAAGCCATAGCGATTTAAATTTTATTTAGATTTATTGTTTATTTAGATTTAAAATGCATACTTAAGCATTTTATAATTTGCATGGCTGAATGATGTTTTCCTCTTATCTGAGTGACCATGAATGAAGGAGTATTTTAATCCATGCGATCACTCCCGTATGATCATCGAATCCAGATTAAGTTAACTAAAAACAATATTTCAACTTTCCACATCCACCCCAGCCCGTTCCCCTTCAGGAGTCAGAAGTGCTGTGACTACTGTACTGTCCTCGCTGATGAACTCAGTCAGACGGCGGCCGATGGAGTGGAAGAGGATCGAACGGGATTCTTTATTCCTGCCGATTTTCAGTCTCTTTTTAATGATAGGCCTTACGCATCTGTCAATCATCCCCGCTTGCTATTTGGGGAATGAGCCCAGCGCTATGATTGGTCGAACTCCGCTTCTTTTGCTGTTGCTTGATTTGAGGACTGCCATGCACAGAAGCGTCACCAGGTTTTTGCGTAGTTTAGAGTGATAAATCGTACCACCGTACGATTGATGTCAAAATGCGTACCCGCTACGCAAAATGCGTACAGGTTGGCAGGTCTGGTGTACACATGAAATATAATTCATCTTTGTTAAAGCTAAAAAAAGTGATTTTGTTTGATTAACATTAAGGACAGTATATTAGGCTGCTGTCACTTTAAGAGCTAATGCACTGATTCAATATAATTACACGCTTCCATTTCCTTTTCTCAATTTCTTATGTAGGTTCTAATAGAAACAGTTCTATTTTGCTTCTTTGTGCGCTCAAATAGCTTAAAATCACTTGAATGTTTAAACTGACAGGCCCTAAAACATGTGCTAATGATAAACTTTCACTCTATGATGGTTAAACTTTGCAATTAATCCGAGAATCACATGCGTTTCGAATCATGGTGCTTGGTCCGTACGGATCACGTATCAACTATACTGGACATTGCACATGCTGTGATGTGATCATTATGCACTGTTGGGTAGACAGTGCTGGGTAGTCACTGATTACAAGTAATCTGTATTACATAATCACATTCCAAAAATGAAGTAGTTGTAATTCGATTATATTACATTTTACTCAAAATCAGAGTCAGACTACAGTTACTTTTCTATTGATTGCATGATTACGTTGTTCTCACAATGGCAGTAAATTATTCATAAATCATTGATTCTAATTTGTTATATTTAGAATTTTCCTTTCAATTAAACCTTACTGCTTATATACATTCAGGTCTTCCAGGTATGTGGAATTGCAAACACATACCAGTCACTAGTCATGTGCCTATCACTGAAAGCTGAGATCAAGCACGAAGTGCTGAAAGTTGAAACCCTATTGTAATTGTACTGATTTTAGGGGTTCAAGTACAAAGTGCCAATGTTTTTGTTAGTTTTAGTTTAGTTTTTATTTTGCAAAGACATTTCTATTTAGTTTTTATTTTATTTAGTTTCAGTTTTAGTTTTAGTAATTATAGTTTAGCAGAACAAACAAAACACTTCAAGTGTAGACCAAAGCGAGACGCTTAATTTCAGCAAAGTTTAATGTTTGCCCAGATTACAGTTAACTCTTGTACATCTTGACATCTTAATAATAAAAATAAAATAATGGTTTGAGATTGAACAAAGCACCAAATAAATGGAACTTAAAAGTATACAAGAAAAAACTGTGAAAAAAATCAGACAAACTAATTCATATTAAAGATGAAATCTTGTTAAACATGCCTAGTTTACTTTTTTCAGCTGTAAATGTAGCAGAGTGACCACTGGGGACTTAAACCTGAATGCACACAGACTCATGGGGACTCGTGGCACTGTGAGGACCTAAATTGAGGTACACAAGCTTATAAAATCATACAAAAAAGTTTTTTTGAAAATGTAAAAATGCAGAAAGTTGTGTGATGGTAGGTCTAGGGGTTGGGTTAGTGTACTGTAAGGAGACAGAATACAGTCTGTTTGAGGCTACAGTATACAAACATTACGTCTATGGAGAGTCCCCACAAAGATAGTGGATCAGTGTGTGTGTGTGTGTGTATGCGCGCACTTGTGTGTGCGTGTCATTTCCTGGTATTCCATACATTGCGCGGAAATGTCTCAATTATATTATATTATATTATATTATATTAAATGCACCTTTCACCCTGTCAACCTTCATGAAAACATGACATCTGAAACATTCAGTAGCTTACTTTAGCCTAGTAGTCTAAATTAAAGTTTTTTTTTGTGCTTGACGGACTTGTTTTGCTGTTGCACCCGCGTCTCGCAAATGAAACGGCATTCTAAAAATGCTGCGCTCAAGTTAAAAGTAGTCCAACTTGCGTCTTATTACCTTGTGTTATTTCCCATTCCAATGCAACAGACGCATTCTATATGAACAGCGCTTAGAACTAGCCATGTGTTCTACGTTACGGTCCTTCATTGAGCGCATCACAGAAGGACAGCGGTTAATCGCCTCAGCAACTTCTTCACGTATGAAGCCAAGCGCCATATCAGGTATTTCCTTAAACAGCCACAGGTCAGATTTTCCGTCAAAGTAAAGAGCTTATTAATTACGAAAACGATTATTTATTTTTGCTAATTATTATTTTATTTCAGTTAGTTTTTCAGTAACTGTTGTTAGTTTCGTTTAGTTTTAGTCTTTCATTTATTATGAATTTTTAATTTTATTTCAGTTTACGAAAAAAATTTTTGACCAATAGTTTTAGTCTGAGTTTCAGTTTTCGTTTACGAAAATAACCTTGGTACCTTGATAGTCTATGAAAACATTAATGTATCTCAAAAAACTCCGTATACGTCATCATCACAATGCCCTGAAGGAGCCTGATAATTTTCAAACCAGTGTTTTTTTTCATGGGAGTGACCTCCTTACACTCCTGAATCCTTGCCGAGTCCAACGATACCAAACATGCCAGGTCTTGCCTTATGGTTTGCCTTATGACACTTGTAACAGTGTCATTTAGAGCTTAAAAATTGCTGTTATCTTCGAAGCCGTTAGTCCGATCGAGACAGAAAAAATAAAAACCACAGGCAATTTGAAAACATAGGTAAATAGCTAAACAATAATGCCCAAATGTCAAAATTATGATAGGAATTGAAAAAAAAATTCCAATCAATGTCACCCATGGATCATTTTTATGCTCTCATAATTATAAGTGTCTAAACTTTAAAATGAAATGAGATATTTACAACAAATTTGACACATATACTGGCACACTTTGAGGAAAAAGTGGTTGAGATCAGGCAAGACATGGTGTTATAACTGTCAAGAAAAACTTTTAAAACATATTTTTCCTAAGTAAATTTCCTGTATTGGCTGTAAATGGTCTTTCATATGATCTAAGTTCATTTGTTTATGTGGATCCCCATTAGCCACTACATAGGCAGAGGCTTCTATACCTGGGGTCCCAACAATTAAATACAAATACTACATTTAATCAAAAACAATAAAAAGTTAAGTCAATGACCCTAACATTCATTCCAAATATCAAAATCAACAATTTACTACATATAGTGCTATTAAATGTTCCTTAAAATATTTTTTAAAACTAATTTTTCTTGTTAGAAAATGTGTAATATCAATGGTAAATCCTTCCATATTTTCATTATTCTATACATTACAGTCCGTTGTTTTGCAGTGGTTTTCGAAACAGGAAATAAAAAAACATCCCTTTTTATGCATGCCTGGTGTTAAAATCATGACTAGCATTACTATACAAAAATTGAGAGTACAGGAAATTAGGAATTCTAGACACAGAAATATTTCTTATAAAACAAAGCAGAGACAATCTTTCACCAGGACATTCTTATTCTTACATTTTTGTCTATAAGCACTCGACCAAACCACCGGGCAATCTAAGCTAGAACCATTGATTGCACAATTTTAGAAAGAAATACATTTGTAACCCGGGTAACCCAGTCCAACCGTAAACGACTTGAGAGTTGGAAAAAGTTAAAGGGGTGGTAAAACACGATTTCACTTTTCTAACTTTATTAAGTGTGTAATGTTGCTGTTTGAGCATAAACAACATCTGCAAAGTTTCAGCACTCAAAGTTCAAAGCAAACGGAGATATTTGCTTTTAAAGAAATCAATTTCTAAGGACTACAGCAAACAGCCGCTTTTGGATTACACGACATTCCTCCAGGGTTGCTGACGTCAGCAACCCCAATAAACCCCTCCTCCGAGAATACTAAATAAGGGGGGCGAGGCCATTTTATATTGCGTTGGAGAAGAGTTATTTTGGTATGGGAGTGTTTTTACCGCCGCAATGTCATCGAAACGTTGTTATTTTCATCAGTGCCCGGATTGCAGGTCCACTTTGTTCAACCTTTCTAGGGATGCGAGAGTTAGGGATCAATGGTTAATTATTACCCAAATCTCGCTCTCTGTGCTGCACATTTTACGGAGGAAAGCTTCCACAATCTTGGTGAGTTCAATGCAGGTTTCGCACAACGGCTGAAAGATGGAGCAGTTCCAACTTTAAGAACAGAAGCTGTTGTTTACGGGCCACAATCTGTAAGTATGATTTATTTTTCGTCGATGTGTTTTCCTGTAAAAGTTCGTATTGTTAATTGTACTTTGTAGCAAGGAAGTAAACAAATGACAACGCTGTTTGGCTCTGCAAACCAGCTTGTTAAATGCTCATTCATACTTAATGTTATCCGACAAACACCTAACGTTACAAACTTTTTTTAAATCTCAACAGCGAACTTGGAATTAGAGTAAATTATTCTTTGATAAGAGCTTTTATGTATTGTTTATCGCTTGCTACAGGCATCTACAGGCATGCTAAACATGGTTCTGTGTTTGATTTGGCTACTGCAGTAAAGCCAATGTTTAGTGTTCGTTTTGGCTTAATAGTTCTGTCGACAGATATTTGGCTATAATCGTTCTAAAAATACAAAAGTAACCGTGCCATACTGTCAGTAACGATCACTATAGATCCGCAGTCTTTACTAAAAAAAAAATCCCTTTGAGGACTGTAGTATAATTTGTTAGAACGATTATATTAAATTCTTTCATAAGCTTTATGAAGCTTATTTTTTGTAATAGTATAATAATTAGTACAATTAAATAACAGCGTATCTAAAAGGTAATGAGGCAACAAAAAACAAACCTTTTTGAAACGTCGTTTAACAGCCGTTCTTGAACAGGTTCTGCTCGATCATCTTCACTAACATTCTCTGGGTCTGATTCGGGCTCAAATTGATATGGTTTTATTGATGCCATCTTTTATAATACACCAAGCACAAATAGGCTACCGGTAAAGGTACGTGCGTGACGTTTCCGGAAAAATGTCAAATCACAACACACTGGGCCAGCTAACCAATCTGAGACCATTGCGTAGTTTTGAGGGACTGGCTTCATAGAACCCGGAAACCATCAGACCCTTTTTACAAGGAGGGACAGAACAGTGTAGAAATATAGCTGCAAAAAGTTATGGGGCCAAGCGCAAAAGAAGATGACAAGACATGCCAACATGGCTGGGAGTTTCAGACCAACTGCAGCAAGGAGCAGTTTAAGACATTTTAAGAGGATTTTGGGAAAATGGCTGAAAAATCATATATAAAGTAACTTATAAGATGATTTAATGGTTTATCACTTTCTTTCGACCTACACTGAGGTGACAATGACACATACAAAGTTTGGTTTCAAAATGTCAAGGCACTGCAGAGATAAAGCCTGAATAGTCATTTTGGCAGCATGCCTCAACTTTGATGCTGCGGTATACGAAAACGGTTTCGTCTATCAACAAGAAATCCATAACTTTTAGTGGGCACGGTCTGGATAAGATACGATTCGATTTTGGTGAAAATCGGACAAACGGTCTAGGAGGAGTTCGAAAAAGTAGGTATTTAGTGAAAATCAAGATGGCGGACAGGAAGTTTGGCTGACTTTGGTCTTAATTGATTCCTTGGGTTATGCCGAAAACAAAGATACCAGTTTTACCAGAGTCATTACAATAGGCAAATTCATTCAAAAGTTATTAGCATTTTTGTATATTTAATTATTACTTTTGACAGAAAGGTGGCGCTGTCTCAAAATCTTTTGAGTACATTCAGGGGATGGTGCTGGTGGCAAATTCTGACTTTCATAATGTTACAGCAATGCATTTGTTAAGTATAAATCAATGGGAATTTCACATTTTTTTCTATTATAGCGCCACCAAGAGGCAAAATCCCAAAAAAAATTTCATGTGTCCTAAGAATGAGGTCATACATGTGTGTGCCAAATTTGGTGAAAATATCTCAATTCGCTTTGGAGTTATAGACATTTATATGAAAAAACACGTCAAAAATGACTGACACGTGACTTTGATTGAATTTTATTACCCCTTACTATCAATATTTTGGCATTTGTGCATTGATATTTAGTTAACCAGCTATGGTTCCAAACTTCTGACGGTGGTTTCGTCCCAATCTTACTAATGGTTTCGAAGATATAAGCAAATGTTTTTTAAGCGCTAAATCATAACGCAACGCTACACAAACCTTAAGGCAAAACCTAGCATGTTTGGTATCTGTGGACTCGGCAAGGATTCAGGAACCTAACGAGATGACCCCGTGAAGATAAGTCAACCACAGCCAGAGTTATAAGCATTTGAAAAATAAAATTTACCACTAGGTGGCGCTGTTTCGAAACTTCTCAGGCTCCTTCAGGGCATCGTACTGATGACCCATACCGAGTTTCGTAACAATTCGTTCATGCGTTCAGAAAATACAGCATTTTAGCACATAATTCAAAATGGCCGACAGCCAAAATGGCCAATCTGGGAAAATTGGATATCGCTCATGACGCTCTGAATCTAACCAGACCACTTTTATGATTTTTGGACAAACCGTTCAGGAGTTATAAGCAAAAATAGCCATTTTCTGTATCTCCGGACCAGTAGGTGGTGCTGCGCCGAAACGCAGCATGTAGCCTCAGGTCATGCTTGTGATGACATGTACCAAGTTTGGTCTTAACCCTCTGGGGACGGATTGGGCGGTACCGCCCAAAATGGCATACTTTTACAAATGTGTAATTTTCTTAAAAACTATTAATGATAGAGAGGTGCGGTATTTTTTGCCGTCTTCCTCAGATTCCGCTGAAAACATTGATAACAAACTTACCCGGCTTGTATACACACTTCCTTGTTGCGCAATACCAATACGTCAAAGGCCAATGAAATCGATGTTGTTTGGCAGATTCACGAGCAACAGCCAATGGAAATATTGCCGATGGAGGAATATTTTTCTTACCCAATCAGAGGAAGGTTACCATGATGTATTCTAGCAAATCGGAGGACTCTGTAGCCTTGCAAGGGGTGGTACTATATACTATAACGCAAACAGCAGTGAGTGGCAGAGACGACAGAAAGCAAACGGACGTGTCGAGTATAAACAAGGCTTTACGGAGCGAGAGCGCACAGAGATATGAGAGAGAGACAGAACAATTATAATATATATATATACACACACATTCAATTATAGCATTATTTATTGTTTTAGCACTTTTATGATGGCACGCAGTAAACGATTTACGGTGGAACAAGCTCTGGAAGAATTACTGGAGAGTGACGAGGAGAAAGCTTTGCTTAGATAATTCTAAGCATTCCTAAGAAAAACGCCTGGGACTATTTGTAAATAAAGTAAAATTTTTCATTGTTCTCTACACATTTTATATAACAATTACACATGTCTGTCAAGCAAAGGCTTTGACAAATATATTTATTGTTCAAAAACTGTTCACTATTGTTGTGTGATTTTCAGAAATAAATGGCAAAAATCGAATTTCCGTTTTTGAAAAACTATTGTACATTTTCACTCATACTTCCTTTATAAACATATTACATGCGTGCTTATGTTAGCTTAGGTTCATCTGAATCCATAGATACCAAACACATAGTGTTCCATCTCCATTAAATATAGTTTATAAGCCCAAATGTAAAAATAGAGAAAACGGACCAAAATGAGCTTAGTCCCCAGAGGGTTAATACGATAAAGTGTTGCGGAGATACAGCCTTACGTCTGTTTTCGTAAGCGCTACGTAAAATTTGTTTACGCGTTTATCGAAATCTGTTGAGCGAATCAACTTGAATTCCATAACTTTCTGTCCCCACTGCCTGAAGATGATCTGGTGCGATTTTGGTGAAAATCGGACAAACCGTCTAGGACGAGTTCGAAAAAGTAATTTTTAACAATTCAAAATGGCGGCCATATTTTTATGACGGAAAATGACATCATAGGGTGTAATCGAATCGTCATGAGCTCAGGAATCAGAGGAAAAAATAGTTTTGTTGATAGGCCTTACGGTTCAAAAGTTATTAGCATAATAAAAGTGAAATTTTGGACAGGTGGTGACGCTAGAGGCAATGAGTTAGAGACACAAAAATTGGTGTATTTAATGTTGGGACTGTCCTCTATTGGCGCTTTTCGACTGGATTGTACGGCTCAGTACGGTTTGGCTCGCTTCGCTTTTCCACTGCATGGTACGACTCGGCTCGGCGTGGCACGTCTCGGTTCGCTTTAGCTCGGTTGCTTTTCCACTGCAGTTAGTACTGCTTCAAAGTGGGTGGGATTATGACTGATCGTTATAGTTTATCCGCGGTTATTAGCGGTTGCTGTTACTGGCTATTTAAATCCAGCGGGTTTGATGTCTCGCAAATACAATGACGCTGGTAGTGACAATTCTGTCTATCTGACCAATCAGTGATCTACAGTGCTTCCACGTCATATTTTAGTATCGGTACGGTACGCTTGGAACCTCAACAGAGGTGGTACCATTTAATGCGAGCCGAAGCGAGCCGTACCGTACCATGCAGTGGAAAAGCACCACAAGTGAGCCGTGCCGAGCGAGCCGTACTGTACCATGCATCGGAAAAGCGCCACAAGTGAGCCGTGCCGAGCCGAGCCGTACCGTACCATGCAGTAGAAAAGCGCCAAAGTGTGCTGTACCGAACCGAACCGTACCATACCATGCAGTGGAAAAGCGCCATATCAGAATGTCAAACCAAAACAACTTTCCCGCAAACGGTTCTATGGGCTGCCATAGATGCCCAGTCGGAAGAAGTAGAAACGGAAGAATATTAAGAAGCGGAACAGATACAATAGGTGCCTCCGCACCTTCGGTGCTTGGCCCCTAATAAAGGTAAAATATATGAAAAATATATTTTTTTAAACGAAGCATGAACACATGTTACAGTGCACCCCACAACACAATCAAGCCTTTGAAAAAATGTGTTTTACCACCCCTTTAAACAAGGTTAACGGATGCCGATCAGAATGAAACTCGTTGGGCATGTTCAACTCATGGCCCTAGAGGTCTGTAAGAATTTTGAAAGAAATCGGCCACTAGTTGGCGCTAACGAGTTTTATGGCTCTGTAATCACGTGGTGTTGCACATATCCACACAATATGCATATAAAGGCAGGAACACACCAAGCCGACGGTCGGCCGTCGGGCAGTTTTTGTGCGTCGGCCGACTAAATTTCCTCAGTGTGTTCCGCACCGTCGGCTGAAATTGGACCTTGTCGGCTTTGTTTCGGCCGATTCGACATGTTGAATCGGCGTCGGGGAAAGAGAGAACTCTGATTGGCTGTTCAGCTTAGTGAAAGAGTCAGTGCACGAGAATAAAAGCAAAACAGCGACCAAAGAAGTCAAAACGGTACAGATAGAAGGCTGTTCTTATGTTACATCATGATCGTCATCTTACCTGAGTGTTCCTTGGCGAATATTTTAATATTAACATGAGCGGAGTGAAATGAATAAAGTGTTTAGCAGGATTGATATTCAAAACGGTAAGCATGCACTGCTTTGTTTACGGTATGTGTATCTGCAGCCGGCAGCGTCGGTTTCCTTTTTTGAATGACGAATATAGACTAATATATCTGCAGAAATAGACAGTTGTCTCATTTACACGCAGGCGCAGAATGCGCCTTCTAGCTGACAGTCGGCTGTAGTTCCCTCGGTGTGTTCAAGTGCAGCTTTTTACCCCGACGAGAGGAGACAACACAGTCGGCTTTCATCGGCGCTAGTTCGTCGGCGTTGACTTGGTGTGTTCCTGACTTAATTTGATATATCTCCTCATATACCCCTTTTCCACCAAGCCAGAGCTGGTGCTGGTTCGGAGCCAGAGCCTAGTTTCAATTCGGTTCTTTGGTTTTCCACACGCAAAGCACCAGCTCCGAACCAGGAAAAGTGGTTCTTAAGTAGCACCAAATAATTGCTGGTCTAGAACAGAGCCAAGTAAGAACCACTTGCGTCAGGGGCTGGGGGCGGGGTTACCGTGACCAACAAGACGAATAGAAACTTGTGACCGCCATTTTTAAATAGCAGCTAGTCGAGCTAATAGCAGCTCGATTATAAATATCCGTCTATGTAAGTTACGGCGAGCTGCACAAACGCGTTGGACTCCGATGTATTTTGTAAACCCATGAGCATCCATAGTATTGCAACGTCCGTTATTGTTGATGGCTTGTTCGAGATGCATCGGAGCGGCGCGGACCGATCGGAGCTGCGGGAGTGTTTGGAGAACATACGACTCCTTGTGCTTTTAGATCGCTATCGCAGCGCTTTGATGTCATGCGGAGATCGATCTGCGAGAAGCCGATGCATCTCGAACAAGCCTGGCGTACTGTTTGGCGCTACCGCACTAGCGTTGCTGGGCAACATGAGACGTATACAGTGACGTAAGATTTGGCTCTGTTGTGGCTCTCTAGCCGGTGGAAAGGCAAATCGGTTCTTATTAAGCTCGTCAGTCGAACCCACTCTGAACCAGCTTTGGCTCTGGCTCTGAACCAGCACCCGGTTCTTGTTGGTGGAAAAGGGGTAATACTGAACAACTTTGCCTCTAGAACCACTGGTGTCAATCAAATTGTTCATTAAATATACACGAATATGTTAAAAACCTACTTTTGCGAACTAGTCCTAGGTTTTTCGCCTGATCGGAACCAATCAAAAAGTAGAAATTTGGCATTTGGATGGCTATAACAGGGTCATTTCAAAATGTGACCATCATCAACTTTCTTTGAAAGTCAAAATTTAAAGAAAATCTCCACCAATCCTGACAGCACAGGGGTTATTCTAACCGTCGAGATGAACTCTATAAACGGTATGAATTTCAGGCATTTTTGCTGAGAGTTATTATCGAAAAACCATCGGGCGCAATTCAAAAACCATAGGTTTTTCATATATTCGAATATTCGATTATATAAAAATAAGTTGAAATTTGTTATTTGGTTGGCATATTACCAGGTCATTTATAAAATGGGTGTGGCAAAATATAGTCAAAGGCCTATTAATCCTATACGAATACTCAGAACTTCACTAAAATTGGGTGAGCATATGTGACATAACATCCTTAAAAAGCATGCCAAATTCTATAAAGATCGGACCATAGGTGGCGCTATAACTGTTAAAAAGCTTTAAAAACCATGGGTGCTTCTCAATATCCCTCCTCGTCTCCTCGCTCCTCTGTCCTTCATCCTATGACCCGGGAACCAATCAAGCACAGAAGCAAATTAGAAATGAGAAGCACCCCATGTATTTCCTATGGTAAATTGCCTGTATTGGCTGTAAATGGTATTTTCCATCTATGATGTCACTGGATAAATGCTTGGTAAATACAGTAAATAAAATTGGTGAGCATATATGACATAACATCCTTAAAAAGCATGCCAAATTCTGTAAAGATCGGACCATAGGTGGCGCTATAACTGTTAAAAAGCTTTGAAAACGATACTCGGTTACTAACGTAACCTCGGTTCTCTCTAGAGAGGGAACGAGTATTGCGTAAGTTTAGCTTACGCTACGGGAAAGATTCATCTTCTCGAGATACTGAAGCCAAAAAATTATCCTTAATTTTGTATACCTTGTCAACGCAGTGCAGCAGCTAGCAGACCTAGAGCAGGCCATCTCGCGTGCTCATTGGCTGCCCTGCGGGCAACTGCTGCAGCCTACCAGTGAGCCCGGCGTGACGTCACGCCCAATGAAGGGCGCCCGCGCCTTTATAGCGTCACAGCCCGCCAGATAGGCGTGGCTTAGCGTATAAAATAGGGGCTGTAGGCTGAATTCTCTGGTTTTTCGACGACTGAAACTAAGTCGCTCGTGGCGCGAGCGCGGCCGGTTACGCAATACTCGTTCCCTCTCTAGAGAGAACCGAGGTTACGTTAGTAACCGAGTATCGTTCTCTTACGAGAGGTTCTCTCGTATTGCGTAAGTTTAGCTTACGCTACGGGAACACTTTGTCAACGCCGTGCGTGCCAAGCATCCACATGAGACCCCGAGCTTGAGGGGAACCCCATAAGTGGAAAAATAAGGTGGCCAGCCACGCGGGCCATCACTTGTACATAAGCACACATAGGGAATACAGAGCAGCGCGCAGGTCTGTATAGGCACATGGCACATACCCTACTTAGTGCAGCTCAACCAGGAGAGCTGAGTCATGTGAGAGTGATCTGAGCAGGAGATCTGGGCAGAATACACCTCTTTTTCAGAATGACAACAGTTTAGCCTGCAAGGCAGGAACTTCTAGGTTATAAAACCTGACAAAGGTAGATGGGGAGCTCCAGCCCGCCGCTACACATATGTCATGGATAGAAATTCCACTGGAACATGCCCACGACGAGGCCACGCCTCTCGTGGAATGAGCCCTGATGCCCAGAGGGCATTGCAGACCTTTTGACGCGTAAGCTGCCGCTATAGCGTCCACTATCCATCTGGACAGGCTCTGTTTCGAGGAGGCGAGCCCCTTGGCGCGCCCACCAAACGAAACGAAAAGCTGTTCCGAACGCCTGAAGGAGGCGGAGCGCGTAATGTAAAATCTCAGCGCTCTGACAGGGCAGAGGAGATTCACATCACTTTCGCTGTCAGATGTTGGGAGAGCTGACAGCGAAATAACTTGCGCTCTGAATGGAGTGCCCATCACTTTAGGGACATAAACATGTCTAGGTCTGAGGATGACTTTAGAGTCATTTGGTCCGAACTCAAGACACGACGCGCGGACAGACAGCGCGTGCAGATCCCCTACACGTTTTACTGACGACAGTGCAGTCAGAAAAACGTTTTTTAATGATAGATATTTCAACCCCACGGAGTCTAGTGGTTCAAATGGAAAAGCTTTCAGGGCCTCGAGGACCAATGAAAGATCCCACATGGGAACCGACGGGGGGCGCGGCGGATTCATCCTTCTAGCTCCTCTAAGGAAGCGGATTACCAACTCATGTCTTCCCAGTGACTGGCCTTGCGTCGATTCCGCGAACGCTGCCACGGCCGCCACGTATACTTTGAGCGTGGATGGGGACCTTCCCTTAGCCAACAGCTCTTGTAGGAAGGTGAGCAGCTGCGCCACCCCGCATGTCCGCGGGTCCAGACCTCTGTCGGTGCACCATCCAGAGAACACCGACCATTTAGACGCGTAGAGCCTTCTTGTGGAAGGGGCTCTAGACTGCGTGATCGTGTTCATCACTCCTTCTGGCAGGGCAACGAGTACCCGTTGATCAACCATGCATGCAGAGACCAGCGCTCTGGATGGGGATGCCAGATCGTGCCGCGAGCCTGAGAGAGGAGATCTGCCCTCACCGGAATCGGCCACGGAGCTGTATGTGACAGCCGTGCCAGTTCCGGGAACCAAGTCTGATTCTCCCAACGCGGGGCTATGAGGAGCACCGAGTGGCGCGTTTCCCTGATTCTCTTGATCACCTGTGGCAACAGAGAGACCGGAGGGAAGGCATATAGTGGGAGGCTGGGCCAAACCTGGGCCAGCGCGTCCTCGTCCCTCGAGAAGAACGTCGGGCATTGAGCGTTGTCTTTTGACGCAAACAGGTCGACTTCCGCTCTGCCGAATAGGCGCCACAGTTTCTGGACCATTTGGGGGTGCAGGGACCATTCCCCTGGGGGAACATTGTCCCTGGACAGTTTGTCTGGGCCGTCGTTCAAATGGCCAGGCACATGCGCCGCTCTCAGCGAGCGCAGGTTCATCTGTGACCAAATAAGGAGGCGTTCCGTCAGATTGCAGAGATTTCTGGATCTGACACCGCCCTGACGGTTTACATAGGATACCACAGATGTGTTGTCCGAGCGGACAAGAACATGCTGGTCCTGTATGAACGGGAGGAAGCACTCGACCGCTATCATTTCCAGACAGTTTATGTGAAAACCCTTCTCCTGGTCTGACCACTGGCCAAAGGCCGGTCTGCCCTCGAACAGCGCGCCCCAACCCGAGTTGGACGCGTCTGTCGAGATGACTTTCCGATAAGAGATGGTTCCCATCATTACTCCCTGCTGGTACCAGTCGGCCACTAACCAGGGCTGCAGAGCTGTTATGCAGGTCTGAGTCACTCTGATTTTCTGGCCGCCAGACACCCAGGCTCGGCGAGGCGCGCGAGCGTTCAACCAGCGTTGGAGCGGGCGCATGCGCAGTAGGCCCAGCTGGAGCACCGCTGCAGCTGATGCCATACAGCCCAACATCCTTTGAAATGTTTTCAAAAGGGAGAAAGCTGCCCTTCTGGAAAGATGCGGCTAGGTGGCGAACACGGCGCGCGCGCTGTGTCGATAAACGAGCGGTCATGGTCACCGAGTCCAGTTCTATTCCTAAAAAGGAAATTGACTGGCTGGGCAGTAATGAGCTCTTGGTCCAGTTGACCGTGAGACCCAAGCTTTCCAGATGACTGAGAAGCACTGTTCTGTGAGATTGTAGTTCTGTCTCTGACTGTGCCAATATCAGCCAATCGTCCAGATAGTTCATTATGCGCAACCCTGACTTCTCAGGGGGGCGAGCGCCGCGTCCATGCACTTTGTAAATGTACGGGGTGCCAGGGACAGGCCGAACGGCAGGACGGTGTATTGATATGCCTGACCGTCGAAGGCGAATCTCAAAAATTGCCTGTGACGGGGTACTATCTGAATCTGAAAATAGGCATCCTTCAGATCTAGAGAAATAAACCAGTCCCTCGGGCGAACGTGCGCGAGGATTTTCCTGGTCGTAAGCATTTTGTACGGTCTTTTTGCAAGCACTTTGTTCAAATATCTCAGATCTAGGATAGGTCAGAAGGCTCCGTCCTTCTTGGGTACGAGAAAATATCGGCTGTAAAAGCCTGACTCGCTCAGAGAAGGCGGTACCTTTTCTATAGCCCCTTTGCACAGCAGCTTTGCTATTTCTGCGTGAAGTAGGTGTGCTACTTCCGCATTCACTATTGTCGCGGTCCGGGCTTGAAAGCGCGGGGGACGGCGAATGAATTGTAGTGTATAGCCCTGCTTTATTGTGCTCAACACCCATTCTGAAATCCCTGGGATAGTTTCCCATGCAGCTATGTGAGCCGCTAGGGGGCGAATGGCCTCCGGGTTCAGACTGCCGCCATTTGCGGGCTTGTGAAACTGAACCGGAGCCGAGAGCGCGCTCTCGGTTCTGGGCAATGGCCGCTCGCTGACAGCCGAAACCGGCTGACTTATGTGAGATGTCCCGATCATAAGGGATGGGGAACATACTTTTACCACACTTTGACGCGCGAGCAGCTCTCTGTAAGCGTGAGCGCGCGCACGCGGGCACGAGACTTACAACTGTATCTGACGCCTCGATCATAATAGATGGGGAGCGCTTTATTAACGCCCTGTGTTTTGTGATAACACTTAAACGCGCAGGCGGGGCCCGGGGGGAGGTTTGTGTTAGCAAGCGTGAGCGCTCTCTGGCGGGCACGAGACTTCCATTCATAACCTGCTTCTTCGTCAGCTCCGCATGAAGTTCCGGCAGGAATGGAGCGGGCCTAGTTTCTGAAACTGCGCGGCTGCGACTTTTAAGGAAGCAGCCGTCGAGCCTGTTCGGCGCGGGTTCCTTCGGCAGCGACCACTCGAGCCCGAGACAGTCAACAGCTTGTGTCAGCAGGCGCATAAGTTCCGCGTCAGCTCCAGCGCGGGTACGGGTGGATTCCTGGATTGACGAGGTGGCGGAGTGAAGCGCCCATTCCTCGCTGTCTGATGCCAGGATAGAGCAGCAGTCTCTTGTGACGTGTCCCTCGGACTCATCCTCCGAAGCGACGGCAGTGAGGCTCGCAAGCGGCAGCTGCGTGTTAGTGAGGAGAGGTGGGGAAGGCGAGAGCGAGGCTCGAGGGAGGTTCTCCGGCGAGCGTGTCGCTGTGGCCACAGGTTCCGGCTGTCTCAGGGAACGGCGCTTCTTTCTGCGCGGTCCCACAGGGGGCGGAGTGACTGCTGTGGTGTTGAAAACTTCGAGTCGAGCCCGCAGGGTCGACAGCGGAAGCTCCTCACAGAGCTCGCAGCCCCCGGACGCGAGGGCGAGCTCTGCGTGTTCCAGGCCCAGCCAGAAAGCGCAGATCAGGTGGCGGTCTCCGGCGCTGAGCGGGGCTTCACACGAGCTACAGGAAGTGCGAGGCATCTTTAAAAAGACGCTCGCTGCTCTTTTAGAATAATATGCAAAGCAAAAAGGATACGTCGCCGGATAGCGTAGCTCGCACTGATGGCTGAAGGTGGCGAAGACGGCCGGCTTCCTCAGCGCTGTCCTAGGCTGGCTGTTCGCTGTTCGACGGCGGCGGTGGCTTCTCTCAAATCCAGCGATGCGAAGAGCTCGCTGAAGAGTCGAAAAATCAGAGAATTCAGCCTACAGCCCCTATTTTATACGCTAAGCCACGCCTATCTGGCGGGCTGTGACGCAATAAAGGCGCCCTTCGCGCCCTTCATTGGGCGTGACGTCACGCCGGGCTCACTGGTAGGCTGCAGCAGTTGCCCGCAGGGCAGCCAATGAGCACGCGAGATGGCCTGCTCTAGGTCTGCTAGCTGCTGCACTGCGTTGACAAGGTATACAAAATTAAGGATAATTTTTTGGCTTCAGTATCTCGAGAAGATGAATCTTTCCCGTAGCGCAAGCTAAACTTACGCAATACGAGAGAACCTCTCGTAAGAGAACCATGGGTGCTTCTCAATATCCCTCCTCGTCTCCTCGCTCCTCTGTCCTCCATCCTATGACCCGGGAACCAATCAAGCACAGCCATCTTGAAGGACATCTCAATTCTCTAATTGCAACGCGAGGAGTCGAGGATCGAGGAGTGAGGAGGCTTTCAGAGGAGTCATGAGCGGGGATACACAGGTGTATCCTATACGGAAGTGTTTTATTGACTAAATGTGACGCACGTATACATTCTCCTCCCCCTTCACATCGGTTACAATAATTTGAATTTACACTTTACCCTTGCAGTTTATATAAACCTCATATCTCACATATTTCAACAGGGTATCTTGCTTTATTATTATTCATTTTGAATTTCTTAAATAAAAAAACTTCAACAACATAAGGGCAGATCCTTTGAGCGCTGCTGATGACGCTATGAAGTGACGCTCGAGTGATCAAGTATTCCAATGTATAAAAAAAGCTTTCATTCGATTCCTCAGTCCTCATTTTCTTTCCTTGCGTCCTTCCCTCGCATCCTACAGGGGGAAGAGCTGAGGATGCACAAATAAGAAATGAGAAGCACCCCATCTATTTCCTATGGTAAATTGCCTGTATTGGCTGTAAATGGTATTTTCCATCTATGATGTCACTGGATAAATGCTTGGTAAATACAGTCATATTTTTGGCCATTTTTTATTCATGATTAATAACTAGTCTAAAATTAAGAAACCCCTAGAAAACAGTAAATAACAACAACAAATAGATGTGTACATTTAAGATAGGCTACTTAATTTATTATTCCGATATCCAAATATGATACTAAATCACACAGAAAAAAGTACTTTTATTTGTGACATGCTGTCTTTGCATTTGAACATTGCACATTTTAAACAGGACATGCATTAGCTGAATAAACGCCAATACAAACATATTTATAGAAAATAGTTGACAATGAATAGACAGGAGTCCAATAATAGCAAAACGAATCACTTATTCTAAAAAGAATATCAAGTATATAAGTTTAGATGAATCCGAAATATGGGGCTGTGTTAACGGTAAAACGTCTGTCTTTTAACGAATTTTAAAAACACGGATGGATAATACAAAATGATTTCTGACATTTTGACAGAAGAAAACACAACCTAAAACAAAATTTAAAGTTTTTTTTAAAGCCCGTCAATTTACAATTATCTTCTCTCTCTGTGCGCGCGGTTTGTGTTTGTGATAGAGAGCTTGCGCAGCACTGATACAACGGTACTTTTTAATCCATAAGTAACTAATACGCTAGTATTCATACAAAATAATTATGTAACATAATTAGGTAGTTATTATTAACACAATAACATAACGCATGCAGACTACGTTTCTCAACACTGAGAATAAATAAACGCCTGTTTCTCCAGACTCGTGCTTATCAGTAATCCACAAATTACAAAACTTTCATAATCACTAAGCCATAGCGATTTTAATTTTATTTAGATTTATTGTTCATTTAGATTCAAAAATGCATACTTAAGCATTTCATAATTTGCATGGCTGAATGATGTTTTCCTCTTATCTGAGTGACCATGAATGAAGGAGTATTTTAATCCATGCGATCACTCCCGTGTGATCATCGAATCCAGATTAAGTTAACTAAAAACAATATTTCAACTTTCCACATCCATCCAGTCCGTTCCCCGTCAGGAGTCAGAAGTGCTATGACTACTGTACTGTCCTCGCTGATGAACTCAGTCAGACGGCGGCCGAGGGAGTGGAAGAGGATCGAACGGGATTCTTTATTGCTGCCGATTTTCAGTCTCTTTTTAATGACAGGCCTTCCACATCTGTCAATCATCCTCGCTTGATTTTTGGGGAATGAACCCAGCGCTATGATTGGTCGAACTCCGCTTCTTTTGCTGTTGCTTGATTTGAGGACTGCGCGTGCACAGAAGCGGCACCAGGTTTTTGCGTAGTTTAGAGTGACAAATCATACCAGCGTACTTTGAGGTCAAAATGCGTACCCGCTACGCAAAATGTGTACAGGTTGGCAGGTCTGCTAACTACAATTTTTGTCATGTAATTTGAAATCAGTAACTGACTACAATTTGTAAGTAATCTACCCAACAATTTACCCAGCAACAGTCAGTTACTGATTCCAAATTACATGACAAAAATTGTAGTTAGAAACATTACAAAATTTAATATAATACTTTTGACCTAACTCGTTTATCACATTAATATGAATAGGATAATCTTATACCATATTGATATGAAAATGCAAAGAGAAATAAAATATATTCCATTTAGGGCTGTCATGATATCAGGTTTTACACACCAGTTATCGTGGACAAAATAATTCACGGTAAAGATACATCACAATATCTATAGAAACCTTGAAAAAACCTGTTATCAGTCAAATTCATCTATGTTTATTTTGTGTTTTGCTTTCTTTTTTTGGCCAATAAATTACACCATTGCATACAACAATTACAACAAGTGAGACAATCATTGTCAAAGAAGCCAGAGAAAGCCAAAGAAATAATCAGGAGAGAGAAAATACTGTCAAGTTCAAGAGAATAATTATTTTTTTTTTAAAAACACACACAACACAACTAATACCTTAACCTGTTAACTTGCATCCCCCATTGGAACACATATCCAAGAAATGGCATTACCAAATTAAAATACACAGTTCATGAAGCCTTTGGACTTAAAACATTGTAGACTCGTTTAAAAAATATTGTCATACCCTCAGAATTAATTACATCAATGATAAAATCCTGACATTTATGGAACATTTTAAGACCATGCTATGTGATTTAGAGACTAAAATGCTAACCGTTTTTTTTTTTTTTTTTGCTTAGCAATGTCAAAATACAATTTATGGGAATAACGTTCCCATATTGTACTCCAAAATAGCGTTATAGTGTCAGTCAAATGATTGAAATAACTTCCTTCTGTAAACTAATATGGCTTCTTATCACAGAATTTATCATATTTTATAGTATTCTATACAGTGATGAAGGCTATGTCGATTAGCATTGCATCATAAATATACTTTTTATTTAAATACATTTACTCTTTATTATTTACTAGCTTTAATGTTTTGAAGTTAAATAAATAAAATGTAATAAAATAGCTATTAAATAAATAAAAAACTTTAACAAAAATAATAATAATAATTTTAAAATAAAACAATCAATATAAAACTTACTAAAAAGATTAAATATTTTATTTGTTAACCTGCATGTCATGTGACCATTTGCCATGTAAGACTGGAAGAACTGTAAGAGAGGGCTACTCTCTGAGAGAACAAAGGAAATGAACTCACTCTTGTGCACCATTCAAGACGCAAGTCTCACCTCAGAATCATTCTAATCTACATCTCTTTCCCTATATCCCCACTCTCTCCCTCATGCTTGAGATCATCTGAAACACACCCAAGAATATATATGTAGTTTAATGTGAATAATTATCATACAGTATCACCCATGTTTGCTATCATTTGAAATGTCTCAGTGCGACTGGTATAAAGGTCTCATTCTCAAAGAAGTAAACCAGAAGGTAATAAGGTATTTAAGAGTTTAGAAATAATTTTCATACATAAGTGGTGTGTCTTCCAGGCAAATGGTCCTCTTCTCTCAAAAGGTGTAACCTCTGAATGCAAATTCCCATTGTTAGCTAATGTTTCCATGTGAAAAGAAGTTTCTGTCTATATAAAGAAATGCAGCAAAGGGTTCAGGGCCTTTTCTGTATCTCATTCCCGTGAATGCTGAGAGTCGGCGAGATGTCGGGTTAACATTTCTCCTCTTTATTCCAGAGCATTTGATGTTTTGTATTGATTATCTTTGAACTTATTATGAAATTGTAATGATACATTTACCTGACATAATAGATTGTAACATTTGATTATTCTTACTGACTTTTACATTATTTTCATTAGAGTTAAAAGGAAAAATCAAACATTTGCTCATATTTAATGATGCATGGATATCATTAAAACCTTTTTCATTTATGGAGTCAGATGAAATAACAAGTTAATACATATGAGAAAATGTATTGAATTTAATCAAAAATACTTTGCCGCGAGAAAAGACAGTAACATGCAGAGACCTTCTGTGCTGGTCGGATGCCGGACTTTGGGCCGATCGAGCGCAAGTTTACAGCCAACATTAGAGAACAGTGAACTTAATTTAATTATGTATTATTATTGACTTAATTTTATTATTGATCTAACTTATTAACAAAAAATCTCAAAGGGTACTTCAAGTAAATATATCAGGTCAAACAGGTTCAGCTGACAAAAAAGTTGGGGAATCCCTGCATTGCATGTAAATATGAAATGACGTAAATTTGTACATTTTAATAAGTTTGAGAGACAAAAGCCTTCCAACAATAGTAATGCATGGTTAAATGACTGATAATTTATTCCTAATGAGTCATATTTAAAATAATAGTTAATATGTTCATCAGGAGTTAATTAGATATGCAATGTTGAGAAACCATTTCTTTAAAGTGAAATGATTCTGTAAATCCAGTGATCATATACTGTATTGGTCTCAGTTTTCAGTGATAGGCACATGACTAGTGGCTGGTCTGTGTGTGCAATTAAACAAATCTGGAAAACTGAACATTTATATGTAGTAGGTTTTCTTAAAAAAGAAAATGTAAAATATAAAAAAAGTAGTAGGTAGAATCAATGAATTATTAATAATTTACTGCCATTGTGAGAATAACATGTAATCAATAAAAAACATATCTGGATCTTATTACCATTATCTTAAAATGTAATATAATCCAATTACAATTATTTACCATAATTTTTGGAATCTGACCACGTAATGCTAATTACATGTAATCAGTTACTACCCAGCACTGCCATTGCAGATGCACACATTGCGATATCAATGTTAAAATAATACAAAGTGCCCCTCTAATCTATAATAATTAATTACCTTGTTTTTCTTCTGTTTCAGGATTTTCTCTCAGAGAGGAAGTGGAGTCCACATTACTGTCCTGCCTGTAAATATTAATGAACACATGATCAAACATTCAATAAGTTTAAATTTTAGTTTAATAAATAATTCTAAGAGTTCTGACTTACTGACTGTCTGTTAAGTCATTCCCTTCAGGTGCTGCAGTGACTGATAACTCTTTACCTTTACAAACAAAAAATAATAATAAAGCCTTCATCACAAGAACAGGATAGCATACTTATGGTGCATAAATATCAGTAATCAGTTAGTCTCAGACAGAAATTACAAGCAGCATTGAGAATGACAAGCGAATCAAAAGTGGTGGTACGCTACAACATAAAATTACTGATGTATATTCACTTGTTATATGCATACCAATAATGTTTTCAAAACTATTAAAAACATATATGAACAAATATATAATAACAAATATAATTTATTGGGACCAACTTGATTACATAATTGATGTAAGATGAAAATTCTGTCAGTAATTACTGACCCTCATGTTGTTCCAACCCCGTAAGACTTTCGTTCATCTTCAGAACACAAATTAAGATTTTTTTGATGAAATCTGAGAGCTAAATAAAATCGTTATTTTTGTTTGTTTTTCGCACAAAAAGTATTTCTCGTCGCTTGATAAACTTAAGGTTGAGCCACTGTAGTCACTTAGACTATTTTAACGATGTCTTTACAAAGTTTTCTGGGCTGGCAGATATACATTACCTAGCAGCCTATGAAGGAGTGAGCCAGCTCTCAGATTTCATCACAAATGTCTTATTTTGTGTTCTGAATGTGAACAAAAGGCTTACGGGGTTGGAACAACATGAGGGTGAGTAATTACTGACAGAATTTTTGGGTGAACTATCCCTTTAAGTGAGCCAATGGAGAAAAGACTTCAGTATGCAACAAAAAATAAAAATACCGTTTTGAAAAAAACCCCAGCTGTCAAGATGAAGTGACAGTCTGTCTGTTAATGTTCAGCATGTTTGCCATTAATTATTTGTTTTGGAGACATGTTTTTACTTGAATTCCGCAACTTAAATGCAACATTGAAAGCCGTTTTGATTAAACCTTCAAGCAAATACATACAGAACTTAAGGGTCTTCGTCCCTGTCGAAATGGTTTTAAAATACGTCCTACAAACACACACGTTTGTTTCACTATATTAGTGAGGACATTGCCTAGACTTATATAAACTTTTGTGAAATATAAATCACAAAAATGTTGGCCAAATTGTGCAGCATGATAAACAAGCAAAGCAAACCTGGAGTTTAAAAAAGAAATAGCATATTTTTAATAATATGGCCATTGATCTGACTACAGAGAAAATAACGGGTTATATAGCCTACATTTCTGTGTGGATAATGTACTCACCAAAAATATATTTTCATATCTTATATATCCGAACAATAACAACTAAAGATCTTAAGGACTGTATCAAGAGGGAAAAGGCAGCGTTCGAAGGATTACGCTGGGCTGAAAATCATACAAAAATAACTTAATCATCAGCTAAGGAGACAAAGACATTATTGAGCATCAATTCACCACTTTGAATACAAAAACTGTGGAACTCAATGAAGGTTGTTACTAATATGGAATCAAGTAAACCACATATGTACACGTACAAATGATGATTTACAGAAGGCTGATGAACTGACTGATTTTTATCTCCAGTTTCAAAACCATGATTTTTCTGACAAATGTTAAATCTATCCGAGGCTCTCTGAAAGACGACATGGGCAGTAAATTGGAGGTAGATCATTTTCAAGTGCAATTACTGTTCAGTTGTACAAAGATATCTAAAGTACCTTTTAAAAACCACTATTCCACTCTCTCAACGTTCTCTAGACTTGAAAAGAGTCTGAAAAAAGATCTGTAATTATCCTGAGCCCAAAGAAACCCCACCTGTACTCAAAGTTTTTTAACTAATATAACTCAACATGTTAAGGTTAATTACAAAATTATAATTTAATAATGTAATTTCTGATCCTCAAGTCATCAGTTCAAGAGCCCCAAGGGTGTGTGAGCTCCCAAGTTCTCTTTACATTGTACACAAATGGTTGTGTGAGCAAAGCCACTCACTCATCAAAATATATCATCTTACCACTCTAACAGTTTGTATAGTGGTGTGATGCCCACCACCTTATTGTGAATGAAGAAAACAGTTAATTGGAGATCACAGTCCATTAATCATTCACAATGTTCCTATAAAGTAAGTATCTTTATATTAATATATTATATACACAAAAAAAATGTTGATTGTTCACTGACATGAATGCCATATCAATGTTAAAAACCTGTGATCTTGGTTACAAAAGAGATTGCATTTTTTTTTAGAAGGCTTAGACTTTATGGTGCGAGTAGCAAGATCATGTTGTTCTAACAGGCTGTCCTGGAGAATGTGATTAGATACATCTATAGTATGGTAAGTAACCTGCCAGCACAATTAATGTCTAGGCTTACAAGACTAATTCAAATGCCCATGAAGACCATGGGCAAAAAGGAACACTTATATCTGCAGACCTTGTATGAAAACTCAATGCTAAGGGAGCCATAAAAAATTCTAAAAGAAACAACACACATTCTGAAACCTAGGTAGGTTTAGAATGCCAATCTGTAGATAAAACCGTTTTAAGAATTTGTTTATTCAATCTGCAATTAAGTTATCAAATAGCATTAATTTATCTACTATAAGGGAAAGGTGTGTGTGTGTGTGTGTGTGTTTGTGTGTGTACAGGTTTATATTATATTACAAATGCCCCCACAAGGATAGTAAAACCTGAAATCACCTACATTGCAGGGACCAGCCAGCGGTCACCACGAGGAAAATGCATTAAAGGGTAACTAAACCAACTTTTTTTAGTTATTGATCTGTAAGAATGGGGCTTTATTAGTGCTGTTCATTGATTTGAGTAACTTTTTTGACATGTGTTTTAATTCTACAATATATGGTGTAAAAACGTCTTAGTGCTGCCCTCTTCAGGTTGAACAATGGCTACTGCAGTTGAATTTTCCTATTGGATGTTTGCGGTGGTACGTGACGTAACGGTTGCAGATGACGTAAGCAGGTTCCAGCTCACCACGCCCTTGGTACGAGCTACCACGCCCTTGGCAGTGTAAAAACCATCTTGTTTCGTCAAAACCACTGTAGCGAGTCAGGAGTTGGAATTGCGAGTATTGAAAACGATCAGGATAGAGTATTTTAGCATCTATTTAGCATAGCATTTATATAGTTATTTAGATTATTTCGTGTAGCCTGGGTAGTTATTTCGTGTAGCCTGGGTAGTTAATTAGCATAGTTGTTAGTGTAGTATTGCACGGGCATCAGTTTGGTTTGAAATGTGCTGGGGACAGAGACGCATTCAGAAGTGCATTTTCAGAAGTGCTGGGAACAAACTTGTCAAACTATGCAGCCTCTCTGCTCAACCCGTAAATAAATGCATCGATCCGCAAATTTTGTTTGAGTTCTGTTGTAGAAATTTTAATAGTCATTGATCCCAAACAGGTATCATAAGAGAAAGAACCTATTCAATGTATAAAAGTATGTGTGTATGTGCTTGTGCGTGACGTTTCAGGAACATATGGGACAGGACCTCTGACCTTAGGGACGGTCAGTTTTGGCCAGTTTATTTCAGTACCAGTTTGTGTCTAAGTAGAAACTGAACAGCAGTAAGGACCTTATCTGGGTGGGTGAAAGGTACAGCGGGTGAGGAGGAACCTTGAAAACAGTATAAAGGCTGTCTCATATCTTCCTGTTGGGTGTCACTCTCTTGCACAGCGTAACTTCTGTGTACTAGACTGAACCTATTCATGCAAGAATAAATACTTTTCTTTTTATTAATTTGACTCTGAGTGTCTCTTACGCAGTGATGATGTTTAACAGAATTTTTGCCACAACAATTTTGGTGTCAGAGTGGGGTTCCTTGGAAGTGCCTTCTGGACCTGAGAGCGGACGGTGTTTGGCCAGCTGGACTGAGCAGTTCCAGCTCTACCTCGTAAGCTTGAGAGAGAGGGGCCGACCGCTATCGGGTCCGGGAGGGGCTCCACTGGAATCAAAAGAAAGCGAACCCGTGGCAGCCAACATATCTCTGGTAAGAGACGTCTAAAATATTTTCTTTTGGGGAAAAGTATTTTGTTTCGGGTATGAAATGTGAGTGAACCATATTGGCTGAGGGCTGTTTCTGTGGTACGTAATCTGAGATTAATTGAGATCTATATATAGATCAAGAGGTTTCAAACAGATACGAGAGAAAATTATCTGAGATTAATTGAGGTCTGTAACAGATCAAGAGATTTCAAACAGATAGGTAACCTGAAAATTAGTTGTTCCACGACGGAGCAAATTGTTTTTAGGTACTGAGGCTAATTAGGGGGAACCAGAACAGTTTTTGGTAAACCTTAATTAGGAGGGCACTAATAGTGCAACCCGACCGATTTGGGTTAAAAGGAACAATCGGGTCTGTTGGGGACGCCTAACAGATCAGGAAAACGCGCATTGAAGAGAAATCCACAGAGAACAGAGAAGCAGCCAATATGGGGAAGTCTCAAGGTAAGCATGCAAAATTTGATACACCGGTTTTTCTATCAAATGAGAAAATTATGGGGGAAAATGTATGTTTTAGATATTGAAAAAACTGAGAAAATACCATGATTTCCCCAGGGAGGGAACACTGAGCACAACTAGACTGAAAGTAGTGCGAGAATAAGTTGAACAGGGCAGTGAGAAACAAAAAAGGTTGTTATGGCTGTGTTCAACATGTGTAAGCAATGTGGACAAACAATGGATTGTTGTCTTAAAGGAGCAGATAAAAAAGAACTGTCGAGAGAAATAAAGCTTTTACTTCTTCATTCAGTAAATGGATGCATGACATTAGATGTCTAGAGAACTTAAATTTATATGATACGGATTGAAGTTGCAAGCAGCAATAAGGCTGTCTGTGTGAAATAGGGGATTGTGCAAACAATCATGTACTGGTTAGATAATGAAGGAACTGGCATGTAGGAAAAAAAAAAAAAAAAAAGGAGAGGATACAGAAGGAACTGGACATGTAGGGAAAGATTGAGAAGGAATATAGTAGAAAACTATATGTGATGAAAATTAAATGTCTGACAGAATTTATGGAAGTCAAATTAACTGTTTAAATGGTATGAAAAATGAGTTTCAGAATAAAAATAAGGCATTGAGTATGATTAACGGGGACTAATGTGACATAAAGATAAGGAATGTTTCATTAAGCAAAATGGGGAAAATTCTATATTTTAATGGTAAAATAATGATTGAAATTAGGTTTAGTTTTAGTTTGATAACCATTGTGTTTTGAACCTAGGGTCCAGCTATGCTGAGGGTACAGCAACAGGGTTTGATTATTCAGCCCGGTTCCCGGATGTTAGATATGTACTTGTTCTGTAATTAGGGTTGATGATGATAATACCAAATTGGTAAAATGTAAAGACAACTTTGACCAAAAATTCTGGAAATCAATAATGTATAATGTTGGATATTTGTTGATATTAAGTAATTGAAGCAAAAGATATTGTCTGTTTTATAAATGAAATTATGGGTCGGGGATAATTTCCCTGGACAAGTATGACTAAAGTTAAACGAAAACTTTGTGAAAACAACTTAGAATATTTTGAGCATTTCGATGCAGCTTATGAAAATTGATGCCAATAATAATGATAAAGATTATGATTCGGCTATTGGGATTGAATCTGCCACTGGTGGACTTTAAAAGAATACAGAGAACTGCTTATCAGTGGCTCTGTTTGCATTCCTGAATGGGACACACTGCTTCAATGATGTGCAGTAAGTTGGAGCCGACAGAGAGTGCTTTAATTGTGGTCAGCAGGACCATTTAACACGTAACTGTAAATGCCCACCGAGAAGGTGTAAAAAACAAAGTGTAATTAAGTGATATAAATTTCTGGTGTTAATGTGGGCTTGAAAGTAGATCAGTGTTTAATATGATGATATTAACATTTTCGTCTGAGAAAGAACTAGAGATAAAAACAAGGTCAAGAGATTGAAGTCTTAAAGTGAATCCTTTTAAAGAAAAGATCTATAATAGTAATTTTTATAAGTGAATTGATGAATACAGGTTGATGTAAAATTAATGACTCCAACAGATGTGAGTTGCAAAATATATCAAAGTAACTAACAGGATGATTGTGTTGTAATTAAACATTTAAAAAAAGATTTTAGAGTATATAGAGAGACTAATCTCACAGATGATTTACAATAACTGCAAAAGTATCACAAGCAGAGAGTGCTTGCCTCGTCAAAAAGTAAATCCTAATTGGAGATTGATAAACTCCAAGAGAAAACTTAAGTCAAATATTAAACTATGGTAATTGAGATTGAGAAATGTGAAACGTTATTGAGAACTAGAATAATTATTTTTATGTTAGAACAAATAAGCAGAAGTAGTAGGCTACTGAATTAACAGTTGCTAAATGTAAAATGTGTTGAAAGGCATCTGATTAAACAAACAGCTTGAAAAGTTGACCATGAAAGAGCTAGAAGCTGATGTTTTGCTTTCAAAAGATAAGTCTGCTATTGGCTGTAATGAAACAGTTCGCTTATCTAAATCTGATGTGTGCTGTGGCTGAAACAGCCAGTGCGACAGAGACTCAATCTGAGTGGAAATTTGTAATGTCTAGATTCCCTGACGTGGGCAAAGGACAACTGTAAAACTATGTTTATTTGAAAACACATGTAATTTCTGGCAAAGATGCCTTAAGCTGGGATAGAGTTAAAAGATGGTAGATAAAAGTTTGATGTTAGAAGTATATGAGAGAGCAGTGTACCAGTCCGAATGTCTCAGAGTCTCTCTCATTCAATGTCAGCTAAAAGCTGTTATCTGAGCCTGTGTCATAAGTGATAATAAGCTATTTATAGTAAAGCACAGTTTTTCAGTTGAAAACCATAGACACAGAGATGTTAAAAGAAATCATTACCATTCAGAGGGCAATTTGTATTTAAATGTTAAAAATGTTTTAAATGTAAAACTGAATGACTTTAAAGAAGTCTTTAAAATAATAATACAGACCTTAAACGATAGAGGTGACATTTTGATTAGCGTATTTTAGGACCAGTAACAACTTTGTCTCATTTAGCCTCCACCATTCAGGACCGATGGCTCCGGCTACAGATGAAGTACACTGAATGTACGGTTGTGATCTAAATTCACTGAGTATAGTCTAAGTAGCTAAGTTGCTGCTTTTAAGATAGTTAATGGATTTAAGTGATTAAATACTGTTGTTTTTAACCTGTCTCCCTGTGAACACTATTAGGCAATCGGAATGGCTCTGGTGACTCTTGAACGTGCCTTTCCTAAGCTCCAGAAAACAGCTGAGTTCTGTTGAAGAAAACTGATTGTATTGGGAAAGAGCGGTCACCAGTGTGTACGAGTGGCTACTCAATGACGGGATGATCTTCCTGGCCAGGGGACAGCCCAACGCAGGGGGTCACGAACATTGGGCAACTACGGATGGAGGTGTTATTTGTGAGAAAGGTATGAGAGTTGAGCGCTGATTACTGGAGGCCACCGGGGTCAGCAGAGCATTGAGAGGTGAGATGCGCTGTGAGGTTAAAATTAATGTTATGGCAGTCTGACCCAGAAATGTGAGTTCCTCTATACCACTCACCAGAAACCGCATTGATTGTATGGCTTGTTTTTCATTGTGACAAGTGTCTGCAACTATGCCAGGGGACGACACCCTGAAGAGAAGAAAATTAAAGATAAAGAGATAACGGGAGTGGGCTTTCAGGAGCCAGCTGATTCCATGAGGTGATTGCCATTATTTGCTGCGGAGACAGTAACAAAACTTAATTATATGAGGGACATGATGTTGGTTGCCATATGGGCAAGTAAAATGTATAGAAGAGTTAATGTTGAGCTAATATGTCTATAACATAGTTTTAACTCCTGAAGGTCGTTAGGCATGGTGGTGGCTAAAGATGAAGACAGGCTTTTGTAGATTTGAGAAGAGTCTGGATAACAAAGGCGAATGGTAAAAGGTTAATGTAATGACTTTAATATTACATTTTGTCTAAATGACAGTCTTAGGAGGCTGTTGAAAAGATTATTTGTTTAGAGAGAGAGAGAGACTGTCTGAGTGGAGGCAGGGATGGTAACTGTGTCTGTCTCTTTGTTATCGGCCTACTAAAGAACAAAATAGTGATAATGAACCAAACAACCCAGCTGACTTTTCTAAGATCAAATGAATAATGAACAGACATGCTTTGAAACTGGTTAAGAGAACATGTAAAATTAGGTAAAAGCTACAGTAAAATGTGAAGTTTAAAATCTTACTTAAAATTTAAATCTTTTTAGAGATGATATAATGAAAAGCGAACATTGAAGATGAACAGTTAAAATATGTGTCTAATATGAGTGTGTGTGATGGTGACTGCACTCTATGTCTTGTATGTGTTAGTTTGGGGTACTAATACTCCACCTGAATAGTGTGTATATTGTGTCATTAACCTCTGGAATGAGGGTTTTATCATTACAGATGGGTTAAGGCAAATGACAAGTTTTAAGGAAGCTAATAGTTTTGAGTCAATCTGATGACAAGATGATGCAGAAAATGGGACGAGCTTTAAATGGATTAGTTATTCAGCTCTGTCTGCTACTGGTAATTATGAATCAATCTATGGATTAAAAGAATTTATGTAAATCGGATTTGGAAGTTGTAGAGAGATGTCCATCATGGGTTGAGATAAACTAAAATGTTATAGATTTGCAGGCAATAACAAAGTGACATATTGGCTAAGTCAATATCAAATTATCAAGAGAGTCCTTCACATTTATGAATATTGTGAACAAAAGGGGGAAAATGTTGTTTGACTGACATTGACCAAGTCTGTACAGCATGACCTGACCTGACAGAAACAATTGAAACAGAATTTTCAGAAACAATGTTTGTAGATGACGGGATTAAGAGACCAAACAACAGGCTTGGAAAAGCAGGATACACTGTAAGACTGAGGGCCGTTGCCCTCCAAATACTCTGATAAGAAGATGTGTTTGTGGCTTTAAGTAATATTTTAGTTTCAGAGGCAGAGAAAGATGTCTGGAGGAATTTTGGCTTTGGGACAACGTTTGGGTTAGTGTTGATGGCAAACTTTATCCAAAAACCATTATGTTAGATTGATGCACGAGATGATTCATGCATCAAAAGGGGGGATGGTAACAATTTTGATAACAATTGACAAAATTTGGTTTATTAAGGGACGGTATATGTTGGGAGGACAAGGGGCTTAATAGGGTAAAAGCCTGGCAAGAAGCCATTCTTCTCCCTAACAAAATTGCTGTCTGTAAGTGTGCCGCACACGCTGATAACAAAATTGCAGGACTGTTTCAACAGGAGACGCCAGGGCAGATGCAGCAGCGAAGGCCGTGGCAGCACAGCAGACAAAAGAAACTACGTGTACTTTATTATCTGAAAATAACCTCGACATTTGTTTTTCTTTACAGAGCATGCAGACTTTTGATGCAGGGCAGAATGTGCCCAATAAAATAATGGTTATGGATGAATTTGACTAACTATCCTGGCCTAGATTGTTATTGTGGCAGAAAGAAACAAGGCCACACCTGCGCAGCGCATAACTTAAGATTTTCCTTTTGCAGAATGTCAGGAAGGATTGCAGAAAACAGAACTAATTCTGTTCCAAATGTATAAATATTGTGTTGTGGACATGAGCAAAGTGGGTTGAGTGTTTTTCAGGGTAAAAGGACCCCGAGTGCTATTAAGTGAGCAAGAAATTATCCGGAGATAATGTTTCAGGTTGTTGATTCCACAGGTCACACCAAAGGGGACGAGCGGCAAGACAAGCGGTCACTAACAAAATACTTAAGGTCTCCATTCACAGGTGAAAGCAGGCAAGAAATGGTTCACTCCAGTGGGGGTGCGGTCGTGATTTAAGGGAAAACCTTATAAGGATCAGAAAATGGTTGGAGAGTGTGACACCTGGGTCCAAGCCTCTAACCTTAGACAACACCAACAGGCCTCAACCATCCAATAGAGCATAAGTGAGGGATTCAAGGACGTGCTAGTAACGTACCTCCCGAACCAGCGATGGAAGACCATGGCTACGGCACGCAAAGTGTCACCCTGGTGAAGACGGAATGTCCATGGGGCAAACGAGATGACCAACACACCTGGAGGAAGATGCACCAACTAATGGTTTGAGTTTAGCAAAAGAATCTGTTTTTGTGATGATTTTGATGATTTTATTTGATTGAATCAAAATAGGGCTTAGATCAAATGATTTGATTGGTTAAGGATTCATTAGAAAAGATTTCAGGTAAATTATAGGTATTATTATTGAAGAAACTTGATGATTAGGCTTTCCATTAAGGGTAAGAAAGGCCGATCATGGGAGAATATGTATGGTAATAAGCTAAAAGATGGTCCGTATTTGAAATATTAGAGTTAATTTTGAACATAAAGCTGTGGGTTATAATTGTGGTGATTGGTTAAAAGAATGGATAAAAAAATATAAAACCTTTTCAGGATAGATTTTATTAAATATGGTGTTAAAAGTTAAGAAAATATGGTTAGGAAAATGGAGGCGATGTATGGAAATGGGCGTGGACTGATGGTAAATGGATAAGATTGGTTAATCTTTGGGGGGTTGGGGGTACTGTACTACCAATTTCAGCGATAGGATTATCAATATTGTTATGTTTACCATGCATTATAATGTGTCTCCAGCTCAGTACAGAGACTGGTTAAAGCTGGGAGTCTGTTCAATTGGATGAACAAAATATGATGATACAAGTAGTGGGAGCTACTGTGACATGTGTTAAATTGTATGGTTTCCTTTTCTTTTTCTTTCTTTCTATGAATGTTTTTGATATGAACAGAAGGTTAAAAGCTGTGGTTATCCGCTATGTGATGACGTACAAGGAGAGGGGTCGAAATGAGGGATTTTATTCTACTTTTATTTCTTCGTATTTCTTAGCCTGTTGAAATGCCATGTGGGTTTCAAGATGTGTAATGATAACCAGGGTGTTAAATTGATGTGTTTCCTACTTAAACTATACACTATTTCTTGTTTATACTGAGGTGACTGAGGGTCCGACCTAGGTCGGGAGTGCAATAACAGTGCTTATTCATTCAGCCCGGCCGCAGATAAAGTCTTTACTTGCTTGCTAATACTCTAGGGACTATCCCCACAAAAACAGCCTAAGCTTTTTACTTTTCCAAATGTTATTTCACAAATGTTTAAGAGAGTGGTCAGTTATGTGAAAACCAGAGATGAAGAGTATAAGTGTGATGAAATGACTTAAAATTTGTTCTATTATTTTTATTATTATGATTGGGGAATCTGAATGATAAAAAGGGGGTAATTGTTGTAGAAATTTTAATAGTCATTGATCCCAAACAGGTATCATAAGAGAAAGAACCTATTCAATGTATAAAAGTATATGTGTGTACGTGCTTGTGCGTGACGTTTCAGGAACATATGGGACAGGACCTCTGACCTTAGGGACGGTCAGTTTTGGCCAGTTTATTTCAGTACCAGTTTGTGTCTTTAAGTAGAAACTGAACAGCAGTAAGGACCTTATCTGGGTGGGTGAAAGGTACAGCGGGTGAGGAGGAACCTTGAAAACAGTATAAAGGCTGTCTCATATCTTCCTGTTGGGTGTCACTCTCTTGCACAGCGTAACTTCTGTGTACTAGACTGAACCTATTCTTGCAAGAATAAATACTTTTCTTTTTATTAATTTGACTCTGAGTGTCTCTTACGCAGTGATGATGTTTAACAGAATTTTTGCCACAACAGTTCTTAAATGGTCTAGTGGTAGATCTTTTGCCAAGCGTGTCAGAGGCTACGGGTAGTAATCCGCACTCGTATAGGTTTTTTTTTTCTCTCATCATAACTGAATATGTTCATCAGTGATTACAGTCTATATCAAGCAGGGACACGTTGGTGTACATTTTATTTTGTGATTTCAGTCTCCGCAATGGCGATAGATTGAAGAGCGCATCCGAGTGAAGACTGCGCGAGCCACAAGAGAACACTGTATCCATGACACTGATAGCAGCGGCAACGAGTGCTCAGCTTGAGTTCAAAAACAACACATTTTAGCGCTAGATCTCTTATTTAATAGCGAACTAAATGACTGCTCTGGTAGTTAACTGGAGATGTTTTATTTATTTGTATTAGGTACATCCGTGCCTCAATGTTTCCGCTCAGGCCCGCCCTCGGTTCGTCTCCTCTATTTCCGCTGGGCTCTGCCCACTTTTCCAGCTTTTTTCAAATATTGCCAGTGGGTGGAGTCAGGCTCTGACCAGGGTTTAGTTACCCTTTAATAAATATACAAAATTATGTTTTTTTGAAAATGTAAAAAATGCTGAAAGTTTTCTGTGATGGGTAAGTTTAGGTGTAGGGTTAGTGTAAGGGGAAATAATATACAGTTTGTACAGTATAAAAAACATTACGTCTATGGAGAGACCCCATAAAGATAACAAAACTGCATATAAATCAAAACTGCCTAACGTTACCGAAGGAAAATTCGAACCCATGAAGAGGAAATGACTGTGAAGCTTCGGTGGTGTTGATGGACTCAATCTATGTTTTGATCATCATTCTAAATCTGACCCAGACTTATCATTTGCCATAAATGCAATTTTCTCAGCTTTTTGTTAAAAATGTTTTTTTTTTGTTTTTTTTTATGAAATTTACCCGTATTCAAGTGTTGATTAAAAAAATAATGAATGAAGACACACCGCAATCACTAGAATCATTTTTTTCCCAATGTTCTTTCTTTTGATATATCGGTAACAATTTACAATTAAGCTCATTAGTTAACTACCTTAGTTAACATGAACTAAGAATGAACAATACTTCCACAGCATTTATTAATCTTAGTTAATATTAATTTCAACATTTACTAATACATTATTAAAATCAAAGTTTAACATTAGTTAATGCACTGTGAACCAGAGATGCTCACAAGTCTCTGAGCTAGAGTCCAAGTCAAGTCTCAAGTCTTTGAGCTAGAGTCCAAGTCAAGTCTCAAGTCTTTGAGCTAAAGTCCAAGTCAAGTCTCAAGTCTTTGAGCTAAAGTCCAAGTCAAGTCTCAAGTCTCTTGTGGTTATAATAAGTGTTGCATCACGTACAGCGACCCATCCAGGCTGCTTAGAACACTGCATAGCTATTAAGGAATTCAAAGCATGTAATATGTTATTATGACTCCTTTATCTAATAGCATACAATATCAGCTTTGATTTAGGTATATAATCAGTGTAAACAGGCTATTTCAACATGACAAAAACACCAAGAATACTTTACTTTTAAGTTAATATCTGTATCTGTAAAAATTGAGGTTCTGAAGAAAAAGGACTCTCATGTCTGTTGCTGAATTATAATGAAAGGCCTTGGCTCCTATTGTGCTCGCTCTGTGGAGCCATTAGACCAAATATAGAAAATGTTATAGCCTACCTCACAGCACTAAAATTGACATAGTGCAAAACATCACAGTAGCTAAATGCAAAACACTATTGCAACCAAATGATGTGAAATACATGGTTCATATATTTGTGGCGGCCCGCCACACATTGATTTTCGATTTATTTTTTTATTTTTACTAAGCCTATTTAAAATCGTATTTGATTGCAGAGCGCCGTAGCGCATTCGCGCAGCACTACCTCTCGCACGTCTCTCTCTCTCTCTCTCTCGTACACCCACCTCTCGCGCTCTGGAACACCATTAGGTGCACGCGCGCAGATAGGCCTACCCCATATTTTGCATTGAGCGCTTCTTTTGTTTGGCCCGTCTTGTTTGAAGTTTTTAAACCCAAAGCTGACGATGAATGGCACAGCAACGGCCGGTGCAGTCGACATGTTTGTTTGTTGTCCTCTCATGTGTGGCCGCGCGCGCACGTAGTACGTGTTATGTAGGCAGGTTTTAGGTAACGGGTCAGAGGGAGGGGAATAACAGCGTGCTCATCAGACGTTTCCTAAAAATAAACATTGTTCACGAGTCCCGC
Organism: Siphateles boraxobius; assembly: GCF_051911475.1. NCBI lineage: Eukaryota > Metazoa > Chordata > Actinopteri > Cypriniformes > Leuciscidae > Siphateles > Siphateles boraxobius. Next base: position 14,718,867 of record NW_027509119.1, read on the forward strand.
AGCTCGAGTCCGAGTCGAGTCTGAAGTCTTTCGAGGACGAGTCTCAAGTCGAGTCTGAAGTCACTGTGTGTGCGACTTAAATGGTAAATGGTAAATGGACTGCATTTATAAGTCCTTAAGTCGCACTCGAGTCCGAGTCTCAAACTCGAGTCCCCATCTCTGCTGTGAACTAACATGAACAAACAACGAACAGCTGTATTTATTAAGATTAATAAATACTGGGACATAGAGCTGCACGATTATGACAAAAATCATAATTGGCGATTATTCCCTTGAAATTGTAATTGCGATTATTAATTACGATTATCACAATTTACATTGAATATATACAGGTCCTTCTCAAAAAATTAGCATATTGTGATAAAGTTCATTATTTTCCATAATGTAATGATAAAAATTAAACTGTCATATATTTTAGATTCATTGCACACCAACTGAAATATTTCAGGTCTTTTATTGTTTAAATACTGATGATTTTGGCATACAGCTCATGAAAACCCAAAATTCCTGTCTCAAAAAATTAGCATATCATGAAAAGGGTCTCTAAACGAGCTATTAACCTAATCATCTGAATCAACAAATTAACTCTAAACACCTGCAAAAGATTCCTGAGGCTTTTAAAAACTCCCAGCCTGTTTCATTACTCAAAACCGCAATCATGGGTAAGACTGCCGACCTGACTGCTGTCCAGAAGGCCATCATTGACACCCTCAAGCAAGAGGGTAAGACACAAAGAAATTTCTGAACAAATAGGCTGTTCCCAGAGTGCTGTATCAAGGCACCTCAGTGGGAAGTCTTCGGGAAGGAAAAAGTGTGGCAAAAAAACGCTGCACAACGAGAAGAGGTGACCGGACCCTGAGGAAGATTGTGGAGAAGGACCGATTCCAGACCTTGGGGGACCTGCGGAAGCAGTGGACTGAGTCTGGAGTAGAAATATCCAGAGCCACCGTGCACAGGCGTGTGCAGGAAATGGGCTACAGGTGCCGCATTCCCCAGGTCAAGCCACTTTTGAACCAGAAACAGCGGCAGAAGCGCCTGATCTGGGCTACAGAGGAGCAGCACTGGACTGTTGCTCAGTTTTGCATGTCATTCGGAAATCAAGGTGCCAGAGTCTGGAGGAAGACTGGGGAGAAGGAAATGCCAAAATGCCTGTAGTCCAGTGTCAAGTACCCACAGTCAGTGATGGTCTGGGGTGCCATGTCAGCTGCTGGTGTTGGTCCACTGTGTTTTATCAAGGGCAGGGTCAATGCAGCTAGCTATCAGATTTTGGAGCACTTCATGCTTCCATCTGCTGAAAAGCTTTATGGAGATGAAGATTTCATTTTTCAGCACGACCTGGCACCTGCTCACAGTGCCAAAACCACTGGTAAATGGTTTACTGACCATGGTATTACTGTGCTCAATTGGCCTGCCAACTCTCCTGACCTGAACCCCATAGAGAATCTGTGGGATATTGAGAAGAGAAAGTTGAGACACGCAAGACCCAACACTCTGGATGAGCTTAAGGCCGCTATCGAAGCATCCTGGGCCTCCATAACACCTCAGCAGTGCCACAGGCTGATTGCCTCCATGCCACGCCGCATTGAAGCAGTCATTTCTGCAAAAGGATTCCCGACCAAGTATTGACTCTTGAGTGCATAACTGAACATAATTATTTGAAGGTTGACTTTTTTTTTGTATTAAAAACACTTATTTTATTGGTCGGATGAAATATGCTAATTTTTTGAGATAGGAATTTTGGGTTTTCATGAGCTGTATGCCAAAATCATCAGTATTAAAACAATAAAAGACCTGAAATATTTCAGTTGGTGTGCAATGAATCTAAAATATATGAAAGTTTAATTTTTATCATTACATTATGGAAAATAATGAACTTTATCACAATATGCTAATTTTTTGAGAAGGACCTGTATAGGCATATTATACATGTTTACACAAAAATTGTTAACACACACAAGTACTGTCCCCCTTTACTTAACATACACATAAATTGTATGACTCATAGTAAAGACTAGAAAAACATTAGGACTATGGTAAAGCAATTAAATAGCAGTCCCAAACTAGTTTTTGTTAATAAAATGTTGATATGAGCCACCACAGTCATTTAATAATATAAAAAAATAACACAAAGTGAAAATAAAGTGGCATTTTTGGGTTATGGAAACGACAGTTACCATGGTAAACACACAATACTAACAAGAACTGTTAATTAAACAGCTCCTGGTGAATAGAATGAAAATCATACCTGCATGCAAATCATTATCAGCTAACATGTGATTTATTGGTATTTTACTTTTATTTCGTGACTTACTAATTTACATTGTAACGACGTTGCATGCTCGTAGTTTCTTTTGCACTTTATACAGTGAATCGATACACAGCGCGCGCCCGCGCATTTGCGCCTGCAATTGAAGAGTGCGCGCTACGAGCACAGTATAACGGCTGACAGGACAGTAAAGTCCGTTTTTCTGAGGTGAAAGACTTTGTATTTCAGCGTACACTTACGTCACTGCCTGGTATGTCATATTGTGCTGGGTTTTCTGAAGTAGTCGTGATTCGCCTCTCATAACATAAATGCTCTAAACACACACACGCAGAGTGGATTTTCTTTTGTAATCGCGGCCTTGAACGATTACGTAATCGTGGCATCCGTAATCGTAATCGCAATTAAAAATTAGATTAATTGTGCAGCCCTACTGGGACAAATGTATTGCTCATTGTTAGTTCATGTTAGTTAATACATTTACTAATGTTAAATAATTAACCTTATTGTAAAGTTTACTGATATATCAAATGCTCAACTAAATATTCAGAGGGCCATGAAAGTTTTGTTGAAACTGATCAAACATGATGGCTGTAACTTTTTTTTTTTTTAAACACTGGCAGGGAAAGAGTTAAAATAATATGGTGTAGGATTACAAATTTTTAAATGTTTTAATTGAGTAACAGAGAAAGTGCACAAAATGTTATCCATTTTGAGGCAATCAAGGTTTCGGACATTAACCTCTTGTCACATCTCAAATGTCAGCTGGGCCTTTTGTTGATCTAATCAGGCTGATTGGATTAGCATCTCAAGGCTCTGAGTTACACTGTTACCTGATGAAATCAGGTAACCAGCTGAATCATGTACTTTCATTTACATGTTTTGTTCAAGAGTCCCCTCCTCTATGAAATTAATCCCACCCCCTTGAAATGTATGTAAACTGCAATGTAAAGTTCCCTTAGTCAGACTTGGGTACGATTTTGGACGAAGCAGACTACAGCAAATAAAGAATCCTGCTTAAAAGATAAGCCAAGTCTCCTGGTCTTCGCTTATAAGTTTTTCTACACTTAAGAAGAACAAGGTTTACAACAATGGTAAGAAATACCAGATTGCAATCTCAAGCAGCATGACTAGCATTTATGAGATGACCCCGGAAGCCAGACACTATCAATTTACAAATGACCACTCTCAATTACGGTAAAATAAGGTGGATACCCCCCTAACCTTGTCCTTTTGTGTGCTGTATAGGGGCGGTGGGCTAGGCCTCCTACTGGCCAGCGCTGGTTTCGGCATGCTGACAGCCCCCATCATGGAGCTGCATAACCAGAAAGGCTATTTTCTGCATCATATCATTTTCACCAGCTGCACTGGGCTTGTGATTCATGCATTTGTTTGACAGTTTGTGAGTTGTGGTATGCGTATACGAGTTTAAGACAAATCTATGTTATGTTTTTATTGTGTTTATGTATTGTATTAAATGTTATCCGTTTTTATGATTCATGTGTAGCAGTGTGTTCTTTTTGAGGCCAAGACTAATTTCTCTTTGGTACAATAAAGTACACCTTTATTTATCAGAAGAATCGCTATTCTAATTTTCTAATTAGACTGTAAAAAAGATATGGACGTAGTGTTCGTGACGTCACCCGTAGGTTTCTGAAGAGCATTTTTGAAGCCAAAAGTGGGCGGAGGCGGCCGTCGCCATCTTGGCAGCGCGTCATTGCGCCTCACTCAGAAACAGAAAATGGGCGTAACAGAAAATGGGCAAAGAGGCGGGGTGTGCATTTATCGCATGGACGGAGAAAGCACTGACCCCTGCAGTGATTTCATCTGACGGTACTTTTTATTTAACACTAAAAAGTTTAAATAAGCATATATCTGTTCCGTGAGATCAATGGTAACGCAGAACGAGTGTAACCTCTGTAGATGTTTTGAAATCTGAAATCTCCAAAAAGCAATAAAATTGTCAGACATTCATTAGTGCATGTTCACAGAGGAAAAAAACTGAAAAACAGTGCTGGTTGTTCCCTCGATACTCGACAACAACGGAATCCAACAGCGAAGGTATAATGCATGTATTAAATTGTATACAAAAAAATCCTGAAAAAAGCACAAACACGGCAGAGATGCCAAGTTCAGCAGCTGGAATTGACCCTTCGCTAAGCCACGCCCGAAAACCGCCACTGGCCAATCGTGTCTTAGCAACCGTAACTAGGCGCGGGAGGTCTGGCAAGCTTTCGAACGAGGGAAACATGCCGAATATACCCGGTATCCTAAAAGTTTGGACAGGGGACTGAGGGGAGTGGAATTTTTTTCCTTCCCGAAAATCTAAAAGCCAAGGGGAGATGATGGGCGTGGATCCAGCAGTTTGGGAGACCCCATTCACTAACAGTACATGTCCACAGGATTAAAAAAAACACCTATTGCTTGGAAGTTGGAGATAATTACGGTTCTTTGTTCATAATGTTAATGTTCATAAGACGTTTAAAGACAAGACGGAGGCTCACTGACATACTTTAAAATATATTTCAGCATTTTGTTAATCGACGGCCTAGTACACCTGACTGAGTAACTTTAACCCAATCCGATCGCGGCTCTCCCGGTGTTAGTGTTATTCCACAAAATTTATGGATAAACTGTTTGATTTATAATTATTCGATTATTTTCACATTTCACTTACCCTGCTGTGTACGAACATAGCTGTTCCTCAATTTGTGCTTTTCCCATTTGAATGGTCAGCGTATGAGGGGCTGCTGCTGCGACTATAGGCTTTAGCTTCAAATTTTATGAAATTATTCGCTAATCGGTTGCATATTATGTCGTGGATATATCCCTCGAATGCACACTGCAGTCCCTTTTGTCTTGCTCTCTCAGATATTTCACATGTTGGCCAAAAATTACTAATTATCTCATTGGGAATGTCTGACACCGGTGCATACACTGTAATAGACGTGCTAGATGCGACAGCTTGACAGGCGTAGCAACAGTAACTAAGGAGGGCGGGGCTTAGCGAAGGGTCAATTACATGAGGTGACAAGACCAGGGCTGCCAACTTTTAAGTTTTGCTTGGAGTGAGATTTGTTGACAGGGGGGATGGGGTCTTGTAGGCTACTGTATCACGTGCCGTTTGAACTGACGCGCTACAGCGATCTGTCACATTTAAAAGCGCCAAAACGTTATTTATTGTGTGAATCTCGTAAAAATCTCGTTTCTCTGCGTGAGAAAATGGATGTGTGGCGTGAGAGCGTGTGAAAAGGGTCGATTGCGTGAGTCTCACGGTGAATGCGTGAGAGTTGGCAGCTCTGCAAGACGGCTAACAGCAGACAAACGGCAAGTAGTGACAGCAGCGGCAATCCACCTGTCACTTATGATGCAGAACTTTAAGGCTTAATATAATTTAAACGGATGAGTTATAAAAAAATTCACCCCCTCAGTTGTCATGAAGGGCAAAATCAGCTATAGACCAAAACCACTTTTTGCACCAGGCTGTAAACATTTTTTTTTTCTGCTGTAAAATTGGTTATTTTAACATCAAGCCTCAAGCGGCCAGTCGATGAATTTCAGTTTAAGTCACTTCCGTGTTGGTTTCAAGAAAGAGACAGGGAGGTTGCCGCTTGGTTAAAACACAACAAACATGACAAGAGAATGATCAATGTTTGGTTTGTGTGTTCAGACATGGTTTAAAATTCACACAGCGTGAAGATGAATTGGATATTTACCCTCCAAAATCTCTAGCAGATGAATCTCAGAGAGTTCCTGCAGCTGATCCCAGCACAGTTTCTTAATCTCATTAAAAGGACAGTCCTGCAGGAAACAACAAAGTGTTTATTATAACAGCCTATACAACTTAATTATTTTAATGTTTTACTTTCACCCACTCGTTTTCTTATTTGTTTACCAGTGCCTAAATAACCTAGCTCCCCCCTACCTTTCTGAGCTATTAGTGCAATTCAATCCCTCCAGAGGTCTTAGGTCAGGGACACAGAAACTTTTATCTAACCCACGGTTCAGACTAAAACAAAGAGGTCATCGTGCATTTGCCATTGCGGGCCCTACATTTTGGAATAGTTTGCCTTTTCATGTTAGATCTGCATCTGACCTGTCAATCTTCAAGTCATGTCTGAAAACCTATTTTTACTCAATTGCTTTTAATAATCTGTAATTTGTATTTTAATTTAAATTGTTACTTTGTCTGTTGTGTACTTTTATGCTGTTATATAAGGCACATTGGTCAGCTTGCCTGTATAAATTGTGCTATATAAATACAATTTGACTTGTCTTGACTAAAGCCAACTTAAATGTTTAATTGTAAATGCAGTCTTAAAAACATAAAACCTGATGTTGTCTACCTGACAATGGTTTTGTTACCATGATTAGTGTTGTCTTTGGTTAATTAACTAAATAAAATTTGACTCTTCCAGACAGTGTGCCAAGCAATTTCAGCTATTTGAGCTGTCAAAAGAATAGTACTAAGTTTAGTGAATGGCCTGCTTTTGTAAAATTATCTGGTTCCAAACTACGCCATTAACCAATTCACATTTGATGTGGCCATATAAAATTGTGATGGATTAAGTGACACGACACCTGTATCATACATATTCCACTTTTAAGACAAATTGGGCTGATATCTGTCTCATATTGTCTATGGTATGACACATACCACATACCATACTATGACACATTCTGACACCCCTGGTTCTGACACTATATTATTTGCCAACTCCACCAAAACGAACACATACAGTCTCATCTGATCAGAGATGTAATGATGCATTATGAATGTCAACAAAATAAAGATACCTTAAGTTCATCCGGCAGCATCTTTTTAAGTTTATTTTCTCCCAGCACATGAAAACACTGTTCCAGCATCTCCTTGCGGTCCTGCATGTAGGCACTGATGGGTTTGAATGCCTTATTCAGGTCCAATCCGCCCTCCTCCAGATCACTAGGCTCACGAGGAACCTCGGGCTCCTCCTTCTCCTTTCTGGGCTCCTTTCATATTAAACAGAAGTTGATTAAACAGAACAAAATCAATACTTTGTAAGAAACAAATTAAAGAAAGCAACAGTGGCCATTAATATAATAATGACTTTCATGTCATGTGAATTTAAATAAAAAAAAAAAAAAGAATTTGTGTTAGATGTTTTACTTAGAGACTATAATGACCTGGGTTTTAAATAAAATACATACATTTGACCTCTAGTCATTTCACGTCCTGGCTTTCATTAGTGAAACCAAAGACACGCAGTGATGAAAAGGCGTGGACATGGTTATTTTGCGGCTGCCCTTAATGCATTATGCATTTTGTATGACTCAGGAGTTTACCTTTCAGACACAACATGTTTGCATGTCACGCAATGTGATTTACTAAGGTTTGAGCAAGTCAATTTACTGGTATTTGCTCCATTATTTAACGCCCCAAAAGAGGTCTTAAATCAGGTAATTTGCGCTGCTCTTGACAAACCTCGTTGATCATTATGGAAATAATCCGGCTGCATCTGTGTCCTTCGATTTGCGTGTCAGTAAGTTATATCACGCACACAACTTTCCACTCCCCTCGGCGCTTATTTATTTTATTTGTAATTGCTCTCACGCTAACTTGCCCTGTTCATTAAATCTGGCCCTATGTGTTAGCTAAAACTTTACCCGTAACGCCAAGTAAGTTAGCCTATTAAACCAGCCTCTCTTTCTCACCACCGTGCTGGATTCAGTATTCCTCCTCTTCAGCTCTCCTTCATTGTGCTCTTGATCAGAATGTCCCCGTTTCTTATCTTTTTCTCTCTTCTTTCCCTCCTGCATCTTCCCATTGCTGATGGAGCGCCGTCGCATACCAATGACGTCTACATAAAAACAGTCCAATCAGATAAACCGAAACAAGCACGCTTCATTACCAAGGGTGTAATCCATAGGGTGTAATCCCATAGACAGTAAAAGTAATCCATATAGAGGTAATCCATCAGCCGGAAACTGAAGCCTCCCTGGCATAAAGTCTAGGGAGAACCCATAGAGAGTCCATAAAAGCAACGGGACAAAATATTTTAAGAACGTTTGAGGAATTATGTGATTCAGATTTGTCTTGGCACAGCTACTAGAAGATTTACAACTGTCTGACTGTCGGAAAACTCAGTTTGAGCCTGCGCAGTACGCTCAGCCATCAGGAAGTGAGTGCTTCAGTTTTCTCCGTTGAAATCAACCCAGTACTGTAGTGATGGGATTTATGACTCTTTGAGGGGATCCGGATCTTGGCGATCCGTTCCTTTCAAAGAGCCGTTCAAAAGAACGGCTCTTTTGGCTCTTTTTAAATATTTAGTCAGTTTTAAGAAGCCAGCTTGGGGGCATCTCAGTTTATCCTGGAAATAATCACTGGGAGGAATGATGAGGTGATATTTTTTAGTCAAATAATTAAAACTCAGATATCACACACCAATATCTGAGTTTGAATTATTCTGAAATATTGATTATTACCTCATTTGTCATGTGTGGACTATCCATAGGGTTGCACAACATCCCTCTGCTTAGAAAGTCACAACACTATTTTGCATTTACCTTTAGCACCTACAAAGTGTGTGTATGTGTAAAGCTATGTTGACTTATGTTATTCATACAATACCTACTCACAAATAAACATCAAAAACAAAGCCGGCTGCAATGAATTTTTGTGCAAAACAGCTTTTACTACAAACACTAACACTTCCACACAAGGACATTAGAATTAAAATAAACATGTAGCCTTTGTAAAAGAAAAAAAAAAACCCCGCACAGGCACAGGTGAGCCTGGTGAGCCGTTACAGTTAAATATGCCATCCTCAAATATTTTCTTAATTGTCGTTGTTAAGCGATCATATAGCCTAGGTAGCCTGGTAAATTAATTCTAGACTTGATGTACCATTTGACAAAAGATTAATGAAAATGATAGTGTAGGCTACAGAGGAGATTACAGAAACCAGGTGTATTTGATATGCAGTGATTTATTACATAGTTATTGTGTTCATTTACATAGCTACATAATTGCATATTACTTTAGGATTAATGTTTTAAATATAGCTTACATTTGTAATACAGCAACATGAAAATTATTGGAAAGATCAGGGATAGGTAACGTCATTTCTGGAGTGCCGCTGTTAATGCTCTTTCATGGCTGGGAAGACTTAATTGAGTTCTCAGTTACTCAAATTTAGCGTCAACTCCGATAAATACCTAGCAGTATTAATAATCCTAAAGATGATTATTAGCTGGTTCAGGTGTGTTTGATTAGGGTTGGAGGAGCTAAACTCTGTACCCAGGAGGACTGACATTGCCCTTCCATGTCATAGATTAAATATGTAAGTAAAACGGCCAGTAGTGGCAAGTTACTGTCTTTATGAGGGAATCATAAACAGATTCAAACTTCTCGTTCAAATCAGGAATTCTTTAATGAAACACTGTTGTGGGGCTCGGAGGAGATCAACTCTCGTGGTGCCAGGTCCAGAAGTAAGGCCAGGGCATTAAAGGTTAATATGATGGATCGTCAGAGAGGCACAACTGTGACAGATCGTCGTCGTTAGGGTGACGAATTTAACGATAACGGATCGCCAGGTAGACGTAACAGGTCGAGTTGCAGGCACACATACAGTTTAACGGTGTCCTGCCACAGAAAGATTTATGCCAGCTGAGCTGATGGTTATCTTCACCTGTAGCTACGAGAGAACATCAGTAGCGTGAGTAACATTGGAGTGACGTCAACACCCCTCTTCGATTGATTGGCTAGAGATGGAGCTGTCAATCTAGAACTAGTGGACCAATGGTGACGCTTAAGCAACGCCCTAATTTACATGAAACTCGAACTGCAACATTTGGAAGAGCAAGCGCAGAACATGGAAAGAAGAGCGAAGAGAAAAACAGCACAAGCGTACAAAAAAATAAATTATGAGCAGAAAATGAAAGAGAGCACAAAGTACAGAGTAATAAAACCAATGAAAACATAATTTTAAAGAAAGCATGAACACAAGTTTAAAGGTGGGGTTTGTGATATGGAAAACGACCGGCAGATTTTGAAAATACACAATTCAAATGGTCCTACCTTCTTTCCTCCAACGCTGGCTCTGACTCCACCCATTCGAAGAACATGGACGCGCAATCATGCACGAGCGAAAACCCAGATGCGCGAGAGATTGTAATGACGATTTACTACTAATCATGGAACTGGCTTTACTGACGAGATGCGCATGCGTCACGAGCTTTGAGTATGCGCACGAAAGGGGTCACGCGCGCTGGGGGGAGGGGGGTGTGGTACGACCGTTTGATTGACGAACTTACTGTCCAATGATTCCAGGTGGTCTTGGAAATGATTGGCTGGAGTTTTTCGAGCCCTGCCTGTTCCACAGATGATTAAATTGCTTAATTTTCATTTCAGTGCTTCTAACTCAGTGGCTGTAAGTGGGTTAGGAATAGGATTTCAAGTTATTTTGAAAAAAATGGAAGAAAAAAAAGAATCACATACCCCACCTTTAAGTTTTGTGAAAAATATTTTTTAATTTGTTTAAAGTTTTTATTCATGCTTGTTATTTTTTTATTCACACTTATTATATTTTGATCCGTGGCCGCAATACATTTGGCGGGATATTGATCCCATAACTCTGTACTTATATTTCTTTGACGAGTTTACAAACCTTGTAACGGAGAGCCGAACAAACGACTGAAGCTTTAATGAGAGGAGCCGTTACTTTCAAATCCGATGATGATCAGCTGAGCTTTGTTGCGCGCGAGCAGCGTGAGGATCACTGAACCGATGACAGCAGAGGAATAGCAGCAGTTTCGTGACAGATTACTACTTTTCTCCTCCTGCTTCTTCTTCTTCATATTCTTTGTATTATTATTATTTATTGTTGTTGTTTAAGGTTTAAATTAATCAATAAAATAGACCTATACTAAACAAATGTAACCCCTAAAATCCACTGGATCCGTCTACGGCGCGGAACGTCAGCGTCGCGGATGCCGGAGCTAATCGCGGCCATTATAGTCAATGCTCTTGACCCCTAAAATCCACTGGATCCGTCTACGGCGCGGAACGTCATGCCGCAGCTAATCGCAGCCATTATAGTCAATGCTCTAAAGTCCACCAGCTGCGGTCGCAGCGCGTCTCAGAAGCGTCCCAGAAGCGGCTCTCCGCGCCGCTTCGCTAAAGATAGGCGCCTATTTTTGACGGACCCGCGTCCAAGCCGCACCGTGAATACAAAATAAAAGTCAAAAACACTATCAATTTCAAAATAAACACCCTGTGGAGACTCCGCATCCCTACAGTTTGGACAACAATGCCTCTGATTGGATACCAAGTAGGAAATAACAACAGAAAAAACTAATAGAAAGAATTCACTTAATCGAGTAACCCACTTACCCATTGTAGAAGCACAAAGAGGAAAATTGAAGAAAAAAAATCAATAAGGTAGCACAATTAACTGTCTGCTCTTGAGCCAAAAGAAGACAAATGAACAACAAATAAACAACGCTCCGATTCTGAGGAAAAATGAAGACGTCACCAACCCTCCGCTGCTGAAACGCGTCTGAGACGCTTCCAGTGGACTTTGACGCCGAGCTAGGGACGCATCAAAAACGTGGCGCTGACGTTCCGCGCCGTAGACGGATCCAGTGGATTTTAGGGGTAAGTCCACAAGCTGCGGACGCAGCGCGTCTCAGAAGCGTCCCAGAAGCGTCTCTCCGCTCCGCTCCGCAGAGAATAGGTAGCAGGTCTATTTTCGCCGCTTGCCGCGTCAAGCAGCACAGAGTACATCGTAATGGGTAGGAAGTCAGACACAGAACGGCATAGAGGATCCGGTCGATTTTCAAAATAAAACACCCTGTGGAGACCAACGCTCCGCTGCTGAAACGCGTCTGAGACACTTCCAGTGGACTTTGACGCCGAGCTAGGGACGCATCAAAAACGTGGCGCTGACGTTCCGCGCCGTAGACGGATCCAGTGGATTTTAGGGGTAAGCCTATGTATCCTGAATCAAACTTAAGTATAATAATTATAGGATAATGATAATGATAATCTTATTCTGGCCTCACAAAACCATTGGGTTGCTCCAGATGCTGGCTTTAACATAAGAGATCTTCCAGGAACCAGAGGTGGGAGTAAGTCACACATGTTCGAGCCACAAGTAAGTCTCAAGTCCCATACTATCAAGTCTCAAGCAAGTCCACGCATGTACACGCAACCAAGTCAAGTCAAGTCAATGGTTCACTTCAAGCAAGTCAAGTCGAGTCCTGCTAAGGGTCAAGTCAAGTCCAAGTCAAGTTACAATACCAATCAGAAAAAAAGTTTATATTGGCCTCAACCTTATTTATTTTCGATTACCTTGATTACCTTTCTTATACATTTATATCGTAATATTAATAATATTCGTATAATTTATTACAACATGTATTTATGATTATCAAAATTTGGAATTATTATGATTATAATAACAATTATATGAAAAATGTTGAAGATAAAACATTTGAAGGCAAATTCACAAGTGTGATGCATTAATTATATTGGTTTTATAGTAAATGTCATATGTTTAACTTTGCTTATTTATTTTTTTCATGCAATATCACCCAGACATTAACTTTCACATTAATAGCCCATATTTGACCCCTTAAATTGATTTCAAGGGGCATTTTTTCCAACTATGTTAGAAAAAACTACTCGGTTACTCACGTAACCTCAGTTCCCCGAGTTAGGGAACGAGTATTGCGTAGCTGTACGCAGTGGGGGAAACTCCTTTTCCTCCATTTATTGAAGCCTTTATGTAAAGCGCATTTGCAGCTGCACAGCTAGAACATCTGGCTCGCTCATAGGCTGCGCTGCAGCAACTGCACATCCAATGACGCGGGCGCCTCTGACGTGCGACCAATGAGATCACTCTGCGTCATACACGTCAGAGCCCGCCAAGGGGGCATGACCTCAGTCTATAATAGTCCCCGAATTCGCCATTATAGCAGGTTTAACGACTGAAGCGACAACTTGCCATGTTACTATAGTGCGGCTGGCTACGCAATACTCGTTCCCTAACTCAGGGAACTGAGGTTACGTGAGTAACCGAGTAATTCCCTTTCGAACGGTCACTTCGTATTGCGCAGCTATACGCAGTGGGGGCGCCATGCAAAACGCCGCACTGAGTAACTGGCTGCCACTGCAACTCAGGCCCCTGAGCATACAGAACAAGCCATAACCGCATAATTATGTATAAATAGACCAGACACCGTCAGGTCTAAAATGGTACACATCAGTTAGAAAAAACCCAACATACATCTTCAGCAAGAGGGTTTTTAGATCAACCGATTGCTGCTATGGCGGCCACATACACTTTGAGCGTGGACGGGGAGCAACCCGCGTCCAGCAGCTCCTGTAAGAATGAGCGAACCACAGATATCACACATGACTCTGGGTCAGCCTGATTTTTCGAGCACCAGCTGGAAAAACCTGACCATTTTGAAGCATACAGGCGCCTAGTCGACGGGGCCCTGGCTTCAGATATAGTGCTTAAAACCTTCTCAGGAAGGTCCTTGGGTACCCGTTGAGGGGCCAAACATGGAGGGCCCATAAATCGGGTCTTGGATGCCACAATGTCCCGTTCGCCTATGTGAGGAGGTCTGTCCTCAGTTGGACAGGCCATGGGATTGTGTCCGATAACTGAACCAGTTCCGGGAACCACGGTCTGGTTTTCCAGAGAGGGGCCACCAGAAGTACTGTGCCCAGAAAGATCATGCTCTGGCTGGGGGTTAGTTTGCTTTTTGAAACATTGATTGTGAAACCCAGGCATTTTAGATGGCCGAGAATCAAATCCCCGTGAGCTAATAGCTCGGTTCTCGACTGTGCCCGCACCAGCCAGTCGTCGAGATAATTTAACACGCGAACTCCCTGAAATCTCAGAGGAGAAAGCGCTGCATCCAAACACTTCGTGAATGTACGGGGTGCCAACGATAGACCGAACGGCAGAACGGTGTATTGATAAGCCTGGCCCTCGAAGGCGAATCTCAAGAATGGCCTGTGACGAGGATTTATTTGAATGTGAAAGTAAGCATCTTTCAGATCCATTGTGACAAACCAATCCCTCGGGCGCACTTGCGCGATGATATGTTTTATAGTTAACAATTTGAACGGCCGTCTCATGAGAGCTTTGTTCAAATGTCTCAAATCTAGAACGGGTCTGAGACCGCCGTCTTTTTTCGGAATCAGAAAATAGCGGCTGTATAAACCCATATTTTTTAGCGCGGGGGGGGACTAATTCTATCGCCCCTTTTGCTAATAGATTTTGTACTTCGGTGCGAAGCACGTGACCCATGTTGCTTCTCACCGAAGTCTCGAGAACCGCCTGAAAATTTCGGGGGTCTGCGAGCGAATTGGAGCGAGTAACCTCGCTTTATAGTGTTTATGACCCAACTCGACACATCGGGGATAGCTTGCCAGGCTAGAACCCGTGTGGCTAGGGCTTGACACACTGATTGGGGCTGGTCGCCTAACGTAGGGGGACCTGATACCCTTATATTGTGATTTGTGCACACATTGAGTATTGGACTGACTGTACAAGCATTTGCGTGTGGGGAAGTCAGTGTTACAACGGGGGAGGGGCCGCCTAGTGAAGGGGGAACGTGAACCCATATATTGTGATTTGTGCACACATTGAATGTTGGACTGACTGCACAAGCATTTGCGTGTGGGGAAGTCAGTGTTACAGCAGGGGAGGGGCCGCCTAGTGAAGGAGGACCGTGAACCCATAAATTGTGATTTGTGCACACTTTGAGTATTGGACTGACTGTACAAGCATTTGCGTGTGGGGAAGTCAGTGTTACAACGGGGGAGGGGCCGCCTGATAAAGGGGGACCGTGAACCCATGTGTTGTAATTGTGAAACTGATAGCTAACATTTTGAACGCCTGTCTCATGAGAGCTTTGTTCAAATGTCTCAGATAGAGTGGGTCTGAGGCCGCCGTCATTTTTCGGAATTAGAAAATAGCGGCTGTAAAAACCCGTATGTTTTAGCACAGGGGGGACTAACTCTATCGCCCCTTTTGCTAATGAATTTTGTACATCGGTGCGAAGCATGTGACCCACGTTGCTTCTCACCGAAGTCTCGAGAACCGCCTGAAACTTTGGGGGTCTGCGAGCGAATTGGAGCAGTAGCCTCGCTTTATAGTGTTCATAACCCAACTCGACACATCGGGGATAGCTTGCCAGGCTATAACCTGTGTGGCTAGGGCTTGACACACTGATTGGGACGGGCCGCCTAACATAGGGGGACCTGATGTCCTTATATTGTGATTTTTGCACACATTAAGTGTTGGACTGACTGTACAAGCATTTGCGTGTGGGGAAGTCAGTGTTAAAACATGGGAGGGGCCGCCTAGTGAAGGGGGACCGTGAACCCATGTGTTGTGCTCGTGTGCTTTATTTGGGTCGCCGTGAAAACGGCCTTGCTGGTCGGCGCCAGCTAGCACGGTTAGTTCCACTCGAGCTCGAGGTCCGCGACGGCCTGTGTTAGGATCCGAAGCCAGAGATGGGAGTAAGTCAAGTCTCAAGTCCCTAACATCAAGCAGAGGTGGAAAGTCCAGGGGTCAGAAAGTAAAAGTCCTACCATATTTTTATTCCACCCATGAACTCACACAGCAAAAACTTCAGTATTAAATTAACTTTTCTAAGAGTTAATTTGGCTCCAAGAGTGTTAAAGTGTTAAAATGAGTGTTAAATTAACACTCAATAGTGTTAAAGTTAATGAGCTAATTAAGTGATTGACTGAGTGATGATTGACCACTATTGAAGACACCTGAAGTTAACAAGCAGAATCACTGAAGGAGAAAATCACAAATTGTAAGCCACCGTTATGGCGATTCATAAACTTATGAACTCATGAAATCATAAACTCATAATATCGTACACTTATAAACTCATGAATTCATACACTTATGAACTCAAACTCATAAATTAATAAACTCTGAACTCTTACTCATTTAAACTTATAAACTCTTACTCATTACTCTTACTCATTTAAACTTATAAACTCTAAACTCATAAACTCTTACACTTATAAACTCATGAATTCATAAACTTATGAACTCATGAACTCATGAAATCATAAACTCATAAACTCGTACACTTATAAACTCATGAATTCATACACTTATGAACTCAAACTGATTAATTAATAAACTCTGAACTCTTACTCATTTAAACTTATAAACCACCCATAACACCCTAGCAGCCACACAAAATACCTTAAAACACCCTAGCAACACCATAGCAACCACCCAAAATACCCTAGAACACCCTAGCAACTGCCTAGCAACCACCCAGAACACCCTAACAACCACCCAAAATACCTTAAATCACCCTAGCAACACCATAGCAACCACCCACAATACCCTAGAACACCATAGCAACACCCTAGCAACCACCAGAACACCCTAGCAACTGCCTAGCAACCACCCAGAACACCATAGCAACCACCCAAAATACCTTAAATCACCCTAGCAACACCCTAGCAACCACCCAAAATACTCTAGAACACCCTAGCAACCACCCAGAACACCATAGCAACCACCCAAAATACCTTAAAACATCCTTGCAACACCTTAGCAACCACCCAAAAAAGCCTAGAACACCATAGCAACCACCCAGAACACCCTAGCAACAACCCAAAACACCCTAGCAACCACCCAAAAAGCATTAGAACACCCTAGCAACCACCCAGAACACCCTAGCAACCACCCAAAATACCTTAAAACACCCTAGCAACACGATAGCAACCACCCAGAATACCCAAGCAACTGCCTAGCAACCACCCATAACACCCTAGCAACCACCCAAAATACCTTAAAACACACTAGCAACACCATAGCAACCACCCAAAATACCCTAGTAACACGATAGCAACCACCCAGAACACCCTAGCAACTGCCTAGCAACCACACAAAATACCTTAAAACACCCTAGCAACACCATAGCAACCACCCAGAACACCCTAGCAACTGATATAAACTTCAAACTACTTTAAAATTCAAACTAATTTAAACTTTAAACTAATTTAAACTATAAACTAATTTAAACTTCAAACTACAAACTTCAAACTACTTTAAACTTTAAACTAATTTAAACTTCTAACTACTTTTAACTTTAAACTAATTTAAGCTTATTTAAACTTTAAACTAATTTAAACTATAAACTAATTTAAACTTCAAACTAATTTACACTTTAAACTAATTTACATATTAAACTAATGTAAACTTCAAACTAATTTAAACTTCTTTAAACTTTCTGGTCCAAACTTTCACAAGCCAACTTAAAGTTTGTCTCGACGAACTTTTTCTAGTTAAGTTGGCTTGTGAGAGCCAACTAACTGAAATCCTATTTAAACTTATTAAGTTGGCTTGTGAGAGCCAACTTACTGAAATCCTATTTAAACTTATTAAGTTGGCTTGTGAGAGCCAACTTACTGATATTGTACTTAAACTTATTATTATTATTATTATTCTGTCAAAAATTTACAACTCTATCTCCTCCTAGAGCTTTAACTCCACATACTCCAAACTCGGCACAGACACTCAGACTGTTCTGACTCGGTATGCTATATCTTTTCTAACTGATCGGACTTACGGTTTTCCTAAAAATGACGATCAAAGTCGGAAAAAACTCCCATTGACTTAACATGGCGGAATGTTCAGATTTTCAAACTCCCCAACTGTCAAAAATTCAAATCTAAACTCCTTGAAGCCCTAGACTGAATCAAACTGCCATTCTATACACTATATGAGCCATTGAGACTCATTTAAACTAATAAACTCATCTATCATGACACTTTTCTATCTACACTTAAACTCTTAAACTCATAATAAATTAATAAACTCTAAACTTGAACTCTTAGACTAATTTAAACTTATAAACTCTAAACTCATAAACTCATACACTTATAAACTCATACACTTATAAACTCATGAATTCAAACTCTTATGAACTCAAACTCATAAATTAATAAACTCTGAACTCTTACTCATTTAAACTTATAAACTCTAAACTCATAAACTCGTACACTTATAAACTCATGAATTCATACACTTATGAACTCATGAATTCATAAACTTATAAACTCATACACTTATGAACTCATGAATTCATACACTTATGAACACAATCTTTCGATCTCTCTTTCTTTCTTTCTCTCTTTCTTTCTAAATAATCTTTCTATATTTCTTTCTTTCTAACTAATCTTTCTATCTTTCTTTCTTTCTTTCTAACTAATTTTACTTTCTATCTTTCTTTCTTTCTAACTAATCTTTCTTTCTTTCTAACTAATCTTTCTATCTTTCTTTCTATCTCTCTTTCTAATCTTTCTTTCTAACTAATCTTTCTTTCTTCCTTTCTTTCTTTTCTAACTAATCTATTTCTTTCTAACTAATCTTTCTTTCTTTCTTTCTAACTAATCTTTCTATCTTTCTTTCTAATCTTTCTTTCAATCTTTCTTTTTTTCTTTCTTTCTAACTAATCTTACTTTCTAACTTTCTTTCATTCTAACTAATCTTTCTTTCTAACTAATCTTTCTTTCTTTCTAACTAATCTTTCTATCTCTCTTTCTTTCTTTCTCTCTTTCTTTCTAACTAATCTTTCTATCTATCTTTATTTCTTTCTAATCTTTCTTTCAATCTTTCTTTCTTTTTAGCAACCACCCAAAATACCTTAAAACACCCTAGCAACACCATAGCAACCACCCAAAATGCTCTAGAACACCCTAGCAACCACCCAGAACACCCTAGCAACCACCCAAAATACCTTAAATCACCCTAGCAACACCATAGCAACCACCCAAAATACCATAGAACACCCTAGCAACACCCTAGCAACCACCAGAACACCCTAGCAACTGCCTAGCAACCACCCAGAACACCCTAGCAACCACCCAAAATACCTTAAATCACCCTAGCAACACCATAGCAACCACCCAAAATACCCTAGAACACCCTAGCAACACCCTAGCAACCACCAGAACACCCTAGCAACTGCATAGCAACCACCCAGAACACCCTAGCAACCACCCAAAATACCTTAAATCACCCTAGCAACACCATAGCAACCACCCAAAATACCCTAGAACACCCTAGCAACACCCTAGCAACCACCAGAACACCCTAGCAACTGCCTAGCAACCACCCAGAACACCCTAGCAACCACCCAAAATACCCTAGAACACCCTAGCAACACCCTAGCAACCACCAGAACACCCTAGCAACTGCCTAGCAACCACCCAGAACACCCTAGCAACCACCCAAAATACCTTAAATCACCCTAGCAACACCATAGCAACCACCCAAAATACCCTAGAACACCCTAGCAACACCCTAGCAACCACCAGAACACCCTAGCAACTGCATAGCAACCACCCAGAACACCCTAGCAACCACCCAAAATACCTTAAATCACCCTAGCAACACCATAGCAACCACCCAAAATACCCTAGAACACCCTAGCAACACCCTAGCAACCACCAGAACACCCTAGCAACTGCCTAGCAACCACCCAGAACACCCTAGCAACCACCCAAAATACCTTAAATCACCCTAGCAACACCATAGCAACCACCCAAAATACCCTAGAACACCCTAGCAACACCCTAGCAACCACCAGAACACCCTAGCAACTGCATAGCAACCACCCAGAACACCCTAGCAACCACCCAAAATACCTTAAATCACCCTAGCAACACCATAGCAACCACCCAAAATACCCTAGAACACCCTAGCAACCACCAGAACACCCTAGCAACTGCCTAGCAACCACCCAGAACACCCTAGCAACCACCCAAAATACCTTAAATCACCCTAGCAACACCATAGCAACCACCCAAAATACCCTAGAACACCCTAGCAACACCCGAGCAACCACCAGAACACCCTAGCAACTGCCTAGCAACCCCAGAACACCCTAGCAACTGCCTAGCAACCACCCAGAACACCATAGCAACCACCCAAAATACCTTACAACACCTTAGCAACACCATAGCAACCACACAGAACACCATGGCAACCATCCAAAATACCTTAAAACACCCTAGCAACACCATAGCAACCACCCAAAATACCGTAGAACACCCAAGCAACACCATAGCAACCATCCAAAACACCCTAGCAACCACCTAAAATACCTTAGCAACCGCCAGGCAACCACCCAGAACACCTTAGCAACCCACTAGAAACACCCTAGCAACTTTAAATTACTTCAAACTATATTTCAAACTTTAAACTACTTTAAACTTTAAACCATTAAAACTTTAAACTTTAAACTTTAAACTACTTTAAACTTTAAACTAATTTCAACTTCAAACTACTTTAAAATTTAAACTAATTTAAACTTTAAACTAATTTAAACTTCTTCAAACTTATTGGTCCAAACTTTCACAAGCCAACTTAAAGTTTGTCTCGACGAACTTTTTCTAGTTACAGTTTTTTTTATTCGCTTTGGTACTATTTTCACAAGTAAGGTGTACATTTTCAAAACTCTTAGTACAAAAATCAAAACTGATCACACTTGTAACGCAGCTAGTCATTCTTTCAAAACCTGATATAATGCTTTTAGTCAGTTGCACATGTTTTCAGTCCACATAATCATTGTTTCAAACACAAGATTATTGTAATATGTAATGAGAACATTTGGTTTAATCACCGAAACACAACAGTATGATCTTCTTTCAGTTTAGTACTTTTAACAATCAGTTCATCCAACAGCAAACAATGCAAGATACATGTTTCAAATCGGCCTTAGAAGTGCTAAAATTAATATGCTACAGTACTATAAAAGACAGATTACACAGTTTTCACATTAGGCAATACACTTACATTACCCAACATTTACATAATCTGTAATTTCCAAAATATCCATCCTATGTGTATATCAAGTGAAGGATCAATGAAGACATCCTCTACAATCATTTGAGCAAATTAGTTTTTATTTTTCAGATATAATTGTAACATAGGTATACTTTCTATAATGAAATGTAACGTAATGAGAACAAAACATAACATTTAGTGCACACATTACATTATTTTGGATCAAGCCTGTCTTGAGCATTTGGCAATAGATTCTCGTCCACATCACAATGAATGTTATCATTGGTCATGCACCTTGGGAAAAACCTTTTGGCGTGACGAATCCATGCTTGACATTGGTCTACACTGATGTCATCACATGCTTCATCCATGGCCTGAAGGAGGGTGGCACGCTCAAGGGGTCGGCGATCATAGACCTTCCACCTCCATGCTGAAAAAAATTCCTCAATAGGGTTGAGGAAAGGAGAGTATGGAGGCAGGTAGAGGGTCATGAATCGGGGATGGGCCTGAAACCATGCTTGAACTACCTCTGCATGGTGGAACCTGACATTGTCCCACACAATTACATAGGTGACCCTTTCACCTTGACAGGCCGGCTCAAATTCATTGAGAAACTCAATAAGATGTGCAGCATTATAGGAGCCAAGTAATGGCCTACGTCCTACGACACCATCTTCAGAGATAGCTGCGCACATGGAGATGTTTCCTCCACGTTGTCCAGGCACTTGGACATCAGCGTCAAGCACCATAACCCTCTAAAAAATATATTTTGGTTAGTTCTTTTTACAGTGTTGTTCCATATACATATGACATAAGTGATGCATCAAATAGTAACAGTAATACAATATATAGTGCTGTACCTGAACATACTCAGCCCTTAGTTGTTTCACCCGGTCATTGTTTCTCTCAAAAGGCACCAGGTAAATTTGTTTCATTGATACCTGGTGCCTCTTCAAAAGGCGGCCTACTGTTGGTAGGCTGATGGATGCCACATTGGCAAAGGTGTCATTGTTCTCCTCAATTGCCTGCTTTATTTCTGACAGCCGTATATCATTCCTGGCCCTCACCATTTCCACCACTGCCAACTCTTGCTGATCGGTCAGCACACGGCCGCGGCCACCACTATGGGGTTTTCTGTCAATTCCAAGCATAGAACAGAGTATACTGTCAATAAATCATACTGTACCAATACTGTAACATGTCTGATGAATTTACATGCATTACAATTTACTGTAAATGTAATACTGTAGTATACGTCCTCCACACTTACCGGTTTTCTTGGCGAAAAGTTCGGATGATAGAATTGACAGTTGATCTTTTTAGATTTGGATCAACTAATCTGGCAGCCTCTGCCATAGTAAGGCCTCGGTTCACCACATGATCAACGATGATGGCCCGGACGTCATTAGAGACAACAGTTCTGCCTCCCTCTCTCTGATGACCAACCCTTTGACGGGCTCCATGCCCACCTCTCTCACCTCTCTGACCTCTCTGCCCACCTCTCTCCCCTCTCTGACCTCTTTGCCCACCTCTCTCACCTCTCTGACCTCTTTGCCCACCTGTCTCACCTCTCTGCCCACCTCTCTGACCTCTCTGACCTCTCTGACCACCTCTCTGACGGATTCCTTGTCCACGAGCTCTTCCAATTCCTTGCGGTCTATCCATGTTGAAAGAAATTGCTAGTGTTTACACCCCCACTTTTATATACTGTAGTGACCAATTGTGGTTACCACGGTGTGAAATCAATTAGCAATAACGAGTATTCATCATGTGTGGTTACACGTAATTTATATGTTTGTACAAACACACATTTTATTTCTGTAGTTCTCAAAATCCATATACTGTATATTGCTGAAATGAAAATCTATAGGTGTACCAAATGATTCATTGATTAACCATTAAGATCAGTTGGATTAAATAATAGACAAATGTATTAAACTGAACAAAAAGAGATGCAAATCAAAAGTTTGATAATAAGAGCTTTATGACAGGCAGTTACTGTGAATGAAACAGTTATGTAGATGAAACACTTATTTTGTGTTGTGAAAAGGATACTTTGTGATTTTGTGAATTGTACTAACACAATTGAAAACATGATAAAATGTTTGAAAAAAGTGCACTTTTGATGATCTGTTGTGATATTAGCACTAAGAGTTTTGAAAATGTACACCTTACTTGTGAAAATAGTACCAAAGCGAATAAAAAAAACTGTAAGTTGGCTTGTGAGAGCCAACTTACTGATATTGTACTTAAACTTATTATTATTATTATTATTCTGTCAAAAATTTACAACTCTATCTCCTCCTAGAGCTTTAACTTCACATACTCCAAACTCGGCACAGACACTCAAACTGTTCTGACTCGGTATGCTATATCTTTTCTAACTGATCGGACTTACGGTTTTCCTAAAAATGACGATCAAAGTCGGAAAAAACTCCCATTGACTTAACATGGCGGAATGTTCAGATTTTCAAACTCCCCAACTGTCAAAAATTCAAATCTAAATACCTTGAAGCCCTAGACTGAATCAAACTGCCATTCTATATACTATATGAGCCATTGAGACTCATTTAAACTAATAAACTCATATATCTATGACACTTATCTATCTACACTTAAACTCTTAAACTCATAATAAATTAATAAACTCTAAACTTGAACTCTTAGACTAATTTAAACTTATAAACTCTAAACTCATAAACTCATACACTTATAAACTCATACACTTATAAACTCATGAATTCAAACTCTTATGAACTCAAACTCATAAATTAATAAACTCTGAACTCTTACTCATTTAAACTTATAAACTCTAAACTCATAAACTCGTACACTTATAAACTCATGAATTCATACACTTATGAACTCATGAATTCATAAACTTATAAACTCATACACTTATGAACTCATGAATTCATACACTTATGAACACAATCTTTCTATCTCTCTTTCTTTCTTTCTCTCTTTCTTTCTAAATAATCTTTCTATATTTCTTTCTAACTAATCTTTCTATCTTTCTTTCTTTCTTTCTTTCTAACTAATTTTACTTTCTATCTTTCTTTCTTTCTAACTAATCTTTCTTTCTTTCTAACTAATCTTTCTATCTTTCTTTCTATCTCTCTTTCTAATCTTTCTTTCTAACTAATCTTTCTTTCTTTCTTTTCTAACTAATCTATTTCTTTCTAACTAATCTTTCTTTCTTTCTTTCTAACTAATCTTTCTATCTTTCTTTCTTTCTTTCTTTCTAATCTTTCTTTCAATCTTTCTTTTTTTCTTTCTTTCTAACTAATCTTACTTTCTAACTTTCTTTCATTCTAACTAATCTTTCTTTCTAACTAATCTTTCTTTCTTTCTAACTAATCTTTCTCTCTTTCTTTCTTTCTCTCTTTCTTTCTAACTAATCTTTCTATCTATCTTTATTTCTTTCTAATCTTTCTTTCAATCTTTCTTTCTTTTTAGCAACCACCCAAAATACCTTAAAACACCCTAGCAACACCATAGCAACCACCCAAAATGCTCTAGAACACCCTAGCAACCACCCAGAACACCCTAGCAACCACCCAAAATACCTTAAATCACCCTAGCAACACCATAGCAACCACCCAAAATACCCTAGAACACCATAGCAACACCCTAGCAACCACCAGAACACCCTAGCAACTGCATAGCAACCACCCAGAACACCCTAGCAACCACCCAAAATACCTTAAATCACCCTAGCAACACCATAGCAACCACCCAAAATACCCTAGAACACCATAGCAACACCCTAGCAACCACCAGAACACCCTAGCAACTGCCTAGCAACCACCCAGAACACCCTAGCAACCACCCAAAATACCTTAAATCACCCTAGCAACACCATAGCAACCACCCAAAATACCCTAGAACACCCTAGCAACACCCGAGCAACCACCAGAACACCCTAGCAACTGCCTAGCAACCCCAGAACACCCTAGCAACTGCCTAGCAACCACCCAGAACACCATAGCAACCACCCAAAATACCTTACAACACCTTAGCAACACCATAGCAACCACCCAGAACACCATGGCAACCATCCAAAATACCTTAAAACACCCTAGCAACACCATAACAACCACCCAAAATACCGTAGAACACCCAAGCAACACCATAGCAACCATCCAAAACACCCTAGCAACCACCAAAAATACCTTAGCAATCGCCAGGCAACCACCCAGAACACCTTAGCAACCCACTAGAAACACCCTAGCAACTTTAAATTACTTCAAACTATACTTCAAACTTTAAACTACTTTAAACTTTAAACCATTAAAACTTTAAACTTTAAACTTTAAACTTTAAACTACTTTAAACTTTAAACTAATTTCAACTTCAAACTACTTTAAAATTTAAACTAATTTAAACTTTAAACTAATTTAAACTTCTTCAAACTTATTGGTCCAAACTTTCACAAGCCAACTTAAAGTTTGTCTCGACGAACTTTTTCTAGTTATTAAGTTGGCTTGTGAAAGCCAACTTACTGAAATCCTATTTAAACTTATTATTAAGTTGGCTTGTGAAAGCCAACTTACTGAAATCCTATTTAAACTTATTATTATTCTTTTTCTTCTTCTTTTTCTTAACCAAAATTTTCTGACTGCTACTCCTCCTAGAGCTTTAACTCTACAAACTCCAAACTCGGGTCAGACCTTCAGACTGTTCTGACTTAGTCTGCTATATCTTTTCAGACTGATTTGACTTTCAGATTTCTTAAAAATTAATATTAAAAATCATAAAAATCCCATTGACTTTCATTGCAACAGTTCAAATTGAGCCAAGGCTACGGTGGCCCAGCAGTGTACAACAGAAAAACTCAAATCTAAACTCCCTGAAGCCCAAGACTCAATTAAACTACCATTCTATATGTACTAATGAACTTATCTATCTATCTATCTATCTATCTATCTATCTATCTATCTATCTATCTATCTATCTATCTATCTATCTATCTCTTTCTATCTATCTATCTATCTATCTATCTATCTATCTATCTATCTATCCATCTATCCATCTATCTATCTATCTATCTATCTATCTATCTCTTTCTATCTATCTATCTATCTATCTATCTATCTATCTATCTATCTATCTTTCTTTCTTTCTTTCTTACTAACTAATCTATCTTTCTTTCTTTCTTTCTAACTAATCTTTCTTCTTTCTTTATTTCTTTCTTTTTCTTTCTAACTAATCTTTCTTCTTTCTTTCTTTCTTTCTAACTAAACTTTCTTCTTTCTTTCTAACTAATCTTTCTTCTTTCTTTCTGTCTTTCTTTCTTTCTAACTAATATTTCTTTTTTCTTTTTTTCTTACTAACTAATCTATCTTTCTTTCTTTCTAACTAATCTTTCTTCTTTCTTTCTTTCTTTGTAACTAATCTTTCTTCTTTCTTTCTTTCTTTCTTTCTTTCTAACTAATATTTCTTCTTTCTAACTAATCTTTCTTCTTTCTTTCTAACTAATCTTTCTTTCTTTCTAACTAATCTTTCTTTCTTTCTAACTAATCTTTCTTCTTTCTTTCTTTCTTTCTTTCTTTCTTTCTTTCTTTCTTTCTTTCTTTCTTTCTAACTAATCTTTCTTCTTTCTTTCTTTCTAACTAATCTTTCTTCTTTCTTTCTTTCTTTCTTTCTTTCTTTCTTTCTTTCTTTCTTTCTTTCTTTCTTTCTTTCTTTCTTTCTTTCTTTCTTTCTTTTTCTTTCTTTCTTTCTTTCTAACTAATCTTTCTTCTTTCTTTCTTTCTTTCTAACTAATCTTTCTTCTTTCTTTCTTTCTTTCTTTCTAACTAATCTTTCTTTCTTTCTTTCTTTCTAACTAATCTTTCTTTCTTTCTTTCTTTCTTTCTTTCTTTCTTTCTTTCTTTCTTTCTTTCTTTCTTTCTTTCTTTCTAACTAATCTTTCTTCTTTCTTTCTAACTAATCTTTCTTCTTTCTTTCTAACTAATCTTTCTTCTTTCTTTCTTTCTTTCTTTCTTTCTTTCTTTCTTTCTTTCTTTCTTTCTAACTAATCTTTCTTCTTTCTTTCTTTCTTTCTTTCTTTCTTTCTTACTAATCTTTCTTCTTTCTTTCTTTCTTTCTAACTAATCTTTCTTCTTTCTTTCTTTCTTTCTAACTAATCTTTCTTTTTTCTTTCTTTCTAACTAATCTTTCTTCTTTCTTTCTAACTAATCTTTCTTCTTTCTTTCTAACTAATCTTTCTTCTTTGCTTCTTTCTTTCTTTCTTTCTTTCTTTCTAACTAATCTTTCTTCTTTCTTTCTTTCTTTCTTTCTTACTAATCTTTCTTCTTTCTTTCTTTCTTTCTAACTAATCTTTCTTCTTTCTTTCTTTCTTTCTAACTAATCTTTCTTCTTTCTTTCTAACTAATCTTTCTTTCTTCTTTCTTTCTTTCTTTCTAACTAATCTTTCTTCTTTCTTTCTTTCTTTCTTTCTTTCTTTCTTTCTTTCTTTCTTTCTTTCTTTCTTTCTTTCTTTTTCTTTCTTTCTTTCTTTCTTTCTTTCTTTCTAACTAATCTTTCTTCTTTCTTTCTTTCTTTCTTTCTTTCTAACTAATCTTTCTTCTTTCTTTCTTTCTTTCTAACTAATCTTTCTTTCTTTCTTTCTAACTAATCTTTCTTCTTTCTTTCTTTCTAACTAATCTTTCTTCTTTCTTTCTTTCTTTCTTTCTTTCTTTCTTTCTTTCTTTCTTTCTTTCTTTCTAACTAATCTTTCTTTCTAACTAATTCTTTCTTTCTTTCTAACTAATCTTTCTTCTTTCTTTCTTTCTTTCTTTCTTTCTTTCTTTCTTTCTTTCTTTCTTTCTTTCTTTCTTTCTTTCTTTCTTTCTTTCTTTCTAACTAATATTTCTTCTTTCTTTCTTTCTTTCTTTCTTTCTTTCTTTCTTTCTTTCTTTCTTTCTTTCTTTCTTTCTAACTAATATTTCTTTCTTTCTTTCTAACTGATATTTCTTCTTTCTTTCTTTCTAACTAATCTTTCTTTCTTTCTTTCTTTCTTTCTTTCTTTCTAACTAATCTTTCTTCTTTCTTTCTAACTAATCTTTCTTCTTTCTTTCTTTCTTTCTTTCTTTTTTACTTTTTCTTTCTTTCTTTCTAACTAATCTTTCTTCTTTCTTTCTTTCTTTCTTTCTTTCTTTCTTTCTTTCTAACTAATCTTTCTTCTTTCTTTCTTTCTAACTAATCTTTCTTCTTTCTTTCTTTCTTTCTTTCTTTCTTTCTTTCTAACTAATCTTTCTTCTTTCTTTCTTTCTTTCTTTCTTTCTTTCTTTCTTTCTAACTAATCTTTCTTTCTAACTAATTCTTTCTTTCTTTCTTTCTAACTAATCTTTCTTCTTTCTTTCTTTCTTTCTAACTAATATTTCTAATATCCATCTATCCGTCTATCTATCTATCTATCTATCTATCTATCTATCTATCTATCTATCTATCTATCTATCTATCTATCATCTATCTATCTATCTATCTATCTATCTATCTATCTATCTATCTATCTATCATCTATCTATCTATCTATCTATCTATCTATCTATCTATCTATCTATCTATCTATCTATCTATCTATCTATCTATCTATCTATCTATCTATCTATCTAAAACTATTTCAAACTGAAAACCTTTAAACTGAAAGCTTTTAAAACTACTTCAAACTTTCTGGCTAGGCTTTTTCAAGCCAACTTAAAGTTTGCCAACAAACTTTTTATCTAGTTATTCTTTTTCTTCTTCTTTTTCTTAACCAAAATTTTCTGACTGCTACTCCTCCTAGAGCTTTAACTCTACAAACTCCAAACTCGGGTCAGACCTTCAGACTGTTCTGACTTAGTGTGCTATATCTTTTCAGACTGATTTGACTTTCAGATTTCTTAAAAATTAATATTAAAAATCATAAAAATCCCATTGACTTTCATTGCAACAGTTCAAATTGAGCCAAGGCTACGGTGGCCCAGCAGTGTACAACACAAAAACTCAAATCTAAACTCCCTGAAGCCCAAGACTCAATTAAACTACCATTCTATATGTACTAATGAACTTATCTATCTATCTATCTATCTATCTATCTATCTATCTATCTATCTATCTATCTATCTATCTATCTATCTATCTATCTATCTATCTATCTATCTATCTATCTATCCATCTATCTATCTCTATCTATCTATCTATCTATCTATCTATCTATCTATCTATCTATCTATCTATCTATCTATCTATCCAACTATCCATCTATCTATCTATCTATCTATCTATCTATCTATCTATCTATCTATCTATCTATCCATCTATCTATCTCTTTCTATCTATCTATCTATCTATCTATCTATCTATCTATCTATCTATCTATCTATCTATCTATCTATCTATCTATCTAATCTATCTTTCTTTCTTACTAACTAATCTATCTTTCTTTCTTTCTTTCTTTCTAACTAATCTTTCTTCTTTCTTTCTTTATTTCTTTCTTTCTTTCTAACTAATCTTTCTTCTTTCTTTCTTTATTTCTAACTAATCTTTCTTCTTTCTTTCTAACTAATCTTTCTTCTTTCTTTCTGTCTTTCTTTCTTTCTAACTGATATTTCTTTTTTCTTTTTTTCTAACTAACTAATCTATCTTTCTTTCTTTCTAACTAATCTTTCTTCTTTCTTTCTTTCTTTCTAACTAATCTTTCTTCTTTCTTTCTTTCTTTCTTTCTTTCTTTCTTTCTTTCTTTCTTTCTTTCTTTCTTTCTTTCTTTTTCTTTCTTTCTTTCTTTCTTTCTTTCTTTCTAACTAATCTTTCTTCTTTCTTTCTTTCTTTCTTTCTAACTAATCTTTCTTCTTTCTTTCTTTCTTTCTAACTAATCTTTCTTTCTTTCTTTCTAACTAATCTTTCTTCTTTCTTTCTTTCTAACTAATCTTTCTTCTTTCTTTCTTTCTTTCTTTCTTTCTTTCTTTCTTTCTTTCTTTCTTTCTAACTAATCTTTCTTTCTAACTAATTCTTTCTTTCTTTCTAACTAATCTTTCTTTCTTCTTTCTTTCTTTCTTTCTAACTAATCTTTCTTCTTTCTTTCTTTCTTTCTTTCTTTCTTTCTTTCTTTCTTTCTTTCTTTCTTTCTTTCTTTCTTTTTCTTTCTTTCTTTCTTTCTTTCTTTCTTTCTAACTAATCTTTCTTCTTTCTTTCTTTCTTTCTTTCTTTCTAACTAATCTTTCTTCTTTCTTTCTTTCTTTCTAACTAATCTTTCTTTCTTTCTTTCTAACTAATCTTTCTTCTTTCTTTCTTTCTAACTAATCTTTCTTCTTTCTTTCTTTCTTTCTTTCTTTCTTTCTTTCTTTCTTTCTTTCTTTCTAACTAATCTTTCTTTCTAACTAATTCTTTCTTTCTTTCTAACTAATCTTTCTTCTTTCTTTCTTTCTTTCTTTCTTTCTTTCTTTCTTTCTTTCTTTCTTTCTTTCTTTCTTTCTTTCTTTCTAACTAATATTTCTTCTTTCTTTCTTTCTTTCTTTCTTTCTTTCTTTCTTTCTTTCTTTCTTTCTAACTAATATTTCTTTCTTTCTTTCTAACTGATATTTCTTCTTTCTTTCTTTCTAACTAATCTTTCTTTCTTTCTTTCTTTCTTTCTTTCTTTCTAACTAATCTTTCTTCTTTCTTTCTAACTAATCTTTCTTCTTTCTTTCTTTCTTTCTTTTTTTTTTACTTTTTCTTTCTTTCTTTCTAACTAATCTTTCTTCTTTCTTTCTTTCTTTCTTTCTTTCTTTCTTTCTTTCTAACTAATCTTTCTTCTTTCTTTCTTTCTAACTAATCTTTCTTCTTTCTTTCTTTCTTTCTTTCTTTCTTTCTTTCTAACTAATCTTTCTTCTTTCTTTCTTTCTTTCTTTCTTTCTTTCTTTCTTTCTAACTAATCTTTCTTTCTAACTAATTCTTTCTTTCTTTCTTTCTAACTAATCTTTCTTCTTTCTTTCTTTCTTTCTAACTAATATTTCTAATATCCATCTATCCGTCTATCTATCTATCTATCTATCTATCTATCTATCTATCTATCTATCTATCTATCTATCTATCTATCATCTATCTATCTATCTATCTATCTATCTATCTATCTATCTATCTATCTATCTATCATCTATCTATCTATCTATCTATCTATCTATCTATCTATCTATCTATCTATCTATCTATCTATCTATCTATCTATCTATCTATCTATCTATCTATCTATCTATCTATCTAAAACTATTTCAAACTGAAAACCTTTAAACTGAAAGCTTTTAAAACTACTTCAAACTTTCTGGCTAGGCTTTTTCAAGCCAACTTAAAGTTTGCCAACAAACTTTTTATCTAGTTATTCTTTTTCTTCTTCTTTTTCTTAACCAAAATTTTCTGACTGCTACTCCTCCTAGAGCTTTAACTCTACAAACTCCAAACTCGGGTCAGACCTTCAGACTGTTCTGACTTAGTGTGCTATATCTTTTCAGACTGATTTGACTTTCAGATTTCTTAAAAATTAATATTAAAAATCATAAAAATCCCATTGACTTTCATTGCAACAGTTCAAATTGAGCCAAGGCTACGGTGGCCCAGCAGTGTACAACACAAAAACTCAAATCTAAACTCCCTGAAGCCCAAGACTCAATTAAACTACCATTCTATATGTACTAATGAACTTATCTATCTATCTATCTATCTATCTATCTATCTATCTATCTATCTATCTATCTATCTATCTATCTATCTATCTATCTATCTATCTATCTATCTATCTATCCATCTATCTATCTCTATCTATCTATCTATCTATCTATCTATCTATCTATCTATCTATCTATCTATCTATCTATCTATCCAACTATCCATCTATCTATCTATCTATCTATCTATCTATCTATCTATCTATCTATCTATCTATCTATCCATCTATCTATCTCTTTCTATCTATCTATCTATCTATCTATCTATCTATCTATCTATCTATCTATCTATCTATCTATCTATCTATCTATCTATCTAATCTATCTTTCTTTCTTACTAACTAATCTATCTTTCTTTCTTTCTTTCTTTCTAACTAATCTTTCTTCTTTCTTTCTTTATTTCTTTCTTTCTTTCTAACTAATCTTTCTTCTTTCTTTCTTTATTTCTAACTAATCTTTCTTCTTTCTTTCTAACTAATCTTTCTTCTTTCTTTCTGTCTTTCTTTCTTTCTAACTGATATTTCTTTTTTCTTTTTTTCTAACTAACTAATCTATCTTTCTTTCTTTCTAACTAATCTTTCTTCTTTCTTTCTTTCTTTCTAACTAATCTTTCTTCTTTCTTTCTTTCTTTCTTTCTTTCTTTCTTTCTTTCTTTCTTTCTTTCTTTCTTTCTTTCTAACTAATATTTCTTCTTTCTTTCTTTCTAACTAATATTTCTTCTTTCTAACTAATCTTTCTTCTTTCTTTCTAACTAATCTTTCTTTCTTTCTAACTAATCTTTCTTTCTTTCTAACTAATCTTTCTTCTTTCTTTCTTTCTTTCTTTCTTTCTTTCTTTCTTTCTTTCTTTCTTTCTTTCTTTCTTTCTTTCTAATCTTTCTTCTTTCTTTCTTTCTTTCTAACTAATCTTTCTTTCTTTCTTTCTTTCTTTCTTTTTCTTTCTTTCTTTCTAACTAATCTTCCTTCTTTCTTTCTTTCTTTCTAACTAATCTTTCTTCTTTCTTTCTTTCTTTCTTTCTAACTAATCTTTCTTTCTTTCTTTCTTTTTCTTTCTTTCTTTCTAACTAATCTTCCTTCTTTCTTTCTTTCTTTCTAACTAATCTTTCTTCTTTCTTTCTTTCTTTCTTTCCAACTAATCTTTCTTTTTTCTTTCTTTCTTTCTTTCTTTCTTTCTTTCTTTCTTTCTTTCTTTCTTTCTTTCTTTCTTTCTTTCTAACTAATATTTCTTCTTTCTTTCTTTCTAACTAATCTTTCTTCTTTCTAACTAATCTTTCTTCTTTCTTTCTAACTAATCTTTCTTTCTTTCTAACTAATCTTTCTTTCTTTCTAACTAATCTTTCTTCTTTCTTTCTTTCTTTCTTTCTAACTAATCTTTCTTCTTTCTTTCTTTCTTTCTAACTAATCTTTCTTCTTTCTTTCTTTCTTTCTTTCTTTCTTTCTTTCTTTTTCTTTCTTTCTTTCTAACTAATCTTTCTTTCTTTCTTTCTAACTAATCTTTCTTCTTTCTTTCTTTCTTTCTAACTAATCTTTCTTTCTTTCTTTCTTTCTAACTAATCTTTCTTTCTTTCTTTCTTTCTTTCTTTCTTTCTAACTAATCTTTCTTCTTTCTTTCTAACTAATCTTTCTTCTTTATTTCTAACTAATCTTTCTTCTTTCTTTCTTTCTTTCTTTCTTTCTTTCTTTCTTTCTTTCTTTCTTTCTTTCTTTCTTTCTTTCTTTCTTTCTAACTAATCTTTCTTCTTTCTTTCTTTCTTTCTTTCTTTCTTTCTTTCTTTCTTTCTTTCTTTCTTTCTTTCTTTCTTTCTTTCTTTCTTTCTTTCTTACTAATCCTTCTTCTTTCTTTCTTTCTTTCTTTCTAACTAATCTTTCTTCTTTCTTTCTTTCTTTCTAACTAATCTTTCTTTTTTCTTTCTTTCTTTCTTTCTTTCTTTCTTTCTTTCTTTCTTTCTTTCTTTCTTTCTTTCTTTCTTTCTTTCTAACTAATCTTTCTTCTTTCTTTCTTTCTTTCTTTCTTTCTTTCTTTCTTTCTTTCTTTCTTTTTCTTTCTTTCTAACTAATCTTTCTTCTTTCTTTCTTTCTAACTAATCTTTCTTCTTTCTTTCTTTCTTTCTTTCTTTCTTTCTAACTATTCTTTCTTCTTTCTTTCTTTCTTTCTTTCTTTCTAACTAATCTTTCTTCTTTCTTTCTAACTAATCTTTCGTTCTTTCTTTCTAACTAATCTTTCTTCTTTCTTTCTTTCTAACTAATCTTTCTTCTTTCTTTCTTTCTTTCTTTCTTTCTTTCTTTCTTTCTTTCTTTCTTCTTTCTTTCTAACTAATCTTTCGTTCTTTCTTTCTAACTAATCTTTCTTCTTTCTTTCTTTCTAACTAATCTTTCTTCTTTCTTTCTTTCTTTCTTTCTTTCTTTCTTTCTTTCTTTCTTTCTTTCTTTCTAACTAATCTTTCTTCTTTCTTTCTTTCTTTCTTTCTTTCTTTCTTTTTCTTTCTTTCTTTCTAACTAATCTTTCTTCTTTCTTTCTTTCTAACTAATCTTTCTTCTTTCTTTCTTTCTTTCTTTCTTTCTAACTATTCTTTCTTCTTTCTTTCTTTCTTTCTAACTAATCTTTCTTCTTTCTTTCTAACTAATCTTTCTTTCTTTCTTTCTTTCTAACTAATCTTTCTTCTTTCTTTCTTTCTAACTAATCTTTCTTCTTTCTTTCTTTCTTTCTTTCTTTCTAACTAATCTTTCTTTCTTTCTAACTAATCTTTCTTCTTTCTTTCTTTCTTTCTAACTAATCTTTCTTCTTTCTTTCTTTCTTTCTTTCTTTCTTTCTTTCTTTCTTTCTTTTTCTTTCTTTCTAACTAATCTTTCTTCTTTCTTTCTTTCTTTCTTTCTTTCTTTCTTTCTTTCTTTCTTTCTTTCTAACTAATCTTTCTTCTTTCTTTCTTTCTTTCTTTCTAACTAATCTTTCTTCGTTCGTTCTTTCTTTCTTTCTAACTAATCTTTCTTTCTTTCTTTCTAACTAATCTTTCTTCTTTCTTTCTTTCTAACTAATCTTTCTTCTTTCTTTCTTTCTTTCTTTCTTTCTTTCTTTCTTTCTTTCCTTCTTTCTAACTAATCTTTCTTCTTTCTTTCTAACTAATCTTTCTTCTTTCTTTCTAACTAATCTTTCTTCTTTCTTTCTTTCTTTCTTTCTTTCTAACTAATCTTTCTTCTTTCTTTCTTTCTTTCTTTCTTTCTTTCTTTCTTTCTTTCTTTCTTTCTTTTTCTTTCTTTCTTTCTAACTAATCTTTCTTCTTTCTTTCTTTCTTTCTAACTAATCTTTCTTCTTTCTTTCTTTCTAACTATTCTTTCTTCTTTCTTTCTTTCTTTCTTTCTTTCTTTCTTTCTTTCTTTCTTTCTTTCTTTCTTTCTTTCTACCTAATCTTTCTAATCTAACTAATCTATGTATCTATCTATCATCTATCTATATATCTATCTATCTATCTATCTATCTATCATCTATCTATCTATCTATCTATCTATCTATCTATCTATCTATCTATCTATCTATCTATCTATCTATCCATCTATCATCTATCTATCTATCCGTCTATCCATCTATCTATCTATCTATCTATCTATCTATCTATCCATCCATCCATCCATCCATCCATCCATCCATCCATCCATCCATCCATCCATCCATCCATCCATCCATCTATCTATCTATCTATCTATCTATCTATCTATCTATCTATCTATCTATCTATCTATCTATCTATCTATCTATCTATCTATCTATCTATCATCTATCTATCTATCTATCTATCTATCTAACTAAAACTATTTCAAACTGAAAACCTTTAAACTGAAAGCTTTTAAAACTACTTCAAACTTTCTGGCTAGGCTTTTTCAAGCCAACTTAAAGTTTGCCAACAAACTTTTTATCTAGTTATTATTATTATTATTCTGTCAAAAATTTACAACTCTATCTCCTCCTAGAGCTTTAACTCCACATACTCCAAACTCGGCACAGACACTCAGACTGTTCTGACTCGGTATGCTATATCTTTTCTAACTGATCGGACTTACGGTTTTCCTAAAAATGACGATCAAAGTCGGAAAAAACTCCCATTGACTTAACATGGCGGAATGTTCAGATTTTCAAACTCCCCAACTGTCAAAAATTCAAATCTAAATACCTTGAAGCCCTAGACTGAATCAAACTGCCATTCTATATACTATATGAGCCATTGAGACTCATTTAAACTAATAAACTCATATATCTATGACACTTATCTATCTACACTTAAACTCTTAAACTCATAATAAATTAATAAACTCTAAATTTGAACTCTTAGACTAATTTAAACTTATAAACTCTAAACTCATAAACTCATACACTTATAAACTCATACACTTATAAACTCATGAATTCAAACTCTTATGAACTCAAACTCATAAATTAATAAACTCTGAACTCTTACTCATTTAAACTTATAAACTCTAAACTCATAAACTTGTACACTTATAAACTCATGAATTCATACACTTATGAACTCATGAATTCATAAACTTATAAACTCATACACTTATGAACTCATGAATTCATACACTTATGAACACAATCTTTCTATCTCTCTTTCTTTCTTTCTCTCTTTCTTTCTAAATAATCTTTCTATATTTCTTTCTTTCTAAGTAATCTTTCTATCTTTCTTTCTTTCTTTCTTTCTAACTAATTTTACTTTCTATCTTTCTTTCTTTCTTTCTAACTAATCTTTCTTTCTTTCTAACTAATCTTTCTATCTTTCTTTCTATCTCTCTTTCTAATCTTTCTTTCTAACTAATCTTTCTTTCTTTCTTTCTTTCTTTTCTAACTAATCTATTTCTTTCTAACTAATCTTTCTTTCTTTCTTTCTTTCTAACTAATCTTTCTATCTTTCTTTCTTTCTTTCTTTCTAATCTTTCTTTCAATCTTTCTTTTTTTCTTTCTTTCTAACTAATCTTACTTTCTAACTTTCTTTCATTCTAACTAATCTTTCTTTCTAACTAATCTTTCTTTCTTTCTAACTAATCTTTCTATCTCTCTTTCTTTCTTTCTCTCTTTCTTTCTAACTAATCTTTCTATCTATCTTTATTTCTTTCTAATCTTTCTTTCAATCTTTCTTTCTTTTTAGCAACCACCCAAAATACCTTAAAACACCCTAGCAACACCATAGCAACCACCCAAAATGCTCTAGAACACCCTAGCAACCACCCAGAACACCCTAGCAACCACCCAAAATACCTTAAATCACCCTAGCAACACCATAGCAACCACCCAAAATACCCTAGAACACCCTAGCAACACCCTAGCAACCACCAGAACACCCTAGCAACTGCCTAGCAACCACCCAGAACACCCTAGCAACCACCCAAAATACCTTAAATCACCCTAGCAACACCATAGCAACCACCCAAAATACCCTAGAACACCCTAGCAACACCCTAGCAACCACCAGAACACCATAGCAACTGCATAGCAACCACCCAGAACACCCTAGCAACCACCCAAAATACCTTAAATCACCCTAGCAACACCATAGCAACCGCCCAAAATACCCTAGAACACCCTAGCAACACCCTAGCAACCACCCAGAACACCCTAGCAACCACCCAAAATACCTTAAATCACCCTAGCAACACCATAGCAACCACCCAAAATACCCTAGAACACCCTAGCAACACCCTAGCAACCACCAGAACACCCTAGCAACTGCCTAGCAACCCCAGAACACCCTAGCAACTGCTTAGCAACCACCCAGAACACCATAGCAACCACCCAAAATACCTTACAACACCTTAGCAACACCATAGCAACCACCCAGAACACCATGGCAACCATCCAAAATACCTTAAAACACCCTAGCAACACCCTAGCAACCACCTAAAATACCTTAGCAACCGCCAGGCAACCACCCAGAACACCTTAGCAACCCACTAGAAACACCCTAGCAACTTTAAATTACTTCAAACTATACTTCAAACTTTAAACTAATTTAAACTTTAAACCATTAAAACTTTAAACTTTAAACTTTAAACTTTAAACTTTAAACTAATTTCAACTTCAAACTACTTTAAAATTTAAACTAATTTAAACTTTAAACTAATTTAAACTTCTTCAAACTTATTGGTCCAAACTTTCACAAGCCAACTTAAAGTTTGTCTCGACGAACTTTTTCTAGTTATTATTATTATTCTTCTTACTCAAATTTACAACTCTAACTCCTCCTAGAGCTTTAACTCCACATACTCCAAACTCGGCACGGACACTCAAACTGTTCTGACTCGGTATGCTATATCTTTTCTAACTGATCGGACTTACGGTTTTCCTAAAAATGACGATCAAAGTCGGAAAAA
Source organism: Siphateles boraxobius (assembly GCF_051911475.1). Lineage (NCBI taxonomy): Eukaryota > Metazoa > Chordata > Actinopteri > Cypriniformes > Leuciscidae > Siphateles > Siphateles boraxobius. The sequence continues at coordinate 14,756,980 of NW_027509119.1, forward strand.
ACTCCCATTGACTTTACATTGCGGAATGTTCAGATTTTCAAACTCCCAAACTGTCAAAATTTCAAATCTAAATACCTTGAAGCCCTAGACTCAATCAAACTGCCATTCTATATACTATATGAGCCATTGAGACTCATTTAAACTAATAAACTCATCTAACTATTGTACTTAATAAATTAATAAACTCTAAAATTGAACTTTTAGACTCATTTAAACTAATAAACTCTAAACTCATAAACTCTAAATTCATAAACTCATACTCTTATAAACTCTCATAAACTATTAAACTCATAAATTAATAAACTGGACACTTACTCATTTAAACTTATAAAATCTAAACTCATAAACTCATACACTTCTAAACTCAAACACTTATAAACTCATGAATTCAAACTCTTATGAACTCAAACTCATAAATTAATAAACTCTGAACTCTTACTCATTTAAACTTATAAACTCTAAACTCATAAACTCGTACACTTATAAACTCATGAATTCATACACTTATGAACTCATGAATTCATAAACTTATAAACTCATACACTTATGAACTCATGAATTCATACACTTATGAACACAAACTTTCTATCTCTCTTTCTTTCTTTCTCTCTTTCTTTCTAAATAATCTTTCTATATTTCTTTCTTTCTAACTAATCTTTCTATCTTTCTTTCTTTCTTTCTTTCTAACTAATTTTACTTTCTATCTTTCTTTCTTTCTAACTAATCTTTCTTTCTTTCTAACTAATCTTTCTATCTTTCTTTCTATCTCTCTTTATAATCTTTCTTTCTAACTAATCTTTCTTTCTTTCTTTCTTTCTTTCTTTCTTTCTTTCTTTTCTAACTAATCTTACTTTCTAACTTTCTTTCATTCTAACTAATCTTTCTTTCTAACTAATCTTTCTTTCTTTCTAACTAATCTTTCTATCTCTCTTTCTTCCTTTCTCTCTTTCTTTCTAACTAATCTTTCTATCTATCTTTATTTCTTTCTAATCTTTCTTTCAATCTTTCTTTCTTTTTAGCAACCACCCAAAATACCTTAAAACACCCTAGCAACACCATAGCAACCACCCAAAATGCTCTAGAACACCCTAGCAACCACCCGGAACACCCTAGCAACCACCCAAAATACCTTAAATCACCCTAGCAACACCATAGCAACCACCCAAAATACCCTAGAACACCCTAGCAACACCCTAGCAACCACCAGAACACCCTAGCAACTGCCTAGCAACCACCCAGAACACCCTAGCAACCACCCAAAATACCTTAAATCACCCTAGCAACACCATAGCAACCACCCAAAATACCCTAGAACACCCTAGCAACACCCTAGCAACCACCAGAACACCCTAGCAACTGCATAGCAACCACCCAGAACACCATAGCAACCACCCAAAATACCTTAAATCACCCTAGCAACACCATAGCAACCACCCAAAATACCCTAGAACACCCTAGCAACACCCTAGCAACCACCAGAACACCCTAGCAACTGCCTAGCAACCACCCAGAACACCCTAGCAACCACCCAAAATACCTTAAATCACCCTAGCAACACCATAGCAACCACCCAAAATACCCTAGAACACCCTAGCAACACCCTAGCAACCACCAGAACACCCTAGCAACTGCCTAGCAACCCCAGAACACCCTAGCAACTGCCTAGCAACCACCCAAAATACGTTACAACACCTTAGCAACACCATAGCAACCACCCAGAACACCATGGCAACCATCCAAAATACCTTAAAACACCCTAGCAACACCATAGCAACCACCAAAAATACCGTAGAACACCCAAGCAACACCATAGCAACCATCCAAAACACCCTAGCAACCACCTAAAATACCTTAGCAACCGCCAGGCAACCACCCAGAACACCTTAGCAACCCACTAGAAACACCCTAGCAACTTTAAATTACTTCAAACTATACTTCAAACTTTAAACTACTTTAAACTTTAAACCATTAAAACTTTAAACTTTAAACTTTAAACTACTTTAAACTTTAAACTAATTTCAACTTCAAACTACTTTAAAATTTAAACTAATTTAAACTTTAAACTAATTTAAACTTCTTCAGACTTATTGGTCCAAACTTTCACAAGCCAACTTAAAGTTTGTCTCGACGAACTTTTTCTAGTTATTATTATTATTATTCTGTCAAAAATTTACAACTCTATCTCCTCCTAGAGCTTTAACTCCACATACTCCAAACTCGGCACAGACACTCAGACTGTTCTGACTCGGTATGCTATATCTTTTCTAACTGATCGGACTTACGGTTTTCCTAAAAATGACGATCAAAGTCGGAAAAAACTCCCATTGACTTAACATGGCGGAATGTTCAGATTTTCAAACTCCCCAACTGTCAAAAATTCAAATCTAAATACCTTGAAGCCCTAGACTGAATCAAACTGCCATTCTATATACTATATGAGCCATTGAGACTCATTTAAACTAATAAACTCATATATCTATGACACTTATCTATCTACACTTAAACTCTTAAACTCATAATAAATTAATAAACTCTAAATTTGAACTCTTAGACTAATTTAAACTTATAAACTCTAAACTCATAAACTCATACACTTATAAACTCATACACTTATAAACTCATGAATTCAAACTCTTATGAACTCAAACTCATAAATTAATAAACTCTGAACTCTTACTCATTTAAACTTATAAACTCTAAACTCATAAACTCGTACACTTATAAACTCATGAATTCATACACTTATGAACTCATGAATTCATAAACTTATAAACTCATACACTTATGAACTCATGAATTCATACACTTATGAACACAATCTTTCTATCTCTCTTTCTTTCTTTCTCTCTTTCTTTCTAAATAATCTTTCTATATTTCTTTCTTTCTAACTAATCTTTCTATCTTTCTTTCTTTCTTTCTTTCTAACTAATTTTACTTTCTATCTTTCTTTCTTTCTAACTAATCTTTCTTTCTTTCTAACTAATCTTTCTATCTTTCTTTCTATCTCTCTTTCTAATCTTTCTTTCTAACTAATCTTTCTTTCTTTCTTTCTTTCTTTTCTAACTAATCTATTTCTTTCTAACTAATCTTTCTTTCTTTCTTTCTAACTAATCTTTCTATCTTTCTTTCTTTCTTTCTTTCTAATCTTTCTTTCAATCTTTCTTTTTTTCTTTCTTTCTAACTAATCTTACTTTCTAACTTTCTTTCATTCTAACTAATCTTTCTTTCTAACTAATCTTTCTTTCTTTCTAACTAATCTTTCTATCTCTCTTTCTTTCTTTCTCTCTTTCTTTCTAACTAATCTTTCTATCTATCTTTATTTCTTTCTAATCTTTCTTTCAATCTTTCTTTCTTTTTAGCAACCACCCAAAATACCTTAAAACACCCTAGCAACACCATAGCAACCAACCAAAATGCTCTAGAACACCCTAGCAACCACCCAGAACACCCTAGCAACCACCCAAAATACCTTAAATCACCCTAGCAACACCATAGCAACCACCCAAAATACCCTAGAACACCCTAGCAACACCCTAGCAACCACCAGAACACCCTAGCAACTGCCTAGCAACCACCCAGAACACCCTAGCAACCACCCAAAATACCTTAAATCACCCTAGCAACACCATAGCAACCACCCAAAATACCCTAGAACACCCTAGCAACACCCTAGCAACCACCAGAACACCCTAGCAACTGCATAGCAACCACCCAGAACACCCTAGCAACCACCCAAAATACCTTAAATCACCCTAGCAACACCATAGCAACCACCCAAAATACCCTAGAACACCCTAGCAACACCCTAGCAACCACCAGAACACCCTAGCAACTGCCTAGCAACCACCCAGAACACCCTAGCAACCACCCAAAATACCTTAAATCACCCTAGCAACACCATAGCAACCACCCAAAATACCCTAGAACACCCTAGCAACACCCTAGCAACCACCAGAACACCCTAGCAACTGCCTAGCAACCCCAGAACACCCTAGCAACTGCCTAGCAACCACCCAGAACACCATAGCAACCACCCGAAATACCTTACAACACCTTAGCAACACCATAGCAACCACCCAGAACACCATGGCAACCATCCAAAATACCTTAAAACACCCTAGCAACACCATAGCAACCACCCAAAATACCGTAGAACACCCAAGCAACACCATAGCAACCATCCAAAACACCCTAGCAACCACCTAAAATACCTTAGCAACCGCCAGGCAACCACCCAGAACACCTTAGCAACCCACTAGAAACACCCTAGCAACTTTAAATTACTTCAAACTATACTTCAAACTTTAAACTACTTTAAACTTTAAACCATTAAAACTTTAAACTTTAAACTTTAAACTTTAAACTTTAAACTTTAAACTAATTTCAACTTCAAACAACTTTAAAATTTAAACTAATTTAAACTTTAAACTAATTTAAACTTCTTCAAACTTATTGGTCCAAACTTTCACAAGCCAACTTAAAGTTTGTCTCGACGAACTTTTTCTAGTTATTATTATTATTATTCTTACTCAAATTTACAACTCTAACTCCTCCTAGAGCTTTAACTCCACATACTCCAAACTCGGCACGGACACTCAAACTGTTCTGACTCGGTATGCTATATCTTTTCTAACTGATCGGACTTACGGTTTTCCTAAAAATGACGATCAAAGTCGGAAAAAACTCCCATTGACTTTACATTGCGGAATGTTCAGATTTTCAAACTCCCAAACTGTCAAAATTTCAAATCTAAATACCTTGAAGCCCTAGACTCAATCAAACTGCCATTCTATATACTATATGAGCCATTGAGACTCATTTAAACTAATAAACTCATCTAACTATTGTACTTAATAAATTAATAAACTCTAAAATTGAACTTTTAGACTCATTTAAACTAATAAACTCTAAACTCATAAACTCTAAATTCATAAACTCATACTCTTATAAACTCTCATAAACTATTAAACTCATAAATTAATAAACTGGACACTTACTCATTTAAACTTATAAAATCTAAACTCATAAATGAATAAACTCTGAACTCTTACTCATTTAAACTTATAATCTCATAAATTTATACACTTTTAAACTCATAAACATATAAACTCATAAACTCGTACACTTATAAACTCATGAATTCATTCACTTATGAACTCATGAATTCATACACTTATGAACTCGTAAATTCATACACTTATCAACTCAAACTCATAAATTAATAAACTCTCAACTCTTACTAATTTAAACTTAAATTCTAAACTCATACACTTATGAACTCATGAATTCATACACTTATAAACTTAATAAACTCATCTTTCTATCTACTTTACACTTCAAACACCCTAGCAACACCATAGCAACCACCCAAAATGCTCTAGAACACCCTAGCAACCACCCAGAACACCCTAGCAACCACCCAAAATACCTTAAATCACCCTAGCAACACCATAGCAACCACCCAAAATACCCTAGAACACCCTAGCAACACCCTAGCAACCACCAGAACACCCTAGCAACTGCATAGCAACCACCCAGAACACCCTAGCAACCACCCAAAATACCTTAAATCACCCTAGCAACACCATAGCAACCACCCAAAATACCCTAGAACACCCTAGCAACACCCTAGCAGCCACCAGAACACCCTAGCAACTGCCTAGCAACCACCCAGAACACCCTAGCAACCACCCAAAATACCTTAAATCACCGTAGCAACACCATAGCAACCACCCAAAATACCCTAGAACACCCTAGCAACACCCTAGCAACCACCAGAACACCCTAGCAACTGCCTAGCAACCCCAGAACACCCTAGCAACTGCCTAGCAACCACCCAGAACACCATAGCAACCACCCAAAATACCTTACAACACCTTAGCAACACCATAGCAACCACCCAGAACACCATGGCAACCATCCAAAATACCTTAAAACACCCTAGCAACACCATAGCAACCACCCAAAATACCGTAGAACACCCAAGCAACACCATAGCAACCATCCAAAACACCCTAGCAACCACCTAAAATACCTTAGCAACCGCCAGGCAACCACCCAGAACACCTTAGCAACCCACTAGAAACACCCTAGCAACTTTAAATTACTTCAAACTATACTTCAAACTTTAAACTACTTTAAACTTTAAACCATTAAAACTTTAAACTTTAAACTTTAAACTTTAAACTACTTTAAACTTTAAACTAATTTCAACTTTAAACTACTTTAAAATTTAAACTAATTTAAACTTTAAACTTCTTCAAACTTATTGGTCCAAACTTTCACAAGCCAACTTAAAGTTTGTCTCGACGAACTTTTTCTAGTTAAGTTGGCTTGTGAAAGCCAACTTACTGAAATCCTATTTAAACTTATTATTATTCTTTTTCTTCTTCTTTTTCTTAACCAAAATTTTCTGACTGCTACTCCTCCTAGAGCTTTAACTCTACAAACTCCAAACTCGGGTCAGACCTTCAGACTGTTCTGACTTAGTGTGCTATATCTTTTCAGACTGATTTGACTTTCAGATTTCTTAAAAATTAATATTAAAAATCATAAAAATCCCATTGACTTTCATTGCAACAGTTCAAATTGAGCCAAGGCTACGGTGGCCCAGCAGTGTACAACACAAAAACTCAAATCTAAACTCCCTGAAGCCCAAGACTCAATTAAACTACCATTCTATATGTACTAATGAACTTATCTATCTATCTATCTATCTATCTATCTATCTATCTATCTATCTATCTATCTATCTATCTATCTATCTATCTATCTATCCATCTATCTATCTATCCATCTATCTATCTCTTTCTATCTATCTATCTATCTATCTATCTATCTATCTATCTATCTATCTATCCATCTATCCATCTATCCATCTATCTATCTATCCATCTATCTATCTCTTTCTATCTATCTATCTATCTATCTATCTATCTATCTATCTATCTATCTATCTATCTATCTATCTATCTATCTTTCTTTCTTACTAACTAATCTTTCTTTCTTTCTTTCTAACTAATCTTTCTTCTTTCTTTCTTTATTTCTTTCTTTCTTTCTAACTAATCTTTCTTCTTTCTTTCTTTCTTTCTTTCTAACTAATATTTCTTCTTTCTTTCTAACTAATCTTTCTTCTTTCTTTCTGTCTTTCTTTCTTTCTAACTAATATTTCTTTTTTCTTTTTTTCTTACTAACTAATCTATCTTTCTTTCTTTCTAACTAATCTTTCTTCTTTCTTTCTTTCTTTCTAACTAATCTTTCTTCTTTCTTTCTTTCTTTCTTTCTAACTAATATTTCTTCTTTCTTTCTTTCTAACTAATATTTCTTCTTTCTAACTAATCTTTCTTCTTTCTTTCTAACTAATCTTTCTTTCTTTCTAACTAATCTTTCTTTCTTTCTAACTAATCTTTCTTTCTTTCTAACTAATCTTTCTTCTTTCTTTCTTTCTTTCTTTCTTTCTAACTAATCTTTCTTCTTTCTTTCTTTCTTTCTTTCTAACTAATCTTTCTTCTTTCTTTCTTTCTTTCTTTCTTTCTTTCTTTCTTTCTTTTTCTTTCTTTCTAACTAATCTTTCTTCTTTCTTTCTTTCTTTCTTTCTAACTAATCTTTCTTTCTTTCTTTCTTTCTAACTAATCTTTCTTTCTTTCTTTCTTTCTTTCTTTCTTTCTTTCTTTCTTTCTTTCTTTCTTTCTTTCTTTCTTTCTCTCTTTCTTTCTAACTAATCTTTCTTCTTTCTTTCTAACTAATCTTTCTTCTTTCTTTCTAACTAATCTTTCTTCTTTCTTTCTTTCTTTCTTTCTTTCTTTCTTTCTTTCTTTCTTTCTTTCTTTCTTTCTTTCTTTCTAACTAATCTTTCTTCTTTCTTTCTTTCTTTCTTTCTTTCTTACTAATCTTTCTTCTTTCTTTCTTTCTTTCTAACTAATCTTTCTTCTTTCTTTCTTTCTTTCTTTCTAACTAATCTTTCTTTTTTCTTTCTTTCTTTCTTTCTTTCTTTCTTTCTTTCTTTCTTTCTTTCTTTCTTTCTTCCTTTCTTTCTTTCTTTCTAACTAATATTTCTTCTTTCTTTCTTTCTAACTAATAGTTCTTCTTTCTAACTAATCTTTCTTCTTTCTTTCTAACTAATCTTTCTTTCTTTCTAACTAATCTTTCTTTCTTTCTAACTAATCTTTCTTCTTTCTTTCTTTCTTTCTTTCTAACTAATCTTTCTTCTTTCTTTCTTTCTTTCTAACTAATCTTTCTTCTTTCTTTCTTTCTTTCTTTCTTTCTTTCTTTCTTTCTTTCTTTTTCTTTCTTTCTTTCTAACTAATCTTTCTTCTTTCTTTCTTTCTTTCTAACTAATCTTTCTTCTTTCTTTCTTTCTTTCTTTCTAACTAATCTTTCTTTCTTTCTTTCTTTTTAACTAATCTGTCTTTCTTTCTTTCTTTCTTTCTTTCTTTCTTTCTTTCTTTCTTTCTTTCTTTCTTTCTTTCTTTCTTTCTTTCTTTCTAACTAATCTTTCTTCTTTCTTTCTTTCTTTCTTTCTTTCTTTCTTTCTTTCTTTCTTTCTTTCTTTCTTTCTTTCTTACTAATCTTTCTTCTTTCTTTCTTTCTTTCTTTCTTTCTTTCTTTCTAACTAATCTTTCTTCTTTCTTTCTTTCTTTCTTTCTTTCTAACTAATCTTTCTTTTTTCTTTCTTTCTTTCTTTCTTTCTTTCTTTCTTTCTAACTAATCTTTCTTCTTTCTTTCTTTCTTTCTTTCTTTCTTTCTTTCTTTTTCTTTCTTTCTTTCTTTCTTTCTTTCTTTCTTTCTTTCTTTCTTTCTTTCTTTCTTTTTCTTTCTTTCTTTCTAACTAATCTTTCTTCTTTCTTTCTAACTAATCTTTCTTCTTTCTTTCTTTCTTTCTTTCTTTCTTTCTTTCTTTCTAACTATTCTTTCTTCTTTCTTTCTTTCTTTCTTTCTAACTAATCTTTCTTCTTTCTTTCTAACTAATCTTTCTTTCTTTCTTTCTAACTAATCTTTCTTCTTTCTTTCTTTCTAACTAATCTTTCTTCTTTCTTTCTTTCTTTCTTTCTTTCTAACTAATCTTTCTTCTTTCTTTCTTTCTTTCTAACTAATCTTTCTTCTTTCTTTCTTTCTTTCTAACTAATCTTTCTTCTTTCTTTCTTTCTTTCTTTCTTTCTTTTTCTTTCTTTTTCTTTCTTTCTAACTAATCTTTCTTCTTTCTTTCTTTCTTTCTTTCTTTCTTTCTTTCTTTCTTTCTTTCTTTCTTTCTTTCTTTCTTTCTTTCTAACTAATCTTTCTTCTTTCTTTCTTTCTTTCTTTCTAACTAATCTTTCTTCTTTCTTTCTTTCTTTCTAACTAATCTTTCTTTCTTTCTTTCTAACTAATCTTTCTTCTTTCTTTCTTTCTAACTAATCTTTCTTCTTTCTTTCTTTCTTTCTTTCTTTCTTTCTTTCTTTCTTTCTTTCTAACTAATCTTTCTTCTTTCTTTCTAACTAATCTTTCTTCTTTCTTTCTTTCTTTCTTTCTTTCTTTCTTTCTTTCTTTCTAACTAATCTTTCTTCTTTCTTTCTTTCTTTCTTTCTTTTTCTTTCTTTCTTTCTAACTAATCTTTCTTCTTTCTTTCTTTCTTTCTAACTAATCTTTCTTCTTTCTTTCTTTCTAACTATTCTTTCTTCTTTCTTTCTTTCTTTCTTTCTTTCTTTCTTTCTTTCTTTCTTTCTTTCTAACTAATATTTCTTCTTTCTTTCTTTCTTTCTTTCTTTCTAACTAATCTTTCTTCTTTCTTTCTTTCTTTCTAACTAATCTTTCTTCTTTCTTTCTTTCTTTCTTTCTTTCTAACTAATCTTTCTTCTTTCTTTCTTTCTTTCTAACTAATCTTTCTTCTTTCTTTCTTTCTTTCTAACTAATCTTTCTTCTTTCTTTCTTTCTTTCTAACTAATCTTTCTTCTTTCTTTCTTTCTTTCTTTCTTTCTTTCTTTCTTTCTTTCTTTCTTTCTTTTTCTTTCTTTTTCTTTCTTTCTAACTAATCTTTCTTCTTTCTTTCTTTCTTTCTTTCTTTCTTTCTTTCTTTCTAACTAATCTTTCTTCTTTCTTTCTTTCTTTCTTTCT
>NW_027509120.1:0-118743 GCF_051911475.1 Siphateles boraxobius
CATCAGAAAGAGTATATGAGGACATCATGTAGCTTTTAGACCTTCTGGGGACCCTCTGAGGAGAAAAAAAGTTCAAAAGGTCCTATATGGACCACTGTCTGGAGGTCCTGACTTGACATTTTAACATCAGAAAGAGTCTATCAGGACATCATGTAGCTTTTAGACCTTCTGGGGACCCTCTGAGGAGAAAAAAAGTTCAAAAGGTCCCATATGGACCACAGTCTGGAGGTCCTGACTTGCCTTTTTAACATCAGAAAGAGTCTATGAGGACCTCATGTAGCTTTTAGACCTTCTGGGGACCCTCTGAGGAGAAAAAAAGTTCAAAAGGTCCCATATGGACCACTGTCTGGAGGACCTGACTTGACTTTTTAACATCTGAAAGTCTCTGAGGACATCATGTAGCTTTTAGACCTTCTGGGGAGAAAAAAAGTTCAAAAGGTCCCATATGGACTACTGTCTGGAGGACCTGACGACTTTTTAACATCAGAAAGAGTATATGAGGACATCATGTAGCTTTTAGACCTTCTGGGGACCCTCTGAGGAGAAAAAAAGTTCAAAAGGTCCTATATGGACCACTGTCTGGAGGTCCTGACTTGACATTTTAACATCAAAAAGAGTCTATCAGGACATCATGTAGGTTTTAGACCTTCTGGGGACCCTCTGAGTAGAAAAAAAGTTCAAAAGGTCCCATATGGACTACTATCTGGAGGACCGGACGACTTTTTAACATCAGAAAGAGTCTATGAGTACATCATGTAGCTTTTAGACCTCTGAGGAGAAAAAAGTTTCGAAAAGTCCCATATGGACCACAGTCTGGAGGTCCTGACTTGACTTTTTAACATCAGAAAGAGTCTATGAGGACATCATGTAGCTTTTAGACCTTCTGGGGAGAAAAAAAGTTCAAAAGGTCCCATATGGACTACTGTCTGGAGGACCTGACGACTTTTTAACATCAGAAAGAGTCTATGAGGACATCATGTAGCTTTTAGACCTTCTGGGGACCCTCTGAGTAGAAAAAAAGTTCAAAAGGTCCCATATGGACCACTGTCTGGAGGTCCTGACTTGACTTTTTAACTTCAGAAAGAGTCTATGAGGACCTCATGTAGCATTTAGACCTTCTGGGGACCCCCTGAGCAGAAAAAAGATCAAAAACTCCCATATTGACTACTGTCTGGCGGACTTGACGACTTTTTAACATCAGAAAGAGTCTATGATGACATCATGTCGCTTTTAGACCTTCTGGGGACCTTCTTAGGAGAAAAAAAGTTCAAAAGGTCCCATATGGACCACTGTCTGGAGGTCCTGATTTGACTTTTTAACATCAGAAAGAGTCTATGAGTACATCATGTAGCTTTTAGACCTTCTGGGGACCCTCTGAGGAGAAAAAAGTTTCGAAAGGTCCCATATGGACCCATGTCTGGAGTCCTGACTTGACTTTTTAACATCAGAAAGAGTCTATGAGGACATCATGTAGCTTTTAGACCTTCTGGGGAGAAAAAAAGTTCAAAAGGTCCCATATGGACTACTGTCTGGAGGACCTGACTTGACTTTTTTAAATCATAAAGTCTTTGTGGACCACATGTAGCTTTTAAACCTTCTGGGGACCCTCTGAGGAGAAAAAAAGTTCAAAAGGTCCCATTTGGACCACTGTCTGGAGGTCCTGACTTAACTTTTTAACATCAGAAAGAGTCTATGAGGACATCATGTAGCTTTTTGACCTTCTGAGCAGAAAAAATTGTCAAAAGCTCCCATATGGACTACTGTCTGACGGACTTGACGACTTTTTAACATCAGAAAGAGTCTATGAGGACATCATGTCGCTTTTAGACCTTCTGGGGAACCTCCAAGGAGAAAAAAGTTCAAAAGGTTCATATGGACTCCTGTCTGGCGGTCTTATCATCATCATGTGACACATGTATAAATAGTTTTGAAAATTTAATAGAAATAAAGTTTATATGTATGAATGTAAGCATGTGTAGCCTACTCATTTCACATGAAAAGAAAGAGACAGAAAGGACAGAAGCTAGAATCTGTACTGACTAAATTAGCAGGGTAATAGCAATGATTAAAATCATGTCGGTTTAATACGACATAGGCTACCTTAAAAATGTTTTTAGTTTTATTATGAAAAAAACGGACTGAGTTTTAATTCTTGAATCATGAATGCATTGCAATGCAACAAAGTGCATATTACTTTTAAATGTTATTTTTCCATGCAAAACGCTTCTGCAATGCAACAGCATGCTGATGCAATGTAATGAAAGCATTAGTTCTTAAATGCATTGCAATGCAACAGAGTGCATATTACTTTTAAATGTTATTCCATGCACAACGCTTGTGCAATGCAATGTAAAGAAACTCATTAGTTTTGGAATGCATTGCAATGCAACAAAGTGCATATTACTTTTAAATGTTATTCTTCCATGCAAAACGCTTGTGCAAATGCAACAGCACGCTGTTGCAATGGAATGAAACGCATTAGTTCTTGAATGCATTTGCAATGCAACAAAGGGCATATTACTTTTAAATGTTATTCTTTCATGCAAATCGCTTGTGTAATGCAACAGCACGCTGCATTGCACATCTCTTCGTTGAACAATGGAAATAGTTAGTTTTTGCATGCATTGGAAAGCGACAGCTTTGTGATATTTTCTCGTGAGTACACAAATTAATGAGCTGTATGCAAGGCAAAAAACAATATGCTGTGAGTTGTCTTTTCAACAGCTGATGCAATGATTTTCCTTCATAACCAAATGATTATGGTTAGTTTGTTAATTGCAGAAAGGAATAATAGACCTTTTTTGCAATGGAATGAAACAACAAAAATGTTATTAAAACAGAAGATTGTTTTGCCCATCACTTTAATGCACTACGGAATGAGCTAGTTCTTGAATGCATTGCAATGCAATAAAGTGCATATTGCTTATAGGTTATTCTTCGATGCTTTTCTTTTGTATTCTTCGTTACGCTTGATCGTATGTGCAATGCAATGGAACAGCAGATTGCAATTTAGACTAACGCATTAGTTCGTGAATGCATTGCAATGCAAACAGAGTGCATATTACTTTCAAATGTTATTCTTCCATGCAAAACGCTTGTGCAATGCAACAGCACGCTGTTGCAATGGAATGAAACGCATTAAATCTTGAATGCATTTGCAATGCAACAAAGTGCATATTCCTTTTAAATGTTATTCTTCCATGCAAAACGCTTGTGCAATGCAACAGCACGCTGTTGTAATGGAATGAAACGCATTAATTCTTGAATGCATTTGCAATACAACAAAGTGCATATTACTTTTAAATGTTATTCTTCCATGCAAAACGCTTGTGCAATGCAACAGAAGGCTTGTGCATTGGAATGAAACGCATTAAATCTTGAATGCATTTGCAATGCAACAAAGTGCATATTACTTTTAAATGTTATTCTTCAATGCAAAACGCTTGTGCAATGCAACAGAAGGCTTGTGCATTGGAATGAAACGCATTAAATCTTGAATGCATTTGCAATGCAACAAAGTGCATATTACTTTTAAATGTTATTCTTCAATGCAAAACGCTTGTGTAATGCAACAGCACGCTGTTGCAATGGAATGAAACGCATTAATTCTTGAATGCATTTGCAATGCAACAAAGTGCATATTACTTTTAAATGGTATTCTTCCATGCAAAACGATTGTGCAATCCAACAGCACGCTTGTGCAATTGACTGAAACGGATTAGTTCTTGAATGCATTTGCAATGCAACAAAGTGCATATTACTTTTAAATGTTATTATTCCATGCAAAACGCTTGTGCAATGCAACAGCACGTTGTTGCAATTGAATGAAACGCATTAGTTCTTGAATGCATTTGCAATGCAACAAAGTGAATATTACTTTTAAATGTTGTTCTTTCATGCAAAACGCTTGTGTAATGCAACAGCACGCTGCATTGCACATCTCTTCGTTGAACAATGGAAATAGTTAGTCATTGCATGCATTGGAAAGCAACTGCTTTGTGATATTTTTCTCGTGAGTACACAAATTAATGAGCTGTATGCAATGCAAAAAACAATATGCTGTGAGTTGTCTATTCAACAGCTGATGCAATGATTTTCCTTCATACACAAATGATTATGGTTAGTTTGTTAATTGCACAAAGGAATAAGTTAGACCTTTTATGCAATGGAATGAAACAACAAAAATGTTATTAAAACAGCAGATTGTTTTGCCCATCTCTTTAATGCACTACGGAATGAGCTAGTTCTTGAATGCATTGCAATGCAATAAAGTGCATATTGCTTATAGGTTATTCTTCGATGCTTTTCGTTTGTATTCTTCGTTACGCTTGATCGTATGTGTAATGCAATGGAACAGCAGATTGCAATGCAGACTAACGCATTAGTTCGTGAATGCATTGCAATGCAAACAGAGTGCATATTACTTTCAAATGTTATACTTCTATGCAAAACGCTTGTGCAATGTAATGAAACGCTTTAGTTATTAAATGCATTGCAATGCAAACAGAGTGCATATTACTTTCAAATGTTATTCTTCCATGCAAAACGCTTGTGAAATGCAACAACACGCTGTTGCAATGGAATGAAACGCATTAGTTTTGGAATGCATTGCAATGCAACAAAGTGCATATTACTTTTAAATGTTATTCTTCCATGCAAAACGCTGTTGCAATGTTCGCAAAACGCATTAGTTATTAGATGCATTGCAATGCAAACAGAGTGCATATTACTTTCAAATGTTATTCTTCCATGCAAAACGCTTGTTTAATGGAATGAAACGCATTAGTTTTGGAATGCATTGCAATGCAACAAAGTGCATATTCCTTTTAAATGTTTTTCTTCCATGCAAAACGCCTGTGCAATGCAACAGCACGCTGTTGCAATGGAATGAATGAAACGCATTCCATTCTTGAATGCATTTGCAATGCAACAAAGTGCATATTACTTTTAAAAGTTATTCTTCCATGCAAAACGCTTGTGCAATGCAACAGAAGGCTTGTGCAATGGAATGAAACGCATTAAATCTTGAATGCATTTGCAATGCAACAAAGTGCATATTCCTTTTAAATGTTATTCTTCAATGCAAAACGCTTATGTAATGCAACAGCACGCTGTTGCAATGGAATGAAACGCATTAATTCTTGAATGCATTTGCAATGCAACAAAGTGCATATTACTTTTCAATGGTGTTCTTCCATGCAAAACGCTTGTGCAATCCAACAGCACGCTTGTGCAATTGACTGAAACGGATTAGTTCTTGAATGCATTTGCAATGCAACAAAGTGCATATTACTTTTAAATGTTATATTCCATGCAAAACGCTTGTGCAATGCAACAGCACGTTGTTGCAATTGAATGAAACGCATTAGTTCTTGAATGCATTTGCAATGCAACAAAGTGAATATTACTTTTAAATGTTATTCTTTCATGCAAAACGCTTGTGTAATGCAACAGCACGCTGCATTGCACATCTCTTCGTTGAACAATGGAAATAGTTAGTCATTGCATGCATTGGAAAGCAACAGCTTTGTGATATTTTTCTCGTGAGTACACAAATTAATGAGCTGTATGCAATGCAAAAACAATATGCTGTGAGTTGTCTTTTCAACAGCTGATGCAATGATTTTCCTTCATACACAAATGATTATGGTTAGTTTGTTAATTGCACAAAGGAATAAGTTAGACCTTTTATGCAATGGAATGAAACAACAAAAATGTTATTAAAACAGAAGATTGTTTTGCCCATCTCTTTAATGCACTACGGAATGAGCTAGTTCTTGAATGCATTGCAATGCAATAAAGTGCATATTGCTTATAGGTTATTCTTCGATGCTTTTCGTTTGTATTCTTCGTTACGCTTGATCGTATGTGTAATGCAATGGAACAGCAGATTGCAATGCAGACTAACGCATTAGTTCGTGAATGCATTGCAATGCAAACAGAGTGCATATTCCTTTCAAATGTTATACTTCTATGCAAAACGCTTGTGCAATGTAATGAAACGCTTTAGTTATTAAATGCATTGCAATGCAAACAGAGTGCATATTACTTTCAAATGTTATTCTTCCATGCAAAACGCTTGTGAAATGCAACAACACGCTGTTGCAATGGAATGAAACGCATTAGTTTTTGAATGCATTGCAATGCAACAAAGTGCATATTACTTTTTAATGTTATTCTTCCATGCAAAACGCTTGTGCAATGTTCGCAAAACGCATTAGTTATTAGATGCATTGCAATGCAAACAGAGTGCATATTACTTTCAAATGTTATTCTTCCATGCAAAACGCTTGTGCAATGGAATGAAACGCATTAGTTTTGGAATGCATTGCAATGCAACAAAGTGCATATTCCTTTTAAATGTTATTCTTCCATGCAAAACGCTTGTGCAATGCAACAGCACGCTGTTGCAATGGAATGAAACGCATTAAATCTTGAATGCATTTGCAATGCAACAAAGTGCATATTACTTTTAAATGTTATTCTTCCATGCAAAACGCTTGTGCAATGCAACAGAAGGCTTGTGCAATGGAATGAAACGCATTAATTCTTGAATGCATTTGCAATGCAACAAAGTGCATATTACTTTTAAATGGTATTCTTCCATGCAAAACGCTTGTGCAATCCAACAGCACGCTTGTGCAATTGACTGAAACGGATTAGTTCTTGAATGCATTTGCAATGCAACATAGTGCATATTACTTTTAAATGTTATTATTCCATGCAAAACGCTTGTGCAATGCAACAGCACGTTGTTGCAATTGAATGAAACGCATTAGTTCTTGAATGCATTTGCAATGCAACAAAGTGAATATTACTTTTAAATGTTATTCTTTCATGCAAAACGCTTGTGTAATGCAACAGCACGCTGCATTGCACATCTCTTCGTTGAACAATGGAAATAGTTAGTCATTGCATGCATTGGAAAGCAACAGCTTTGTGATATTTTTCTCGTGAGTACACAAATTAATGAGCTGTATGCAATGCAAAAAACAATATGCTGTGAGTTGTCTATTCAACAGCTGATGCAATGATTTTCCTTCATACACAAATGATTATGGTTAGTTTGTTAATTGCACAAAGGAATAAGTTAGACCTTTTATGCAATGGAATGAAACAAAAAAAATGTTATTAAAACAGAAGATTGTTTTGCCCATCTCTTTAATGCACTACGGAATGAGCTAGTTCTTGAATGCATTGCAATGCAATAAAGTGCATATTGCTTATAGGTTATTCTTCGATGCTTTTCGTTTGTATTCTTCGTTACGCTTGATCGTATGTGTAATGCAATGGAACAGCAGATTGCAATGCAGACTAACGCATTAGTTCGTGAATGCATTGCAATGCAAACAGAATGCATATTACTTTCAAATGTTATACTTCTATGCAAAACGCTTGTGCAATGTAATGAAACGCTTTAGTTATTAAATGCATTGCAATGCAAACAGAGTCTATATTACTTTCAAATGTTATTCTTCCATGCAAAACGCTTGTGAAATGCAACAACACGCTGTTGCAATGGAATGAAACACAATGCATTGGAATGCATTGCAATGCAACAAAGTGCATATTACTTTTAAATGTTATTCTTCCATGCAAAACGCTGTTGCAATGTACGCAAAACGCATTGATTATTAGATGCATTGCAATGCAAACAGAGTGCATATTACTTTCAAATGTTATTCTTCCATGCAAAACGCTTGTGCAATCGAATGAAACGCACTAGTTTTGGAATGCATTGCAATGCAACAAAGTGCATATTCCTTTTAAATGTTATTCTTCCTTGCAAAACGCTTGTGCAATGCAACAGCACGCTGTTGCAATGGAATGAAACGCATTAAATCTTGAATGCATTTGCAATGCAACAAAGTGCATATTACTTTTAAATGTTATTCTTCCATGCAAAACGCTTGTGCAATGCAACAGAAGGCTTGTGCAATGGAATGAAACGCATTAAATCTTGAATGCATTTGCAATGCAACAAAGTGCATATTACTTTTAAATGTTATTCTTCAATGCAAAACGCTTGTGTAATGCAACAGCACGCTGTTGCAATGGAATGAAACGCATTAATTCTTGAATGCATTTGCAATGCGACAAAGTGCATATTACTTTTAAATGGTATTCTTCCATGCAAAACGCGTGTGCAATCCAACAGCACGCTTGTGCAATTGACTGAAACGGATTAGTTCTTGAATGCATTTGCAATGCAACAAAGTGCATATTACTTTTAAATGTTATTATTCCATGCAAAACGCTTGTGCAATGCAACAGCACGTTGTTGCAATTGAATGAAACGCATTAGTTCTTGAATGCATTTGCAATGCAACAAAGTGAATATTACTTTTAAATGTTATTCTTTCATGCAAAACGCTTGTGTAATGCAACAGCACGCTGCATTGCACATCTCTTCGTTGAACAATGGAAATAGTTAGTCATTGCATGCATTGGAAAGCAACAGCTTTGTGATATTTTTCTCGTGAGTACACAAATTAATGAGCTGTATGCAATGCAAAAAACAATATGCTGTGAGTTGTCTTTTCAACAGCTGATGCAATGATTTTCCTTCATACACAAATGATTATGGTTAGTTTGTTAATTGCACAAACGAATAAGTTAGACCTTTTATGCAATGGAATGAAACAACAAAAATGTTATTAAAACAGAAGATTGTTTTGCCCATCTCTTTAATGCACTACGGAATGAGCTAGTTCTTGAATGCATTGCAATGCAATAAAGTGCATATTGCTTATAGGTTATTCTTCGATGCTTTTCGTTTGTATTCTTCGTTATGCTTGATCGTATGTGCAATGCAATGGAACAGCAGATTGCAATGCAGACTAACGCATTAGTTCGTGAATGCATTGCAATGCAAACAGAGTGCACATTACTTTCAAATGTTATACTTCTATGCAAAACGCTTGTGCAATGTAATGAAACGCTTTAGTTATTAAATGCATTGCAATGCAAACAGAGTGCATATTACTTTCAAATGTTATTCTTCCATGCAAAACGCTTGTGAAATGCAACAACACGCTGTTGCAATGGAATGAAACGCATTAGTTTTGGAATGCATTGCAATGCAACAAAGTGCATATTACTTTTAAATGTTATTCTTCCATGCAAAACGCTGTTGCAATGTTCGCAAAACGCATTAGTTATTAGATGCATTGCAATGCAAACAGAGTGCATATTACTTTCAAATGTTATTCTTCCATGCAAAACGCTTGTGCAATGGAATGAAACGCATTAGTTTTGGAATGCATTGCAATCCAACAAAGTGCATATTCCTTTTAAATGTTATTCTTCCATGCCAAACGCTTGTGCAATGCAACAGCACGCTGTTGCAATGGAATGAAACGCATTAATTCTTGAATGCATTTGCAATGCAACAAAGTGCATATTACTTTTAAATGTTATTCTTTCATGCAAAACGCTTGTGCAATTTAACAGAAGGCTTGTGCAATGGAATGAAACGCATTAATTCTTGAATGCATTTGCAATGCAACAAAGTGCATATTACTTTTAAATGTTATTCTTCAATGCAAAACGCTTGTGCAATGCAACAACACGTTGTTGCAATTGAATGGAACGCATTAGTTCTTGAATGCATTTGCAATGCAACAAAGGGCATATTACTTTTAAATGTTATTCTCTCATGCAAAACGCTTGTGTAATGCAACAGCACGCTGCATTGCACATCTCTTCGTTGAACAATGGAAATGTTAGTCATTGCATGCATTGGAAAGCGAAAGCTTTGTGATATTTTTCTCGTGATTTCACAAATTAATGAGCTGTATGCAATGCAAAAAAGAATATGCTGTGAGTTGTCTTTTCAACAGCTGATGCAATGATTTTCCTTCATACACAAATGATTATGGTTAGTTTGTTCATTGCACAAAGGAATAAGTTAGACCTTTTTTTATGCAATGGAATGAAACAACAAAAATGTTATTAAAACAGCAGATTGCTTTGCCCATCTCTTTAATGCACTACGGAATGAGCTAGTTCTTGAATGCATTGCAATGCAATAAAGTGCATATTGCTTATAGTTTATTCTTTGATGCTTTTCGTTTGTATTCTTCTTTACGCATGATCGTATGTGCAATTCAATGCAACAGCAGATTGCATTGCAGATCTGAATTTGCATTGCAGATCATCTTGCATTGCAGATCATAAGCATTGCAGATCATCAGAAAGAGTCTGTAAGGACATCATGTAGCTATTAGACCTTCTGGGGACCCTCTGAGCAGAAAAAAAGTTCAAAAGGTCCCATATGGACCACTGTATGGAGGACCTGACGACTTTTTAAAATCAGAAAGAGTCTATGAGGGCATCATGTAGCTTTTAGACCTTC
Organism: Siphateles boraxobius; assembly: GCF_051911475.1. Classification (NCBI taxonomy): domain Eukaryota; kingdom Metazoa; phylum Chordata; class Actinopteri; order Cypriniformes; family Leuciscidae; genus Siphateles; species Siphateles boraxobius. The sequence continues at coordinate 10,358 of NW_027509120.1, forward strand.
TGGGGACCCTCTGAGTAGAAAAAAAGTTCAAAAGGTCCCATATGGAGCACTGTCTGTAGGAGCTGACTTGACTTTTTAACATCAGAAAGAGTCTATGAGGACATCTTGTAGCTTTTAGACCTTCTGCGGACCCTCTGAGCAGAAAAAAGATAAAAAGCTCCCATATGGACTACTGTCTGACGGACTTGACCACTTTTTAACATCAGAAAGAGTCTATGAGGACATCATGTCGCTTTTAGACTTTCTGGGGAACCTCCAAGGAGAAAAAAGTTCAAAAGCTTTATATGGACTCCTGTCTGGCGGTCTTAACATCATCATGTGACACATGTATAAATAGTTTTGAAAATTTAAAAGAAATAAAGTTTATATGTATGAATCTAAGCATGTGTAGCCTACTCATTTCACATGAAAAGAAAGAGACAGAAAGGAGAGAAGCTAGAATCAATACTGACTTAATTAGTAGGGTAATAGCAATGATTAAAATCATGTCGGTTTAAGGGTACGACATAGGCTACCTTAAAATTTGTTTTTAGTTTTATTATGAAAAAAACGGAATGAGTTTAATTTCTTGAGTCTTGAATGCATTGCAATGCAACAAAGTGCATATTACTTTTAAATGTTATTCTTCCATGTAAAACGCTTATGCAATGTCACGAAACGCATTATTGCTTGAATGCATTTTAATGCAACGGAGTGCATATTACTTTTAAATGTTATTCTTCCATTCAAAACGCTGTTGCAATGGAATGAAACACATTAGTTCATAAATGCATTGCAATGCAACAGAGTGCATATTACTTTCAAATGTTATTCTTCCATGCAAAACGCTTGTGCAATATAATGAAACGCATTAGTGCTTGAATGCATTTTAATGCAACAAAGTGCATATTACTTTTAAATGTTATTCTTCCATGCAAAACGCTGTTGCAATGTTCGCAAAACGGATTAGTTATTAGATGCATTGCAATAAAAACAGAGTGCATATTACTTTCAAATGTTATTCTTCCATGCAAAACGCTTTTGAAATGCAACAACACGCTGTTGCAATGTAATGAAACGCATTAGTTTTGGAATGCATTGCAATGCAACCAAGTGCATATTACTTTTAAATGTTATTCTTCCATGCAAAACGCTTGTGCAATGCAACAGAAAGCTTGTGCAATGGAATGAAACGCATTAAATCTTGAATGCATTTGCAATGCAACAAAGTGCATATTACTTTTAAATGTTATTCTTCAATGCAAAACGCTTGTGCAATGCAACAGCACGCTGTTGCAATGGAATGAAACGCATTAATTCTTGAATGCATTTGCAATGCAACAAAGTGAATATTACTTTTAAATGTTATTCTTCCATGCAAAACGCTTGTGCAATGCAACAGCACGCTTGTGCAATTGACTGAAACGGATTAGTTCTTGAATGCATTTGCAATGCAACAAAGTGCATATTACTTTTAAATGTTATTCTTTCATGCAAAACGCTTGCGTAATGCAACAGCACGCTGCATTGCACATCTCTTCGTTGAACAATGGAAATAGTTAGTCATTGCATGCATTGGAAAGCGAAAGCTTTGTGATATTTTCCTCGTGATTACACAAATAAATGAGCAGTATGCAATGCAAAAAAGAATATGCTGTGAGTTGTCTTTTCAACAGCTGATGCAATGATTTTCCTTCATACACAAATGATTATGGTTAGTTTGTTCATTGCACAAAGGAATAAGTTAGACCTTTTATGCAATGGAATGAAACAACAAAAATGTTATTAAAACAGCAGATTGCTTTGCCCATCTCTTTAATGCACTACGGAATGAGTTAGATCTTGAATGCATTGCAATGCAATAAAGTGCATATTGCTTATAGGTTATTCTTCGATGCTTTTCGTTTGTATTCTTCGTCACGCTTGATCGTATGTGATCGTATGTGATCGTATGAACTAACTAATGAGTTAGTTCTTGAATGCATTGTAATTCAACAATGCCTTTTGACCTTTTAACATCAGAAAGAGTCTATGAGGACATCATGTAGCTTTTAGACCTTCTGGGGACCCTCTGAGCAGAAAAAAAGTTCAAAAGGTCCCATATGGACTGCTGTCTGTCGGACTATACTTGACTTTTTATCATCAGAACGAGTCTATAATGGATCATGGATCAAGTGCATATTACTTTTAAATGTTATTCATACACAAATGATTATGGTTAGTTTGTTCATTGCACAAAGGAATAAGTTAGACCTTTTATGCAATGGAATGAAATAACAAAAACGTTATTAAAACAGCAGATTGCTTTGCCCATCTCTTTAATGCACTACGGAATGAGCAAGTTCTTGAATGCATTGCAATGCAATAAAGTGCATATTGCTTATAGGTTATTCTTCGATGCTTTTCGTTGGTATTCTTCGTTACGCTTGATCGTATGTGCAATGCAATGCAACAGCAGATTGCATTGCAGATCTCTTAATGCACTACGGAATGAGTTAGTTCTTGAACGCATTGCAATGCAAAAAAAGTGCATATCGCTTATATGTTATTCTAACGCTTTATCATATGTGCAATGCAACAGCAGTTTTTTTAAGCGTTATTTTTTTTCATTGCACAAAGGAATAAGTTAGTCCTTTTATGCGATGGAATGAAACAACAAAACGTTTTTAAAACAGCAGATTGCGTTGCCCATCAAAAAGAGTTAGTTCTTGAGTGCATTGCTAAAAAGTGCATATTGCTTATGCACAACGCTTCAACTTATGTGCAATGCAATTCAATATCTTCAATGCCTACTGAATGAGTTAGTTCTTGAATGCTTTGCAATGCAAAAAAGTGCATATCGCTTATATGTTATTCTGCTTTATCATATGTGCAATGCAAAAGCAGTTTTTTAGAGATGGTTCTCACTGCGGAACATGAAATCCACGGGGAGGAGTCGGATCCAGATCCAACTCCTCCCACCTTACATACACGTAAACCTAGCCAACTCCGCCCCTTGAACCCTAAACACACCCCTAATCCCTAAACCCAACCCTAATCCTACCCATCTCCACCCCTTGGATCTTGATCCGACTCCTCCCCGTGGATCTCATGTACTGCATTGAGGTGCTACTGGTTTTTTAGCGTTAGTTTTTTTCATTGCACAAAGGAATAAGTTAGTCCTTTTATGCAATGGAATGAAACAACAATAATGTTATTAAAACAACAGATTGCATTGCCCATCTCTTTAATGCACTACAAAATAAGTTAGTTCTTGAATGCATTTTAATTCAATAATGCCTTTTAACATCAGAACTTTTAGACCTCCTGGGGACCCTCTGACCAGAAAAAAAGTTCAAAAAGGTAACATATGGATTACTGTCTGGAGGACTTGAATTGACTTTTTAACATCAGAAAGAGTCTACGAGGACATCTTGTAGCTTTTAGATCTTCTGGTGACCCTATGAGCAGAAAAAAAGTTCAAAAGATCCCATATGGACTACTGTCTGGCGGATTTGACCTGACTTTTTAACATCAAAAAGAGTCTATGTGGACATCATGTAGCTTTTAGACCTTCTGGGGACCCTCTGAGCAGAAAAAAGTTCAAAAGCTCCCGTATTGACTACTGTCTGTTGGACTTTACTTGACTTTTTAACATCAGAACGAGTCTAAGAGGACATCATGGAACTTTTAGACCTCCTGGGGACCCTCTGAGCAGAAAAAAAGTTAAAAAGATCCCATATGGACTACTGTCTGGCCGATTTGACTTGACTTTTTAACATCAGAAAGAGTCTATGAGGACATCAAGTAGCTTTTAGATCTTCTGGGGACCCTCTGAGTAGAAAAAAAGTTCATAAGGTCCCATATGGATTACTGTCTGGCGGACTTGACTTGACTTTTTAACATCAGAAAGAGTCTATGAGGACATCTTGTAGCTTTTAGATCTTCTGGGGACCCTCTGAGCAGAAAAAAAGTTTAAAAGGTCCAATATGGATTACTGTCTGGCGGACTTGACTTGACTTTTTAGCATCAGAAAGAGTCTATGAGAACATCTTGATTTCCATTACACGAGAGTAAATGTTAAAACTTCATGCTGATTTGTACTCGGCTTTCGCCAAGATAAGCACCAACTAAGACGTACCTTTACAGTAACCTATGCTTCTCCATCCATTTACGCTTCTTTCCATCTGGTGACGTGAATCTCCTTCTGTCTGGTGTTAATAGTGTATTTGCGCGTCAGCACACACAACGGCTGCAACCACAGTGCGGTCCCCCCATAACAACCCTCTGGATTGAGCGGAGTAGGGAACATCTCTAGGGTCTTCAAGTGGGCACCTTCCGTCCTCAGTGTTTCGTCGACTAGCCCACGACACCTCAAGAGGGCTCGACAGTGACTCTGGCATCCCAGAGTCACCCCCCTCCATCCCCCACTCAACTCAGCCCAGCTTACTGACCTCTACTTCCCTCTTGCTGCTGAGACCTAACCACAATCCCACAATCTCTCCGCAACCCAACCATACGCGCCAACCCGTTTGACTAAGGCTGTCGAGCCCCACTGGTGCGTTAATATGCAGTTTCAGTGGCAACGGTTCTGTATGGCATACCACCTACCGCAAAACACAATATCTGCCCAACCACCCGTCATTCACGCAATATACACAGGAACGGAATGACTGTAAATACTATACAACCTCTACAAATAAACCAACAGTGCTGCTGAGACCTAACCACAATCTCACAATCTCTCCGCAACCCAACCATACGCGCCAACCCGTTTGACTTAGGCTGTCGAGCCCCACTGGTGCGTTAATATGCACTTTCAGTGGCAACGGTTCCGTATGGCATACCACCTACCGCAAAACACAATATCTGCCCAACATCCCGTCATTCACGCAATATACACAGGAACGTAATGACTGTAAATACTATACAACCTATACAAATAAACCAACACCCTCCAAGTTTTCAAGAATTCTACGAAACCGTAGCCTGGCGGCCTGTACTCAGCCAGCTAGAATCTTTCCGTCTCAACCACAGCCAGTTGCTGCTCCTTTCTGCTGCTTCAGATAAGTTCTTTACTGTGCGACGCAACTCTTGACCACTGAATCCGACGTCTCTGAGGAACCGGGTTGTAGAGTGTGCCACAAAACCTCGACAACCCACTTCCACTGGATAAACCTGGACTCTCCATCCTCGCTGTTCTGCTTCAGTGGCCAGATGAGCATACCGCAATTTCTTCCTCTCATATGCCTCATCTACCGCATCCTCCCATGGCACTGTTAACTCTATCAGTTGAACAATGCGTGCTGATCCAGACCACAAAACAATATCTGGTCGTAGGTTAGTGGTGGCAATCTCAGGTGGAAAAATAAGCCGTTGATCAAGATCAGCCAGCATCTTCCAGTCCCTAGCAGCTTCCAGTTGTCCTGGGCGAGAATTGGTGTTAGCACCTTTTCTTGGTGGTTGCTCGCCTGGGCGGAGGAATATTGTCTTCTGCGTGTAATGTTTTGCTAGAACAGGCGGCAACTTATTGGTCATACTACGCTTGCCTTCCAATGCTAAAGCCAAACTTCGCAATACTTGGTCATGGCGCCAAGTAAACCGACCTTGGCTAAGAGCCACCTTACATCCTGTCAAAATGTGCCTTAATGTGGCAGGTGATGAACACAAAGGACAAGAGGGATCCTCTCCTACCCAGAGGTTTAGGTTCTGCGGTGATGGGAGAACATCATATGTTGACCTAATAAGGAAACTGATCCTACTCTCTTCCATTGACCAAAGGTCTTGCCAGCCCATTTTTCGTTGTTCCACACTCTCCCATCTCATCCACTCTCCCTGCTTGGCCTGGGAAATGGCCTTTATACATCTCATCCTCTCCTCCTGCTATCGCACCTCGTAGACTACCAGCTTCCTCCTTTGAGCTGGGCCTGCCTTGTGCCATTTAGGAGGAGCTAAACTGAGCCCAAAACCCCCTCTTCCATGCTGTACCTGTCCCACGATATCCCCGATTTGAAGGTCCGCCTTTGCCTCTACTACAGATTTCTTTGCTGACCACTTTCTACCAGTTTTTACCACAGGGGATGCCTCCCTTACACATTGTAGCTTTTAGATCTTCTGGGGACCCTCTGAGCAGAAAAAAAGTTCAAAAGATCCCATATGGACTACTGTCTGGCGGATTTGACTTGACTTTTTAACATCAAAAAGAGTCTATGAGGACATCATGTAGCTTTTAGACCTTCTGGGGACCCTCTGAGCAGAAAAAAGTTCAAAAGCTCCCATATGGACTACTGTCTGTTGGACTTTACTTGACTTTTTAACATCAGAACGAGTCTATAAGGACATCATGGAACTTTTAGACCTCCTGGGGACCCTCTGACCAGAAAAAAAAGTTCAAAAGGTCCCATATGGATTACTGTCTGGCGGACTTGACTTGACTTTTTATTATCAGAACGAGTCTATAAGGACATCATGGATCTTTTAGACCTCCTGGGGACCCTGTGACCAGAAAAAAAGTTCAAAAGCTCCCATATGGACTACAGTCTGGCAAACTTTACTTGAATGTTTTTAAATCAGAAAGAGTCTATGAGGACATCATGTAGCTTTTAGACCTTACCCTCTGAGCAGAAAAAAAGTTCAAAAGCTCCCTTTTGGACTACTGTCTGGCGGACTTGATGACTTTTTAACATCAGAAAAAGTTTATGAGGACATCATGGAGCTTTTAGATCTTCTGAGGACTCTCTGAGCAGAAAAAAAGTTCAAAAACATCCCATATGGACTACTGTCTGGCAGACTTGACTTGACTTTTTAACATCAGAAAGAGTCTATGAGGACATCATGTAGCTTTTAGACCTTCTGGGGACCCTCTGAGCAGAAAAAAAATTCAAAAGGTCCCATATGGACTACTGTCTGGTGGAATTGACTTGACTTTTTAACATCAGAAAGAGTCTATGAGGACATCATGTAGCTTTTAGCCCTTCTGGGGACCCTCTGAGCAGAAAAAAAGTTCAAAAGGTCCCATATGGACTACTGTCTGGTGGAATTGACTTGACTTTTTAACATCAAAAAGAGTCTATGAGGACATCATGTAGCTTTTAGACCTTCTGGGGACCCTCTGAGCAGAAAAAAAGTTCAAAAGATCCCATATGGACTACTTCTGGCGGACTTGACTTGACTTTTTAACATCAAAAAGAGTCTATGAGGACATCATGTAGCTTTAAGACCTTCTGGGGACCCTCTGAGCAGAAAAAAAGTTCAAAAGCTCCCACAGAGACTACTGTCTGGCGGACTTGACTTGACTTTTTAACATCAAAAAGAGTCTATGAGGACATCATGCAGCTTTTAGACCTTCTGGGGACCCTCTGAGCAGAAAAAAGTTCAAAAACTCCCATATGGAATACTGTATGGTGGACTTGACTTGACTTTTTAACATCAGAACGAGTCTATAAGGACATCATGGAACTTTTAGACCTCCTGGGGACCCTCTTACCAGAAAAAAAGTTCAAAACGTCCCATATGGACTTCTGTCTGGCGGACTTGATCTGACTTTTTAACATCAGAAAGAGTCTATGAGGACATCTTGTAGCTTTTAGATCTTCTGGGGACCCTTTGAGCAGAAAAAAAGTTCAAAAGGTCCCATATGGACTACTGTCTGGCGGACTTGATTTGACTTTTTAACATCAAAAAGAGTCTATGAGGACAACATGGAACTTTTAGACCTCCTAGGGACCCTTTGACCAGAAAAAAGGTTCAAAAGGTCCCATATGGACTGCTGTCTGGCGGACTTGACTTGACTTTTTAACATCAGAAAGAGTCTATGAGGACATCATGTAGCTTTTAGACCTTTTGGGGACCCTCTGAGCAGAAAAAGTTCAAAAAGTCCCATATGGACTACTGTTTTTTGGACTTTACTTGACTTTTTAATATCAGAACGAGTCTATAAGGACATCATGGATCTTTTAGACCTCCTGGGGACCCTTTGACCAGAAAAAAAGTTCAAAAGCTCCCATATGGACTACAGTCTGGCAAACTTGACTTGACTGTTTTTACATCAGAAAGAGGCTATGAGGACATCATGTAGCTTTTAGACCTTCTGGGCACCCTCTGTGCAGAAAAAAAGTTCAAAAGGTCCCTTATGGACTACTGTCTGGCGGACTTGACGACTTTTTAACAACAGAAAAAGTTTATGAGGACATCATGGAGCTTTTAGATCTTCTGAGGTCTCTCTGAGCAGAAAAAAAAGTTCAAAAGGTCCCATATGGACTACTGTCTGGTGAACTTTACCTTACTTTTTAACATCAGAACGAGTCTATAAGGACATCATGGAACTTTTAGACCTCCTGGGGACCCTCTGAGCAGAAAAAAAGTTCAAAAGGTCCCATATGGACTACTGTCTGGCGGACTTGATCTGACTTTTTAACATCAGAAAGAGTCTATAAGGACATCATCTAGCTTTTAGATCTTCTGGGGACCCGCTGAGCAGAAAAAAAGTTCAAAAGGTCCCATATGGACTAATGTCTGGCAGACTTGACTAGAATTTTTAAAATCAAAAAGAGTCTATGAGGACATCATGTAGCTTTTAGACCTTCTGGGGACCCTCTGAGCAGAAAAAAAGTTCAAAAGCTCCCATATGGACTACTGTCTGTTGGACTTTACTTGACTTTTTAACATCAGAACGAGTCTATAAGGACATAATGGAACTTTTAGACCTCCTGGGGACCCTGTGACCAGAAAAAAAGTTCAAAAGGTCCCATATGGATTACTGTCTGGCGGACTTGACTTGACTTTTTAACATCAGAACGAGTCTATAAGGACATCATGGAACTTTTAGATCTCCTGGGGACCCTCTGACCAGAAAAAAAAAGTTCAAAAACGTCCCATATGGACTACAGTCTGGCAGACTTGATCTGACTTTTTAACATCAGAAAGAGTCTATGAGGACATCTTGTAGCTTTTAGATCTTCTGGGGACCCTCTGAGCAGAATTAAAGTTCAAAGCTCCCATATGGACTACTGTCTGTTGGACTTTACTTGACTTTTTAACATCAGAACGAGTCTATAAGGACATCATGGAACTTTTAGACCTCCTGGGGACCCTCTGAGCAGAAAAAAAGTTCCAATGGTCCAATATGGATTACTGTCTGGTGGACATGACTTGACTTTTTAACATCAGAACGAGTCTATAAGGACATCATGGAACTTTTAGACCTCCTGGGGACCCTCTTACCAGAAAAAAAAGCTCAAAAGGTCCCATATGGACTACTGTCTGGCGGACTTGATTTGACTTTTTAACATCAAAAAGAGTCTATGAGGACATCATGGAACTTTTAGACCTCCTAGGGACCCTTTGACCAGAAAAAAGGTTCAAAATGTCCCATATGGACTGCTGTCTGGCGGATTTGACTTGACTTTTTAACATCAGAAAGAGTCTATGAGGACATCATGTAGCTTTTAGACCTTTTGGGGACCCTCTGAGCAGAAAAAGTTCAAAAAGTCCCATATGGACTACTGTTTTTTGGACTTTACTTGACTTTTTAACATCAGAACGAGTCTATAAGGACATAATGGAACTTTTAGACCTCCTGGGGACCCTGTGACCAGAAAAAAAGTTCAAAAGGTCCCATATGGATTACTGTCTGGCGGACTTGACTTGACTTTTTAACATCAGAACGAGTCTAAAAGGACATCATGGAACTTTTAGATCTCCTGGGGACCCTCTGACCAGAAAAAAAAGTTCAAAAACGTCCCATATGGACTACAGTCTGGCAGACTTGATCTGACTTTTTAACATCAGAAAGAGTCTATGAGGACATCTTGTAGCTTTCAGATCTTCTGGGGACCCTCTGAGCAGAAAAAAAGTTCAAAGCTCCCATATGGACTACTGTCTGTTGGACTTTACTTGACTTTTTAACATCAGAACGAGTCTATAAGGACATCATGGAACTTTTAGACCTCCTGGGGACCCTCTGAGCAGAAAAAAAGTTCCAATGGTCCAATATGGATTACTGTCTGGCGGACATGACTTGACTTTTTAACATCAGAACGAGTCTATAAGGACATCATGGAACTTTTAGACCTCCTGGGGACCCTCTTACCAGAAAAAAAAGTTCAAAACGTCCCATATGGACTACTGTCAGGCGGACTTGAATTGACTTTTTAACATCAGAAAGAGTCTATGAGGACATCTTGTAGCTTTTAGATCTTCTGGGGACCCTCTGAGAAGAAAAAAAGTTCAAAAGGTCCCATATGGACTACTGTATGGCGGACTTGATTTGACTTTTTAACATCAAAAAGAGTCTATGAGGAAATCATGGAACCTTTAGACCTCCTGCGGACCCTTTGACCAGAAAAAAGGTTCAAAAGGTCCCATATGGACTACTGTCTGGCGGATTTGACTTGACTTTTCAACATCAGAAAGAGTCTATGAGGACATCATGTAGCTTTTAGACCTTTTGGGGACCCTCTGAGCAGAAAAAAAGTTCAAAAAGTCCCATATGGACTACTGTCTGGCGGATTTGACTCGACTTTTTAACATCAGAAAGAGTCTATGAGGACATCTTGTAGCTTTTAGATGTTCTGGGGACCCTCTGAGCAGAAAAAAAAGTTCAAAAGGTCCCATATGGACTACTGTCTGGCGGACTTGACTTGACTTTTTAACATCAGAAAGAGTCTGTGAGGACATCTTGTAGCTTTTAGACCTTCGGGGGACCCTATGAGCAGACAAAAAGTTCAAAATCTCCCATATGGACTACTGTCTGTTGGACTTTACTTGACTTTTTAACATCAGAACGAGTCTATAAGGACATCATGGAACTTTTAGACCTCCTGGGGACCCTCTGAGAAGAAAAAAGTTCGAAAGGTCCCATATGGACTACTGTCTGGCGAACTTGACTTGACTTTTTAACATCAGAAAGAGTCTGTGAGGACATCTTGTAGCTTTTAGACCTTCGGGGGACCCTATGAGCAGACAAAAAGTTCAAAAGCTCCCATATGGACTACTGTCTGTTGGACTTTACTTGACTTTTTAACATTAGAACGAGTCTATAAGGACATCATGGAACTTTTAGACCTCCTGGGGACCCTCTGAGAAGAAAAAAGTTCAAAAGGTCCCATATGGATTACTGTCTGGCGGACTTGACTTGACTTTTTAACATCAGAAAGAGTCTATGAGGACATCTTGTAGCTTTTAGATCTTCTGGGGACCCTCTGAGCAGAAAAAAAGTTCAAAAGATCCCATATGGACTACTGTCTGTCGGATTTGACTTGACTTTTTAACATCAGAAAGAGTCTATGAGACCATCATGTAGCTTTTAGACCTTATGGGGACCCTCTGAGCAGAAAAAAAGTTCAAAAGCTCCCGTATGGACTACAGTCTGGCGGACTTGATGACTTTTTAACATCAGAAAAGTTTATGAGGACATCATGGAGCTTTTAGATCTTCTGAGGTCTCTCTGAGCAGAAAAAAAGTTCAAAAGGTTCCATATGGACTATTGTCTGGTGAACTTGACTTGCCTTTTTAACATCAGAAAGAGTCTATGAGGACATCGTGTAGCTTTAAGACCTTCTGGGAACCCTCTGAGCAGAAAAAAAGCTATAAAAGTCCCATATGGACTACTGTCTGTTGGACTTTACTTTACTTTTTAACATCAGAACGAGTCTATAAGGACATCATGGAACTTTTAGACCTCCTGGGGACCCTCTGAGCAGAAAAAAAGTTCAAAAGGTCCCATATGGACTACTGTCTGGCTGACTTGATCTGACTTTTTAACATCAGAAAGAGTCTATAAGGACATCATCTAGCTTTTAGATCTTCTGGGGACCCGCTGAGCAGAAAAAAAGTTCAAAAGGTCCCATATGGACTAATATCTGGCAGACTTGACTAGACTTTTTAACATCAAAAAGAGTCTATGAGGACATCATGTAGCTTTTAGACCTTCTGGGGACCCTCTGAGCAGAAAAAAAGTTCAAAAGCTCCCATATGAACTACTGTCTGTTGGACTTTACTTGACTTTTTAACATCAGAACGAGTCTATAAGGACATCATGGAACTTTTAGACCTCCTGGGGACCCTCTGACCAGAAAAAAAGTTCAAAAGGTCCCATATGGATTACTGTCTAGCGGACTTGACTTGACTTTTTAACATCAGAACGAGTCTATAAGGACATCATGGAACTTTTAGATCTCCTGGGGACCCTCTGACCAGAAAAAAAGTTCAAAAACGTCCCATATGGACTACTGTCTGGCAGACTTGATCTGACTTTTTAACATCAGAAAGAGTCTATGAGGACATCTTGTAGCTTTTAGATCTTCTGGGGACCCTCTGAGCAGAAAAAAAAGTTCAAAGCTCCCATATTGACTACTGTCTGTTGGACTTTACGTCACTTTTTAACATCAGAACGAGTCTATAAGGACATCATGGAACTTTTAGACCTCCTGGGGACCCTCTGAGCAGAAAAAAATTTCCAAAGGTCAAATATGGATTACTGTCCTTCGGACTTGACTTGACTTTTTAACATCAAAAAGAGTCTATGAGGACATCATGTAGCTTTTAGACCTTCTGGGGACCCTCTGAGCAGAAAAAAAGTTCAAAAGCTCCCATATGAACTACTGTCTGTTGGACTTTACTTGACTTTTTAACATCAGAACGAGTCTATAAGGACATCATGGAACTTTTAGACCTCCTGGGGACCCTCTGAGCAGAAAAAAAGTTCCAATGGTCCAATATGGATTACTGTCTGGCGGACATGACTTGACTTTTTAACATCAGAACGAGTCTATAAGGACATCATGGAACTTTTAGACCTCCTGGGGACCCTCTTACCAGAAAAAAAAGTTCAAAACGTCCCATATGGACTACTGTCTGGCGGACTTGAATTGACTTTTTAACATCAGAAAGAGTCTATGAGGACATCTTGTAGCTTTTAGATCTTCTGGGGACCCTCTGAGAAGAAAAAAAGTTCAAAAGGTCACATATGGACTACTGTATGGCGGACTTGATTTGACTTTTTAACATCAAAAAGAGTCTATGAGGAAATCATGGAACCTTTAGACCTCCTGGGGACCCTTTGACCAGAAAAAAGGTTCAAAAGGTCCCATATGGACTACTGTCTGGCGGATTTGACTTGACTTTTCAACATCAGAAAGAGTCTATGAGGACATCATGTAGCTTTTAGACCTTTTGGGGAACCTCTGAGCAGAAAAAAAGTTCAAAAAGTCCCATATGGACTACTTTCTGGCGGATTTGACTCGACTTTTTAACATCAGAAAGAGTCTATGATGACATCTTGTAGCTTTTAGATGTTCTGGGGACCCTCTGAGCAGAAAAAAAAGTTCAAAAGGTCCCATATGGACTACTGTCTGGCGGACTTGACTTGACTTTTTAACATCAGAAAGAGTCTGTGAGGACATCTTGTAGCTTTTAGACCTTCGGGGGACCCTATGAGCAGACAAAAAGTTCAAAAGCTCCCATATGGACTACTGTCTGTTGGACTTTACTTGACTTTTTAACATCAGAACGAGTCTATAAGGACATCATGGAACTTTTAGACCTCCTGGGGACCCTCTGAGAAGAAAAAAGTTCGAAAGGTCCCATATGGACTACTGTCTGGCGGACTTGACTTGACTTTTTAACATCAGAAAGAGTCTGTGAGGACATCTTGTAGCTTTTAGACCTTCGGGGGACCCTATGAGCAGACAAAAAGTTCAAAAGCTCCCATATGGACTACTGTCTGTTGGACTTTACTTGACTTTTTAACATCAGAACGAGTCTATGAGGACATCATGGAACTTTTAGACCTCCTGGGGACCCTCTGAGAAGAAAAAGTTCGAAAGGTCCCATATGGATTACTGTCTGGCGGACTTGACTTGACTTTTTAACATCAGAAAGAGTCTATGAGGACATCTTGTAGCTTTTAGATCTTCTGGGACCCTCTGAGCAGACAAAAAGTTTAAAAGATCCCATATGGACTACTGTCTGTCGGATTTGACTTGACTTTTTAACATCAGAAAGAGTCTATGAGACCATCATGTAGCTTTTAGACCTTATGGGGACCCTCTGAGCAGAAAAAAAGTTCAAAAGCTCCCGTATGGACTACAGTCTGGCGGACTTGATGACTTTTTAACATCAGAAAAGTTTATGAGGACATCATGGAGCTTTTAGATCTTCTGAGGTCTCTCTGAGCAGAAAAAAAGTTCAAAAGGTTCCATATGGACTATTGTCTGGTGAACTTGACTTGCCTTTTTAACATCAGAAAGAGTCTATGAGGACATCGTGTAGCTTTAAGACCTTCTGGGAACCCTCTGAGCAGAAAAAAAGCTATAAAAGTCCCATATGGACTACTGTCTGTTGGACTTTACTTTACTTTTTAACATCAGAACGAGTCTATAAGGACATCATGGAACTTTTAGACCTCCTGGGGACCCTCTGAGCAGAAAAAAAGTTCAAAAGGTCCCATATGGACTACTGTCTGGCGGACTTGATCTGACTTTTTAACATCAGAAAGAGTCTATAAGGACATCATCTAGCTTTTAGATCTTCTGGGGACCCGCTGAGCAGAAAAAAAGTTCAAAAGGTCCCATATGGACTAATATCTGGCAGACTTGACTAGACTTTTTAACATCAAAAAGGGTCTATGAGGACATCATGTAGCTTTTAGACCTTCTGGGGACCCTCTGAGCAGAAAAAAAGTTCAAAAGCTCCCATATGAACTACTGTCTGTTGGACTTTACTTGACTTTTTAACATCAGAACGAGTCTATAAGGACATCATGGAACTTTTAGACCTCCTGGGGACCCTCTGACCAGAAAAAAAGTTCAAAAGGTCCCATATGGATTACTGTCTAGCGGACTTGACTTGACTTTTTAACATCAGAACGAGTCTATAAGGACATCATGGAACTTTTAGATCTCCTGGGGACCCTCTGACCAGAAAAAAAGTTCAAAAACGTCCCATATGGACTACTGTCTGGCAGACTTGATCTGACTTTTTAACATCAGAAAGAGTCTATGAGGACATCTTGTAGCTTTTAGATCTTCTGGGGACCCTCTGAGCAGAAAAAAAAGTTCAAAGCTCCCATATGGACTACTGTCTGTTGGACTTTACTTCACTTTTTAACATCAGAACGAGTCTATAAGGACATCATGGAACTTTTAGACCTCCTGGGGACCCTCTGAGCAGAAAAAAATTTCCAAAGGTCAAATATGGATTACTGTCTGGCGGACTTGACTTGACTTTTTAACATCAGAACGAGTCTATAAGGACATCATGGAACTTTTAGACCTCCTGGGGACCCTCTTACCAGAAAAAAAAGTTCAAAACGTCCCAAATGGACTACTGTCTGGCGGACTTGAATTGACTTTTTAACATCAGAAAGAGTCTATGAGGACATCTTGTAGCTTTTAGATCTTCTGGGGACCCTCTGAGAAGAAACAAAGTTCAAAAGGTCCCATATGGACTACTGTATGGCGGACTTGATTTGACTTTTTAACATCAAAAAGAGTCTATGAGGACATCATGGAACTTTTAGACCTCCTGGGGACCCTTTGACCAGAAAAATGGTTCAAAAGGTCCCATATGGACTATTGTCTGGCGGATTTGACTTGACTTTTCAACATCATAAAGAGTCTATGAGGACATCATGTAGCTTTTAGACCTTTTGGGGACCCTCTGAGCAGAAAAAAAGTTCAAAAAGTCCCATATGGACTACTGTCTGGCGGATTTGACTTGACTTTTTAACATCAGAAAGAGTCTATGAGGACATCTTGTAGCTTTTAGATGTTCTGGGGACCCTCTGAGCAGAAAAAAAAGTTCAAAAGGTCCCATATGGACTACTGTCTGGTGGACTTGACTTGACTTTTTAACATCATAAAGAGTCTCTGAGGACATCTTGTAGCTTTTAGACCTTCGGGGGACCCTATGAGCAGACAAAAAGTTCAAAAGCTCCCATATGGACTACTGTCTGTTGGACTTTACTTGACTTTTTAACATCAGAACGAGTCTATAAGGACATCATGGAACTTTTAGACCTCCTGGGGACCCTCTGAGAAGAAAAAAGTTCGAAAGGTCCCATATGGATTGCTGTCTGGCGGACTTGACTTGACTTTTTAACATCAGAAAGAGTCTATGAGGACATCTTGTAGCTTTTAGATCTTCTGGGGACCCTCTGAGCAGAAAAAAAGTTCAAAAGCTCCCATATGTACTACAGTCTGGCAGACTTGACTTGACTGTTTTTACATCAGAAAGAGGCTATGAGGACATCATGTAGCTTTTAGACCTTCTGGGGACCCTCTGAGCAGAAAAAAAGTTCAAAAGGTCCCTTATGGACTACTGTCTGGCGGACTTGACGACTTTTTAACATCAGAAAAGTTTATGAGGACATCACGGAGCTTTTAGATCTTCTGAGGTCTCTCTGACCAGAAAAAAAGTTCAAAAGGTCCCATATGGACTACTGTCTGGTGAACTTGACTTGCCTTTTTAACATCAGAAAGAGTCTATGAGGACATCGTGTAGCTTTAAGACCTTCTGGGAACCCTCTGAGCAGAAAAAAAGTTCAAAAGGTCCCATATGGACTACTGTCTGTTGGACTTTACTTTACTTTTTAACATCAGAACGAGTCTATAAGGACATCATTGAACTTTTAGACCTCCTGGGGGCCCTCTGAGCAGAAAAACAGTTCAAAAGGTCCCATATGGACTACTGTCTGGCGGACTTGATCTGACTTTTTAACATCAGAAAGAGTCTATAAGGACATCATCTAGCTTTTAGATCTTCTGGGGACCCGCTGAGCAGAAAAAAAGTTCAAAAGGTCCCATATGGACTAATGTCTGGCAGACTTGATTAGACTTTTTAACATCAAAAAGAGTCTATGAGGACATCATTAGCTTTTAGACCTTCTGGGGACCCTCTGAGCAGAAAAAAAGTTCCCATATGAACTACTGTCTGTTGGACTTTACTTGACTTTTTAACATCAGAACGAGTCTATAAGGACATAATGGAACTTTTAGACCTCCTGGGGACCCTCTGACCAGAAAAAAAGTTCAAAAGGTCCCATATGGATTACTGTGTGGCGGACTTGACTTGACTTTTTAACATCAGAACGAGTCTATAAGGACATCATGGAACTTTTAGATCTCCTGGGGACCCTCTGACCAGAAAAAAAGTTCAAAAACGTCCCACATGGACTACTGTCTGGCAGACTTGATCTGACTTTTTAACATCAGAAAGAGTCTATGAGGACATCTTGTAGCTTTTAGATCTTCTGGGGACCCTCTGAGCAGAAAAAAAGTTCAAAGCTCCCATATGGACTACTGTCTGTTGGACTTTACTTGACTTTTTAACATCAGAACGAGTCTATAAGGACACCATGGAACTTTTAGACCTCCTGGGGACCCTCTGAGCAGAAAAAAAGTTCAAAAGGTCCAATATGGATTACTGTCTGGTGGACTTGACTTGACGACTTTTTAACATCAGAACGAGTCTATAAGGACATCATGGAACTTTTAGACCTCCTGGGGACCCTCTTACCAGAAAAAAAATTCAAAACGTCCCATATGGACTACTGTCTGGCGGACTTGAATTGACTTTTTAACATCAGAAAGAGTCTATGAGGACATCTTGTAGCTTTTAGATCTTCTGGGGACCCTCTGAGAAGAAAAAAAGTTCAAAAGGTCCCATATGGACTACTGTATGGCGGACTTGATTTGACTTTTTAACATCAAAAAGAGTCCATGAGGACATCATGGAACTTTTAGACCTCCTGGGGACCCTTTGACCAGAAAAAAGGTTCAAAAGGTCCCATATGGACTACTGTCTGGCGGACTTGACTTGACTTTTTAACATCAGAAAGAGTCTGTGAGGACATCTTGTAGCTTTTAGACCTTCGGGGGACCCTATGAGCAGACAAAAAGTTCAAAAGCTCCCATATGGACTACTGTCTGTTGGACTTTACTTGACTTTTTAACATCAGAACGAGTCTATAAGGACATCATGGAACTTTTAGACCTCCTGGGGACCCTCTGAGAAGAAAAAGTTCGAAAGGTCCCATATGGATTACTGTCTGGCGGACTTGACTTGACTTTTTAACATCAGAAAGAGTCTATGAGGACATCTTGTAGCTTTTAGATCTTCTGGGGACCCTCTGAGCAGAAAAAAAGTTTAAAAGATCCCATATGGACTACTGTCTGTCGGATTTGACTTGACTTTTTAACATCAGAAAGAGTCTATGAGACCATCATGTAGCTTTTAGACCTTATGGGGACCCTCTGAGCAGAAAAAAAGTTCAAAAGCTCCCGTATGGACTACAGTCTGGCGGACTTGATGACTTTTTAACATCAGAAAAGTTTATGAGGACATCATGGAGCTTTTAGATCTTCTGAGGTCTCTCTGAGCAGAAAAAAAGTTCAAAAGGTTCCATATGGACTATTGTCTGGTGAACTTGACTTGCCTTTTTAATATCAGAAAGAGTCTATGAGGACATCGTGTAGCTTTAAGACCTTCTGGGAACCCTCTGAGCAGAAAAAAAGCTATAAAAGTCCCATATGGACTACTTTCTGTTGGACTTTACTTTACTTTTTAACATCAGAACGAGTCTATAAGGACATCATGGAACTTTTAGACCTCCTGGGGACCCTCTGAGCAGAAAAAAAGTTCAAAAGGTCCCATATAGACTAATATCTGGCAGACTTGACTAGACTTTTTAACATCAAAAAGGGTCTATGAGGACATCATGTAGCTTTTAGACCTTCTGGGGACCCTCTGAGCAGAAAAAAAGTTCAAAAGCTCCCATATGAACTACTGTCTGTTGGACTTTCCTTGACTTTTTAACATCAGAACGAGTCTATAAGGACATCATGGAACTTTTAGACCTCCTGGGGACCCTCTGACCAGAAAAAAAGTTCAAAAGGTCCCATATGGATTACTGTCTAGCGGACTTGACTTGACTTTTTAACATCAGAACGAGTCTATAAGGACATCATGGAACTTTTAGATCTCCTGGGGAAACTCTGACCAGAAAAAAAGTTCAAAAACGTCCCATATGGACTACTGTCTGGCAGACTTGATCTGACTTTTTAACATCAGAAAGAGTCTATGAGGACATCTTGTAGCTTTTAGATCTTCTGGGGACCCTCTGAGCAGAAAAAAAAGTTCAAAGCTCCCATATGGACTACTGTCTGTTGGACTTTACTTCACTTTTTAACATCAGAACGAGTCTATAAGGACATCATGGAACTTTTAGACCTCCTGGGGACCCTCTGAGCAGAAAATTTTTTCCAAAGGTCAAATATGGATTACTGTCCTTCGGACTTGACTTGACTTTTTAACATCAAAAAGAGTCTATGAGGACATCATGTAGCTTTTAGACCTTCTGGGGACCCTCTGAGCAGAAAAAAAGTTCAAAAGCTCCCATATGAACTACTGTCTGTTGGACTTTACTTGACTTTTTAACATCAGAACGAGTCTATAAGGACATCATGGAACTTTTAGACCTCCTGGGGACCCTCTGAGCAGAAAAAAAGTTCCAATGGTCCAATATGGATTACTGTCTGGCGGACATGACTTGACTTTTTAACATCAGAACGAGTCTATATGGACATCATGGAACTTTTAGACCTCCTGGGGACCCTCTTACCAGAAAAAAAAGTTCAAAACGTCCCATATGGACTACTGTCTGGCGGACTTGAATTGACTTTTTAACATCAGAAAGAGTCTATGAGGACATCTTGTAGCTTTTAGATCTTCTGGGGACCCTCTGAGAAGAAAAAAAGTTCAAAAGGTCCCATATGGACTACTGTATGGCGGACTTGATTTGACTTTTTAACATCAAAAAGAGTCTATGAGGAAATCATGGAACCTTTAGACCTCCTGGGGACCCTTTGACCAGAAAAAAGGTTCAAAAGGTCCCATATGGACTACTGTCTGGCGGATTTGACTTGACTTTTCAACATCAGAAAGAGTCTATGAGGACATCATGTAGCTTTTAGACCTTTTGGGGACCCTCTGAGCAGAAAAAAAGTTCAAAAAGTCCCATATGGACTACTTTCTGGCGGATTTGACTCGACTTTTTAACATCAGAAAGAGTCTATGAGGACATCTTGTAGCTTTTAGATGTTCTGGGGACCCTCTGAGCAGAAAAAAAAGTTCAAAAGGTCCCATATGGACTACTGTGTGGCGGACTTGACTTGACTTTTTAACATCAGAAAGAGTCTGTGAGGACATCTTGTAGCTTTTAGACCTTCGGGGGACCCTATGAGCAGACAAAAAGTTCAAAAGCTCCCATATGGACTACTGTCTGTTGGACTTTACTTGACTTTTTAACATCAGAACGAGTCTATAAGGACATCATGGAACTTTTAGACCTCCTGGGGACCCTCTGAGAAGAAAAAAGTTCGAAAGGTCCCATATGGACTACTGTCTGGCGGACTTGACTTGACTTTTTAACATCAGAAAGAGTCTGTGAGGACATCTTGTAGCTTTTAGACCTTCGGGGGACCCTATGAGCAGACAAAAAGTTCAAAAGCTCCCATATGGACTACTGTCTGTTGGACTTTACTTGACTTTTTAACATCAGAACGAGTCTATAAGGACATCATGGAACTTTTAGACCTCCTGGGGACCCTCTGAGAAGAAAAAGTTCGAAAGGTCCCATATGGATTACTGTCTGGCGGACTTGACTTGACTTTTTAACATCAGAAAGAGTCTATGAGGACATCTTGTAGCTTTTAGATCTTCTGGGGACCCTCTGAGCAGACAAAAAGTTTAAAAGATCCCATATGGACTACTGTCTGTCGGATTTGACTTGACTTTTTAACATCAGAAAGAGTCTATGAGACCATCATGTAGCTTTTAGACCTTATGGGGACCCTCTGAGCAGAAAAAAAGTTCAAAAGCTCCCGTATGGACTACAGTCTGGCGGACTTGATGACTTTTTAACATCAGAAAAGTTTATGAGGACATCATGGAGCTTTTAGATCTTCTGAGGTCTCTCTGAGCAGAAAAAAAGTTCAAAAGGTTCCATATGGACTATTGTCTGGTGAACTTGACTTGCCTTTTTAACATCAGAAAGAGTCTATAAGGACATTGTGTAGCTTTAAGACCCTCTGGGAACCCTCTGAGCAGAAAAAAAGCTATAAAAGTCCAATATGGACTACTGTCTGTTGGACTTTACTTTACTTTTTAACATCAGAACGAGTCTATAAGGACATCATGGAACTTTTAGACCTCCTGGGGACCCTCTGAGCAGAAAAAAAGTTCAAAAGGTCCCATATGGACTACTGTCTGGCGGACTTGATCTGACTTTTTAACATCAGAAAGAGTCTATAAGGACATCATCTAGCTTTTAGATCTTCTGGGGACCCGCTGAGCAGAAAAAAAGTTCAAAAGGTCCCATATAGACTAATATCTGGCAGACTTGACTAGACTTTTTAACATCAAAAAGGGTCTATGAGGACATCATGTAGCTTTTAGACCTTCTGGGGACCCTCTGAGCAGAAAAAAAGTTCAAAAGCTCCCTTATGAACTACTGTCTGTTGGACTTTCCTTGACTTTTTAACATCAGAACGAGTCTATAAGGACATCATGGAACTTTTAGACCTCCTGGGGACCCTCTGACCAGAAAAAAAGTTCAAAAGGTCCCATATGGATTACTGTCTAGCGGACTTGACTTGACTTTTTAACATCAGAACGAGTCTATAAGGACATCATGGAACTTTTAGATCTCCTGGGGAAACTCTGACCAGAAAAAAAGTTCAAAAACGTCCCATATGGACTACTGTCTGGCAGACTTGATCTGACTTTTTAACATCAGAAAGAGTCTATGAGGACATCTTGTAGCTTTTAGATCTTCTGGGGACCCTCTGAGCAGAAAAAAAAGTTCAAAGCTCCCATATGGACTACTGTCTGTTGGACTTTACTTCACTTTTTAACATCAGAACGAGTCTATAAGGACATCATGGAACTTTTAGACCTCCTGGGGACCCTCTGAGCAGAAAAATTTTTCCAAAGGTCAAATATGGATTACTGTCCTTCGGACTTGACTTGACTTTTTAACATCAAAAAGAGTCTATGAGGACATCATGTAGCTTTTAGACCTTCTGGGGACCCTCTGAGCAGAAAAAAAGTTCAAAAGCTCCCATATGAACTACTGTCTGTTGGACTTTACTTGACTTTTTAACATCAGAACGAGTCTATAAGGACATCATGGAACTTTTAGACCTCCTGGGGACCCTCTGAGCAGAAAAAAAGTTCCAATGGTCCAATATGGATTACTGTCTGGCGGACATGACTTGACTTTTTAACATCAGAACGAGTCTATATGGACATCATGGAACTTTTAGACCTCCTGGGGACCCTCTTACCAGAAAAAAAAGTTCAAAACGTCCCATATGGACTACTGTCTGGCGGACTTGAATTGACTTTTTAACATCAGAAAGAGTCTATGAGGACATCTTGTAGCTTTTAGATCTTCTGGGGACCCTCTGAGAAGAAAAAAAGTTCAAAAGGTCCCATATGGACTACTGTATGGCGGACTTGATTTGACTTTTTAACATCAAAAAGAGTCTATGAGGAAATCATGGAACCTTTAGACCTCCTGGGGACCCTTTGACCAGAAAAAAGGTTCAAAAGGTCCCATATGGACTACTGTCTGGCGGATTTGACTTGACTTTTCAACATCAGAAAGAGTCTATGAGGGCATCATGTAGCTTTTAGACCTTTTGGGGACCCTCTGAGCAGAAAAAAAGTTCAAAAAGTCCCATATGGACTACTTTCTGGCGGATTTGACTCGACTTTTTAACATCAGAAAGAGTCTATGAGGACATCTTGTAGCTTTTAGATGTTCTGGGGACCCTCTGAGCAGAAAAAAAAGTTCAAAAGGTCCCATATGGACTACTGTCTGGCGGACTTGACTTGACTTTTTAACATCAGAAAGAGTCTGTGAGGACATCTTGTAGCTTTTAGACCTTCGGGGGACCCTATGAGCAGACAAAAAGTTCAAAAGCTCCCATATGGACTACTGTCTGTTGGACTTTACTTGACTTTTTAACATCAGAACGAGTCTATAAGGACATCATGGAACTTTTAGACCTCCTGGGGACCCTCTGAGTAGAAAAAAGTTCGAAAGGTCCCATATGGACTACTGTCTGGCGGACTTGACTTGACTTTTTAACATCAGAAAGAGTCTGTGAGGACATCTTGTAGCTTTTAGACCTTCGGGGGACCCTATGAGCAGACAAAAAGTTCAAAAGCTCCCATATGGACTACTGTCTGTTGGACTTTACTTGACTTTTTAACATCAGAACGAGTCTATAAGGACATCATGGAACTTTTAGACCTCCTGGGGACCCTCTGAGAAGAAAAAGTTCGAAAGGTCCCATATGGATTACTGTCTGGCGGACTTGACTTGACTTTTTAACATCAGAAAGAGTCTATGAGGACATCTTGTAGCTTTTAGATCTTCTGGGGACCCTCTGAGCAGACAAAAAGTTTAAAAGATCCCATATGGACTACTGTCTGTCGGATTTGACTTGACTTTTTAACATCAGAAAGAGTCTATGAGACCATCATGTAGCTTTTAGACCTTATGGGGACCCTCTGAGCAGAAAAAAAGTTCAAAAGCTCCCGTATGGACTACAGTCTGGCGGACTTGATGACTTTTCAACATCAGAAAAGTTTATGAGGACATCATGGAGCTTTTAGATCTTCTGAGGTCTCTCTGAGCAGAAAAAAAGTTCAAAAGGTTCCATATGGACTATTGTCTGGTGAACTTGACTTGCCTTTTTAACATCAGAAAGAGTCTATGAGGACATCGTGTAGCTTTAAGACCTTCTGGGAACCCTCTGAGCAGAAAAAAAGCTATAAAAGTCCCATATGGACTACTGTCTGTTGGACTTTACTTTACTTTTTAACATCAGAACGAGTCTATAAGGACATCATGGAACTTTTAGACCTCCTGGGGACCCTCTGAGCAGAAAAAAAGTTCAAAAGGTCCCATATGGACTACTGTCTGGCGGACTTGATCTGACTTTTTAACATCAGAAAGAGTCTATAAGGACATCATCTAGCTTTTAGATCTTCTGGGGACCCGCTGAGCAGAAAAAAAGTTCAAAAGGTCCCATATGGACTAATATCTGGCAGACTTGACTAGACTTTTTAACATCAAAAAGGGTCTATGAGGACATCATGTAGCTTTTAGACCTTCTGGGAACCCTCTGAGCAGAAAAAAAGTTCAAAAGCTCCCATATGAACTACTGTCTGTTGGACTTTACTTGACTTTTTAACATCAGAACGAGTCTATAAGGACATCATGGAACTTTTAGACCTCCTGGGGACCCTCTGACCAGAAAAAAAGTTCAAAAGGTCCCATATGGATTACTGTCTAGCGGACTTGACTTGACTTTTTAACATCAGAACGAGTCTATAAGGACATCATGGAACTTTTAGATCTCCTGGGGACCCTCTGACCAGAAAAAAAGTTCAAAAACGTCCCATATGGACTACTGTCTGGCAGACTTGATCTGACTTTTTAACATCAGAAAGAGTCTATGAGGACATCTTGTAGCTTTTAGATCTTCTGGGGACCCTCTGAGCAGAAAAAAAAGTTCAAAGCTCCCATATGGACTACTGTCTGTTGGACTTTACTTCACTTTTTAACATCAGAACGAGTCTATAAGGACATCATGGAACTTTTAGACCTCCTGGGGACCCTCTGAGCAGAAAAAAATTTCCAAAGGTCAAATATGGATTACTGTCTGGCGGACTTGATTTGACTTTTTAACATCAGAACGAGTCTATAAGGACATCATGGAACTTTTAGACCTCCTGGGGACCCTCTTACCAGAAAAAAAAGTTCAAAACGTCCCAAATGGACTACTGTCTGGCGGACTTGAATTGACTTTTTAACATCAGAAAGAGTCTATGAGGACATCTTGTAGCTTTTAGATCTTCTGGGGACCCTCTGAGAAGAAACAAAGTTCAAAAGGTCCCATATGGACTACTGTATGGCGGACTTGATTTGACTTTTTAACATCAAAAAGAGTCTATGAGGACATCATGGAACTTTTAGACCTCCTGGGGACCCTTTGACCAGAAAAATGGTTCAAAAGGTCCCATATGGACTATTGTCTGGCGGATTTGACTTGACTTTTCAACATCATAAAGAGTCTATGAGGACATCATGTAGCTTTTAGACCTTTTGGGGACCCTCTGAGCAGAAAAAAAGTTCAAAAAGTCCCATATGGACTACTGTCTGGCGGATTTGACTTGACTTTTTAACATCAGAAAGAGTCTATGAGGACATCTTGTAGCTTTTAGATGTTCTGGGGACCCTCTGAGCAGAAAAAAAAGTTCAAAAGGTCCCATATGGACTACTGTCTGGTGGACTTGACTTGACTTTTTAACATCAGAAAGAGTCTCTGAGGACATCTTGTAGCTTTTAGACCTTCGGGGGACCCTATGAGCAGACAAAAAGTTCAAAAGCTCCCATATGGACTACTGTCTGTTGGACTTTACTTGACTTTTTAACATCAGAACGAGTCTATAAGGACATCATGGAACTTTTAGACCTCCTGGGGACCCTCTGAGAAGAAAAAAGTTCGAAAGGTCCCATATGGATTGCTGTCTGGCGGACTTGACTTGACTTTTTAACATCAGAAAGAGTCTATGAGGACATCTTGTAGCTTTTAGATCTTCTGGGGACCCTCTGAGCAGAAAAAAAGTTCAAAAGCTCCCATATGTACTACAGTCTGGCAGACTTGACTTGACTGTTTTTACATCAGAAAGAGTCTATGAGGACATCATGTAGCTTTTAGATCTTCTGGGGACCCTCTGAGCAGAAAAAAAAGTTCAAAGCTCCCATATGGACTACTGTCTGTTGGACTTTACTTCACTTTTTAACATCAGAACGAGTCTATAAGGACATCATGGAACTTTTAGACCTCCTGGGGACCCTCTGAGCAGAAAAAAATTTCCAAAGGTCAAATATGGATTACTGTCTGGCGGACTTGACTTGACTTTTTAACATCAGAACGAGTCTATAAGGACATCATGGAACTTTTAGACCTCCTGGGGACCCTCTTACCAGAAAAAAAAGTTCAAAACGTCCCAAATGGACTACTGTCTGGCGGACTTGAATTGACTTTTTAACATCAGAAAGAGTCTATGAGGACATCTTGTAGCTTTTAGATCTTCTGGGGACCCTCTGAGAAGAAACAAAGTTCAAAAGGTCCCATATGGACTACTGTATGGCGGACTTGATTTGACTTTTTAACATCAAAAAGAGTCTATGAGGACATCATGGAACTTTTAGACCTCCTGGGGACCCTTTGACCAGAAAAATGGTTCAAAAGGTCCCATATGGACTATTGTCTGGCGGATTTGACTTGACTTTTCAACATCATAAAGAGTCTATGAGGACATCATGTAGCTTTTAGACCTTTTGGGGACCCTCTGAGCAGAAAAAAAGTTCAAAAAGTCCCATATGGACTACTGTCTGGCGGATTTGACTTGACTTTTTAACATCAGAAAGAGTCTATGAGGACATCTTGTAGCTTTTAGATGTTCTGGGGACCCTCTGAGCAGAAAAAAAAGTTCAAAAGGTCCCATATGGACTACTGTCTGGTGGACTTGACTTGACTTTTTAACATCAGAAAGAGTCTCTGAGGACATCTTGTAGCTTTTAGACCTTCGGGGGACCCTATGAGCAGACAAAAAGTTCAAAAGCTCCCATATGGACTACTGTCTGTTGGACTTTACTTGACTTTTTAACATCAGAACGAGTCTATAAGGACATCATGGAACTTTTAGACCTCCTGGGGACCCTCTGAGAAGAAAAAAGTTCGAAAGGTCCCATATGGATTGCTGTCTGGCGGACTTGACTTGACTTTTTAACATCAGAAAGAGTCTATGAGGACATCTTGTAGCTTTTAGATCTTCTGGGGACCCTCTGAGCAGAAAAAAAGTTCAAAAGCTCCCATATGTACTACAGTCTGGCAGACTTGACTTGACTGTTTTTACATCAGAAAGAGGCTATGAGGACATCATGTAGCTTTTAGACCTTCTGGGGACCCTCTGAGCAGAAAAAAAGTTCAAAAGGTCCCTTATGGACTACTGTCTGGCGGACTTGACGACTTTTTAACATCAGAAAAGTTTATGAGGACATCACGGAGCTTTTAGATCTTCTGAGGTCTCTCTGACCAGAAAAAAAGTTCAAAAGGTCCCATATGGACTACTGTCTGGTGAACTTGACTTTTCTTTTTAACATCAGAAAGAGTCTATGAGGACATCGTGTAGCTTTAAGACCTTCTGGGAACCCTCTGAGCAGAAAAAAAGTTCAAAAGGTCCCATATGGACTACTGTCTGTTGGACTTTACTTTACTTTTTAACATCAGAACGAGTCTATAAGGACATCATTGAACTTTTAGACCTCCTGGGGGCCCTCTGAGCAGAAAAACAGTTCAAAAGGTCCCATATGGACTACTGTCTGGCGAACTTGATCTGACTTTTTAACATCAGAGAGAGTCTATAAGGACATCATCTAGCTTTTAGATCTTCTGGGGACCCGCTGAGCAGAAAAAAGTTCAAATGGTCCCATATGGACTAATGTCTGGCAGACTTGATTAGACTTTTTAACATCAAAAAGAGTCTATGAGGACATCATTAGCTTTTAGACCTTCTGGGGACCCTCTGAGCAGAAAAAAAGTTCCCATATGAACTACTGTCTGTTGGACTTTACTTGACTTTTTAACATCAGAACGAGTCTATAAGGACATAATGGAACTTTTAGACCTCCTGGGGACCCTCTGACCAGAAAAAAAGTTCAAAAGGTCCCATATGGATTACTGTGTGGCGGACTTGACTTGACTTTTTAACATCAGAACGAGTCTATAAGGACATCATGGAACTTTTAGATCTCCTGGGGACCCTCTGACCAGAAAAAAAGTTCAAAAACGTCCCACATGGACTACTGTCTGGCAGACTTGATCTGACTTTTTAACATCAGAAAGAGTCTATGAGGACATCTTGTAGCTTTTAGATCTTCTGGGGACCCTCTGAGCAGAAAAAAAGTTCAAAGCTCCCATATGGACTACTGTCTGTTGGACTTTACTTGACTTTTTAACATCAGAACGAGTCTATAAGGACACCATGGAACGTTTAGACCTCCTGGGGACCCTCTGAGCAGAAAAAAAGTTCAAAAGGTCCAATATGGATTACTGTCTGGTGGACTTGACTTGACGACTTTTTAACATCAGAACGAGTCTATAAGGACATCATGGAACTTTTAGACCTCCTGGGGACCCTTTGACCAGAAAAATGGTTCAAAAGGTCCCATATGGACTATTGTCTGGCGGATTTGACTTGACTTTTCAACATCATAAAGAGTCTATGAGGACATCATGTAGCTTTAAGACCTTTTGGGGACCCTCTGAGCAGAAAAAAAGTTCAAAAAGTCCCATATGGACTACTGTCTGGCGGATTTGACTTGACTTTTTAACATCAGAAAGAGTCTATGAGGACATCTTGTAGCTTTTAGATGTTCTGGGGACCCTCTGAGCAGAAAAAAAAGTTCAAAAGGTCCCATATGGACTACTGTCTGGTGGACTTGACTTGACTTTTTAACATCAGAAAGAGTCTCTGAGGACATCTTGTAGCTTTTAGACCTTCGGGGGACCCTATGAGCAGACAAAAAGTTCAAAAGCTCCCATATGGACTACTGTCTGTTGGACTTTACTTGTCTTTTTAACATCAGAACGAGTCTATAAGGACATCATGGAACTTTTAGACCTCCTGGGGACCCTCTGAGAAGAAAAAAGTTCGAAAGGTCCCATATGGATTGCTGTCTGGCGGACTTGACTTGACTTTTTAACATCAGAAAGAGTCTATGAGGACATCTTGTAGCTTTTAGATCTTCTGGGGACCCTCTGAGCAGAAAAAAAGTTCAAAAGCTCCCATATGTACTACAGTCTGGCAGACTTGACTTGACTGTTTTTACATCGGAAAGAGTCTATGAGGACATCATGTAGCTTTTAGATCTTCTGGGGACCCTCTGAGCAGAAAAAAAAGTTCAAAGCTCCCATATGGACTACTGTCTGTTGGACTTTACTTCACTTTTTAACATCAGAACGAGTTTATAAGGACATCATGGAACTTTTAGACCTCCTGGGGACCCTCTGAGCAGAAAAAAATTTCCAAAGGTCAAATATGGATTACTGTCTGGCGGACTTGACTTGACTTTTTAACATCAGAACGAGTCTATAAGGACATCATGGAACTTTTAGACCTCCTGGGGACCCTCTTACCAGAAAAAAAAGTTCAAAACGTCCCAAATGGACTACTGTCTGGCGGACTTGAATTGACTTTTTAACATCAGAAAGAGTCTATGAGGACATCTTGTAGCTTTTAGATCTTCTGGGGACCCTCTGAGAAGAAACAAAGTTCAAAAGGTCCCATATGGACTACTGTATGGCGGACTTGATTTGACTTTTTAACATCAAAAAGAGTCTATGAGGACATCATGGAACTTTTAGACCTCCTGGGGACCCTTTGACCAGAAAAATGGTTCAAAAGGTCCCATATGGACTATTGTCTGGCGGATTTGACTTGACTTTTCAACATCATAAAGAGTCTATGAGGACATCATGTAGCTTTTAGACCTTTTGGGGACCCTCTGAGCAGAAAAAAAGTTCAAAAAGTCCCATATGGACTACTGTCTGGCGGATTTGACTTGACTTTTTAACATCAGAAAGAGTCTATGAGGACATCTTGTAGCTTTTAGATCTTCTGGGGACCCTCTGAGCAGAAAAAAAGTTCAAAAGCTCCCATATGTACTACAGTCTGGCAGACTTGACTTGACTGTTTTTACATCAGAAAGAGGCTATGAGGACATCATGTAGCTTTTAGACCTTCTGGGGACCCTCTGAGCAGAAAAAAAGTTCAAAAGGTCCCTTATGGACTACTGTCTGGCGGACTTGACGACTTTTTAACATCAGAAAAGTTTATGAGGACATCACGGAGCTTTTAGATCTTCTGAGGTCTCTCTGACCAGAAAAAAAGTTCAAAAGGTCCCATATGGACTACTGTCTGGTGAACTTGACTTGCCTTTTTAACATCAGAAAGAGTCTATGAGGACATCTTGTAGCTTTAAGACCTTCTGGGAACCCTCTGAGCAGAAAAAAAGTTCAAAAGGTCCCATATGGACTACTGTCTGTTGGACTTTACTTTACTTTTTAACATCAGAACGAGTCTATAAGGACATCATTGAACTTTTAGACCTCCTGGGGGCCCTCTGAGCAGAAAAACAGTTCAAAATGTCCCATATGGACTACTGTCTGGCGGACTTGATCTGACTTTTTAACATCATAAAGAGTCTATAAGGACATCATCTAGCTTTTAGATCTTCTGGGGACCCGCTGAGCAGAAAAAAAGTTCAAAAGGTCCCATATGGACTAATGTCTGGCAGACTTGATTAGACTTTTTAACATCAAAAAGAGTCTATGAGGACATCATTAGCTTTTAGACCTTCTGGGGACCCTCTGAGCAGAAAAAAAGTTCCCATATGAACTACTGTCTGTTGGACTTTACTTGACTTTTTAACATCAGAACGAGTCTATAAGGACATAATGGAACTTTTAGACCTCCTGGGGACCCTCTGACCAGAAAAAAAGTTCAAAAGGTCCCATATGGATTACTGTGTGGCGGACTTGACTTGACTTTTTAACATCAGAACGAGTCTATAAGGACATCATGGAACTTTTAGATCTCCTGGGGACCCTCTGACCAGAAAAAACGTTCAAAAACGTCCCACATGGACTACTGTCTGGCAGACTTGATCTGACTTTTTAACATCAGAAAGAGTCTATGAGGACATCTTGTAGCTTTTAGATCTTCTGGGGACCCTCTGAGCAGAAAAAAAGTTCAAAGCTCCCATATGGACTACTGTCTGTTGGACTTTACTTGACTTTTTAACATCAGAACGAGTCTATAAGGACACCATGGAACTTTTAGACCTCCTGGGGACCCTCTGAGCAGAAAAAAAGTTCAAAAGGTCCAATATGGATTACTGTCTGGTGGACTTGACTTGACGACTTTTTAACATCAGAACGAGTCTATAAGGACATCATGGAACTTTTAGACCTCCTGGGGACCCTCTTACCAGAAAAAAAATTCAAAACGTCCCATATGGACTACTGTCTGGCGGACTTGAATTGACTTTTTAACATCAGAAAGAGTCTATGAGGACATCTTGTAGCTTTTAGATCTTCTGGGGACCCTCTGAGAAGAAAAAAAGTTCAAAAGGTCCCATATGGACTACTGTATGGCGGACTTGATTTGACTTTTTAACATCAAAAAGAGTCCATGAGGACATCATGGAACTTTTAGACCTCCTGGGGACCCTTTGACCAGAAAAAAGGTTCAAAAGGTCCCATATGGACTACTGTCTGGCGGATTTGACTTGACTTTTCAACATCAGAAAGAGTCTATGAGGACATCATGTAGCTTTTAGACCTTTTGGGGACCCTCTGAGCAGAAAAAAAGTTCAAAAGATCCCATATGGACTACTGTCTGGCGGATTTGACTTGACTTTTTAACATCAGAAAGAGTTTATGAGGACATCTTGTAGCTTTAAGATGTTCTGGGGACCCTCTGAGCAGAAAAAAAAGATCAAAAGGTCCCATATGGACTACTGTCTGGCGGACTTGACTTGACTTTTTAACATCAGAAAGAGTCTATGAGGACATCTTGTAGCTTTTAGATCTTCTGGGGACCCTCTGAGCAGAAAAAAAGTTCAAAAGATCCCATATGGACTACTGTCTGGCGGATTTGACTTGACTTTTTAACATCAGAAAGAGTCTATGAGACCATCATGTAGCTTTTAGACCTTATGGGGACCCTCTGAGCAGAAAAAAAGTTCAAAAGCTCCCATATGGACTACAGTCTGGCAGACTTCACTTGACTGTTTTTACATCAGAAAGAGGCTATGAGGACATCATGTAGCTTTTAGACCTTCTGGGGACCCTCTGAGCAGAAAAAAAGTTCAAAAGGTCCCTTATGGACTACTGTCTGGCGGACTTGACGACTTTTTAACATCAGAAAAAGTTTATGAGGACATCCTGGAGCTTTTAGATCTTCTGAGGTCTCTCTGAGCAGAAAAAAATTTCAAAAGGTCCCATATGGACTACAGTCTGGTGAACTTGACTTGCCTTTTTAACATCAGAAAGAGTCTATGAGGACATCGTGTAGCTTTAAGACCTTCTGGGAACCCTCTGAGCAGAAAAAAAGTTCAAAAAGTCCCATATGGACTACTGTCTGTTGGACTTTACTTTTTAACATCAGAACGAGTCTATAAGGACATCATGGAACTTTTAGACCTCCTGGGGACCCTCTGAGCAGAAAAAAAGTTCAAAACGTCCCATATGGACTTCAGTCTGGCGGACTTGATCTGACTTTTTAACATCAGAAAGAGTCTATGAGGACATCTTGTAGCTTTTAGATCTTCTGGGGACCCTTTGAGCAGAAAAAAAGTTCAAAAGGTCCCATATGGACTACTGTCTGGCGGACTTGATTTGACTTTTTAACATCAAAAAGAGTCTATGAAGACATCATGGAACTTTTAGGCCTCCTAGGGACCCTCTGAGCAGAAAAAAAGTTCAAAAGGTCCCTTATGGACTACTGTCTGGCGGACTTGACGACTTTTTAACATCAGAAAAGTTTATGAGGACATCATGGAGCTTTTAGATCTTCTGAGGTCTCTCTGAGCGGAAAAAAAGTTCAAAAGGTCCCATATGGACTACTGTCTGGTGAACTTGACTTGCCTTTTTAACATCAGAAAGAGTCTATGAGGACATCGTGTAGCTTTAAGACCTTCTCGGAACCCTCTGAGCAGAAAAAAAGTTCAAAAAGTCCCATATGGACTACTGTCTGTTGGACTTTACTTTACTTTTTAACATCAGAACGAGTCTATAAGGACATCATGGGACTTTTAGACCTCCTGGGGACCCTCTGAGCAGAAAAAAAGTTCAAAAGGTCCCATATGGACTACTGTCTGGCGGACTTGATCTGACTTTTTAACATCAGAAAGAGTCTATAAGGACATCATCTAGCTTTTAGATCTTCTGGGGACCCGCTGAGCAGAAAAAAAATTCAAAAGGTCCCATATGGACTAATGTCTGGCAGACTTGACTAGACTTTTAAACATCAAAAAGAGTCTATGAGGACATCATGTAGCTTTTAGACCTTCTGGGGACCCTCTGAGCAGAAAAAAAGTTCAAAAGCTCCCATATGAACTACTGTCTGTTGGACTTTACTTGACTTTTTAACATCAGAACGAGTCTATAAGGACATAATGGAACTTTTAGACCTCCTGGGGACCCTCTGACCAGAAAAAAAGTTCAAAAGGTCCCATATGGATTACTGTCTGGCGGACTTGACTTGACTTTTTAACATCAGAACGAGTCTATAAGGACATCATGGAACTTTTAGATCTCCTGGGGACCCTCTGAACAGAAAAAAAGTTCAAAAACGTCCCATATGGACTACTGTCTGGCAGACTTGATCTGACTTTTTAACATCAGAAAGAGTCTATGAGGACATCTTGTTGCTTTTAGATCTTCTGGGGACCCTCTGAGCAGAAAAAAAGTTCAAAGCTCCCATATGGACTACTGTCTGTTGGACTTTACTTGACTTTTTAACATCAGAACGAGTCTATAAGGACATCATGGAACTTTTAGACCTCCTGGGGACCCTCTGAGCAGAAAAAAAGTTCAAAAGGTCCAATATGGACTACTGTCTGGCGGACTTGACTTGACTTTTTAACATCAGAACGAGTCTATAAGGACATCATAGAACTTTTAGACCTCCTGGGGACCCTTTGACCAGAAAAAAGGTTCAAAAGGTCCCATATGGACTACTGTCTGGCGGATTTGACTTGACTTTTTAACATCAGAAAGAGTCTATGAGGACATCATGTAGCTTTTAGACCTATTGGGGACCCTCTGAGCAGAAAAAAAGTTCAAAAAGTCCCATATGGACTACTGTCTGGCGGATTTGACTTGACTTTTTAACATCAGAAAGAGTCTATGAGGACATCATGGAACTTTTAGACCTCCTGGGGACCCTATGAACAGAAAAAAAGTTAAAAAACGTCCCATATGGACTACTGTCTGGCGGATTTGACTTGACTTTTTAACATCAGAAAGAGTCTATGAGGACATCTTGTAGCTTTTAGATGTTGTGTGGACCCTCTGAGCAGAAAAAAAGTTCAAAAGCTCCCATATGGACTACTGTCTGTTGGACTTTACTTGACTTTTTAACATCAGAACGAGTCTATAAGGACATCATGGAACTTTTAGACCTCCTGGGGACCCTCTAACCAGAAAAAAAGTTCAAAAGGTCCCATATGGATTACTGTCTGGCGGACTTGACTTTCATTTTTAAACATCAGAAAGAGTCTATAAGGAAATTTTTTAGCTTTTAGATCTTCTGGGGACCCTCTGAGCAGAAAAAAACTTCAAAGGATCTAATATTTACCACTGTCTGGCGGATTTGACTTGACTTTTTAACATTAGTACGAGTCTATAAGGACATCATGGAACTTTTAGACCTCCTGGGGACCCTCTTACCAGAAACAAAGTTCAAAACGTCCCATATGGACTTCAGTCTGGCGAACTTGATCTGACTTTTTAACATCCGAAAGAGTCTATGAGGACATCTTGTAGCTTTTAGATCTTCTGGGGACCCTTTGAGCAGAAAAAAAGTTCAAAAGGTCCCATAAGACTACTATCTGGCGGACTTGATTTGACTTTTTAACATCAAAAAGAGTCTATGAAGACATCATGGAACTTTTAGACCTCCTAGGGACCCTCTGAGCAGAAAAAAAGTTCAAAAGGTCCCTTATGGAGTACTGTCTGGCGGACTTGACGACTTTTTAACATCAGAAAAGTTTATGAGGACATCATGTAGCTTTTAGACCTTCTGGGGACCCTCTGAGCAGAAAAAAGTTCAAAAGCTCCCATATGGACTACTGTCTGTTGGACTTTACTTGACTTTTTAACATCAGAACGAGTCTATAAGGACATCATGGAACTTTTAGACCTCCTGGGGACCCTCTGACCAGAAAAAAAGTTCAAAAGGTCCCATATGGATTACTGTCTGGCGGACTTGACTTGACTTTTTAACATCAGAAAGAGTCTATAAGGACATTTTGTACCTTTCAGATCTTCTGGGGACCCTCTGAGCAGAAAAAAACTTCAAAGGATCCCATATTTACCACTGTCTGGCGGATTTGACTTGACTTTTTAACATCAGTACGAGTCTATAAGGACACCATGGAACTTTTAGACCTCCTGGGGACCCTCTTACCGGAAAAAAAGTTCAAAACGTCCCATATGGACTTCAGTCTGGCGGACTTGATCTGACTTTTTAACATCAGAAAGAGTCTATGAGGACATCTTGTAGCTTTTAGATCTTCTGGGGACTCTTTGAGCAGAAAAAAAGTTCAAAAGGTCCCATATGGACTACTGTCTGGCGGACTTGATTTGACTTTTTAACATCAAAAAGAGTCTATGAAGACATCATGGAACTTTTAGACCTCCTAGGGACCCTCAAAGCAGAAAAAAAGTTCAAAAGGTCCCTTATGGAGTACTGTCTGGCGGACTTGACGACTTTTTAACATCAGAAAAGTTTATGAGGACATCATGGAGCTTTTAGATCTTCTGAGGTCTCTCTGAGTGGAAAAAAAGTTCAAAAGGTCCCATATGGACTACTGTCTGGTGAACTTGACTTGCCTTTTTAACATCAGAAAGAGTCTATGAAGATATCGTGTAGCTTTAAGACCTTCTGGGAACCCTCTGAGCAGAAATAAAGTTCAAAAGGTCCCTTATGGAGTACTGTCTGGCGGACTTGACGACTTTTTAACATCAGAAAAGTTTATGAGGACATCATGTAGCTTTTAGACCTTCTGGGGACCCTCTGAGCAGAAAAAAGTTCAAAAGCTCCCATATGGACTACTGTCTGTTGGACTTTACTTGACTTTTTAACATCAGAACGAGTCTATAAGGACATCATGGAACTTTTAGACCTCCTGGGGACCCTCTGACCAGAAAAAAAGTTCAAAAGGTCCCATATGGATTACTGTCTGGCGGACTTGACTTGACTTTTTAACATCAGAAAGAGTCTATAAGGACATTTTGTAGCTTTCAGATCTTCTGGGGACCCTCTGAGCAGAAAAAAACTTCAAAGGATCCCATATTTACCACTGTCTGGCGGATTTGACTTGACTTTTTAACATCAGTACGAGTCTATAAGGACACCATGGAATTTTAGACCTCCTGGGGACCCTCTTACCAGAAAAAAAGTTCAAAACGTCCCATATGGACTTCAGTCTGGCGGACTTGATCTGACTTTTTAACATCAGAAAGAGTCTATGAGGACATCATGTAGCTTTTAGACCTTCTGGGGACCCTCTGAGCAGAAAAAAAGTTCAAAAGGTCTCTTATGGAGTACTGTCTGGCGGACTTGACGACTTTTTAACATCAGAAAAGTTTATGAGGACATCATGGAGCTTTTAGATCTTCTGAGGTCTCTCTGAGCGGAAAAAAAGTTCAAAAGGTCCCATATGGACTACTGTCTGGTGAACTTGATTTGCCTTTTTAACATCAGAAAGAGTCTATGAGGATATCGTGTAGCTTTAAGACCTTCTGGGAACCCTCTGAGCAGAAAAAAAGTTCAAAAAGTCCAATATGGACTACTGTCTGTTGGACTTTACTTTACTTTTTAACATCAGAACGAGTCTATAAGGACATCATGGAACTTTTAGACCTCCTGGGGACCCTCTGAGCAGAAAAAAAGTTCAAAAGGTCCCATATGGACTACTGTCTGGCGGACTTGATCTGACTTTTTAACATCAGAAAGAGTCTATAAGGACATCATCTAGCTTTTAGATCTTCTGGGGACCTGCTGAGCCTAAAAAAAAATTCAAAAGGTCCCATATGGA
This sequence comes from Siphateles boraxobius, assembly GCF_051911475.1. Classification (NCBI taxonomy): domain Eukaryota; kingdom Metazoa; phylum Chordata; class Actinopteri; order Cypriniformes; family Leuciscidae; genus Siphateles; species Siphateles boraxobius. The sequence continues at coordinate 47,289 of NW_027509120.1, forward strand.
CTAATGTCTGGCAGACTTGACTAGACTTTTAAACATCAAAAAGAGTCTATGAGGACATCATGTAGCTTTTAGACCTTCTGGGGACCCTCTGAGCAGAAAAAAAGTTCAAAAGCTCCCATATGAACTACTGTCTGTTGGACTTTACTTGACTTTTTAACATCAGAACGAGTCTATAAGGACATAATGGAACTTTTAGACCTCCTGGGGACCCTCTGACCAGAAAAAAAGTTCAAAAGGTCCCATATGGATTACTGTTTGGCGGACTTGACTTGACTTTTTAACATCAGAACGAGTCTATAAGGACATCATGGAACTTTTAGATCTCCTGGGGACCCTCTGAACATAAAAAAAGTTAAAAAACGTCCCATATGGACTACTGTCTGGCAGACTTGATCTGACTTTTTAACATCAGAAAGAGTCTATGAGGACATCTTGTAGCTTTTAGATCTTCTGGGGACCCTCTGAGCAGAAAAAAAGTTCAAAGCTCCCATATGGACTACTGTCTGTTGGACTTTACTTGACTTTTTAACATCAGAACGAGTCTATAAGGACATCATGGAACTTTTAGACCTCCTGGGGACCCTATGAGCAGAAAAAAGTTCAAAAGGTCCAATATGGATTACTGTCTGGCGGATTTGACTTGAATTTTTAACATCAGAAAGAGTCTATAAGGACATCATGGAACTTTTAGACCTCCTGGGGACCCTTTGACCAGAAAAAAGTTCAAAAGGTCCCATATGGACTACTGTCTGGCGGCTTTGACTTGACTTTTTAACATCAGAAAGTCTATGAGGACATCATGTAGCTTTTAGACCTATTGGGGACCCTCTGAGCAGAAAAAAAGTTCAAAAAGTCCCATATGGACTACTGTCTGGCGGATTTGACTTGACTTTTTAACATCAGAAAGAGTCTATGAGGACATCTTGTAGCTTTTAGATGTTGTGGGGACCCTCTGAGCAGAAAAAAAGTTCAAAAGCTCCCATATGGACTACTGTCTGGCGGACTTGAATTGACTTTTTAACATAAAAGAGAGTCTATGAAGACATCATGTAGCTTTTAGACCTTCTGGGGACCCTCTGAGCAGAAAAAAGTTCAAAAGCCCCCATATGGACTTCTGTCTGTTGGACTTTACTTGACTTTTTAACATCAGAACGAGTCTATAAGGACATCATGGAACTTTTAGACCTCCTGGGGACCCTCTGAGCAGAAAAAAAGTTCAAAAGATCCAATATGGATTACTGTCTGGTGGAATTGACTTGACTTTTTAACATCAGAACGAGTCTATGAGGACATCATGTAGCTTTTAGACCTTCTGGGGACCCTCTGAGCAGAAAAAAGTTCAAAAGCTCCCATATGGACTTCTGTCTGTTGGACTTTACTTGACTTTTTTAACATCAAAAAGAGTCTATGAGGACATCATGGAACTTTTAGACCTCCTGGGGAGCCTCTGAGCAGAAAAAAAGTTCAAAAGATCCCATATGGACTACTGTCTGGCGGACTTGACTTGACTTTTTAACATCAAAAAGAGTCTATGGGGACATCATGTAGCTTTTAGACATTCTGGGGACCCTCTGAGCAGAAAAAAAGTTCAAAAGCACCCACATAGACTACTGTCTGGCGGACTTGACTTGACTTTTTAACATCAAAAAGAGTCTATGAGGACATCATGCAGCTTTTAGACCTTCTGGGGACCCTCTGAGCAGAAAAAAGTTCAAAAACTCCCATATGGATTACTGTCTGGCGGACTTGACTTGACTTTTTAACATCAGAACGAGTCTATGAGGACATCATGTAGCTTTTAGACCTTTTGGGGACCCTCTGAGCAGAAAAAGTTCAAAAAGTCCCATATGGACTACTGTTTTTTGGACTTTACTTGACTTTTTAATATCAGAACGAGTCTATAAGGACATCATGGATCTTTTAGACCTCCTGGGGACCCTTTGACCAGAAAAAATGTTCAAAAGCTCCCATATGGACTACAGTCTGGCAAACTTGACTTGACTGTTTTTACATCAGAAAGAGGCTATGAGGACATCATGTAGCTTTTAGACCTTCTGGGGACCCTCTGAGCAGAAAAAAAGTTCAAAAGGTCCCTTATGGACTACTGTCTGGCTGACTTGACGACTTTTTAACATCAGAAAAAGTTTATGAGGACATCATGGAGCTTTTAGATCTTCTGGGAACCCTCTGAGCAGAAAAAAAGTTCAAAAGGTCCCATATGGACTACTGTCTGGTGAACTTGACTTGCCTTTTTAACATCATAAAGAGTCTATGAGGACATCGTGTAGCTTTAAGACCTTCTGGGAACCCTCTGAGCAGAAAAAAAGTTCAAAAAGTCCCACATGGACTACTGTCTGTTGGACTTTACTTTACTTTTTAACATCAGAACGAGTCTATAAGGACATCGTGGAACTTTTAGACCTCCTCGGGACCCTCTGAGCAGAAAAAAAGTTCAAAAGGTCCCATATGGACTACTGTCTGGTGGACTTGATCTGACTTTTTAACATCAGAAAGAGTCTATAAGGACATCATCTAGCTTTTAGATCTTCTGGGGACCCGCTGAGCAGAAAAAAAGTTCAAAAGGTCCCATATGGACTAATGTCTGGCAGACTTGACTTGACTTTTTAACATCAGAACGAGTCTATAAGGACATCATGGAACTTTTAGATCTCCTGGGGACCCTCTGACCAGAAAAAAAAGTTCAAAAACGTCCCATATGGACTACTGTCTGGCAGACCTGCTCTGACTTTTTAACATCAGAAAGAGTCTATGAGGACATCTTGTAGCTTTTAGATCTTCTGGGGACCCTCTGAGCAGAAAAAAATTTCAAAGCTCCCATATGGACTACTGTCTGTTGGACTTTACTTGACTTTTTAACATCAGAACGAGTCTATAAGGACATCATGGAACTTTTAGACCTCCTGGGGACCCTCTGAGCAGAAAAAAAGTTCAAAAAGTCCCATATGGACTACTGTCTGGCGGATTTGACTTGACTTTTTAACATCAGAAAGAGTCTATAAGGACATTTTGTAGCTTTAGATCTTCTGGGGACCCTCTGAGCAGAAAAAAACTTCAAAGGATCCCATATTTACCACTGTCTGGCGGATTTGACTTGACTTTTTAACATCAGAACGAGTCTATAAGGACATCATGGAACTTTTAGACCTCCTGGGGACCCTCTTACCAGAAAAAAAGTTCAAAACGTCCCATATGGACTTCAGTCTGGCGGACTTGATCTGACTTTTTAACATCAGAAAGAGTCTATGAGGACATCTTGTAGCTTTTAGATCTTCTGGGGACCCTTTGAGCAGAAAAAAAGTTCAAAAGGTCCCATATGGACTACTGTCTGGCGGACTTGATTTGACTTTTTAACATCAAAAAGAGAATGAAGACATCATGGAACTTTTAGACCTCCTAGGGACCCTCTGAGCAGAAAAAAGTTCAAAAGCTCCCATATGGACTACTGTCTGGCGGATTTGACTTGACTTTTTAACATCAGAAAGAGTCTATGAGGACATCTTGTAGCTTTTAGATGTTGTGGGGACCCTCTGAGCAGAAAAAAAGTTCAAAAGCTCCCATATGGACTACTGTCTGGCGGACTTGAATTGACTTTTTAACATAAAAGAGAGTCTATGAGGACATCATGTAGCTTTTAGACCTTCTGGGGACCCTCTGAGCAGAAAAAAGTTCAAAAGCTCCCATATGGACTACTGTCTGTTGGACTTTACTTGACTTTTTAACATCAGAACGAGTCTATAAGGACATCATGGAACTTTTAGACCTCCTGGGGACCCTCTGAGCAGAAAAAAGTTCAAAAGGTCAAATATGGATTACTGTCTGGCGGACTTGACTTGACTTTTTAACATCAGAACGAGTCTATAAGGACATCATGGAACTTTTAGACCTCCTGGGGACCCTCTGAGCAGAAAAAAGGTTCAAAAGGTCCCATATGGACTACTGTATGGCGGACTTGATTTGACTTTTTTAACATCAAAAAGAGTCTATGAGGACATCATGGAACTTTTAGACCTCCTGGGGACCCTTTGACCAGAAAAAAGGTTCAAAAGGTCCCATATGGACTACTGTCTGGCGGATTTGACTTGACTTTTTAACATCCGAAAGAGTCTATGAGGACATCTTGTAGCTTTTAGATGTTGTGGGGACCCTCTGAGCAGAAAAAAAGTTCAAAAGGTCCCATATGGACTACTGTCTGGCGGACTTGATTTGACTTTTTAACATCAAAAAGAGTGTATGAAGACATCATGGAACTTTTAGACCTCCTAGGGACCCTTTGACCAGAAAAAAGGTTCAAAAGGTCCCATATGGACTACTGTCTGGCGGACTTGATCTGACTTTTTAACATCAGAAAGAGTCTATAAGGACACCATCTAGCTTTTAGATCTTCTTGGGACCCACTGAGCAGAAAAAAAGTTCAAAAAGTCCCATATGGACTACTGTTTTTTGGACTTTACTTGACTTTTTAATATCAGAACGCGTCTTTAAGGACATCATGGATCTTTTAGACCTCCTGGGGACCCTTTGACCAGAAAAAAAGTTCAAAAGCTCCCATATGGACTACAGTCTGGCAAACTTGACTTCACTGTTTTTACATCAGAAAGAGGCTATGAGGACATCATGTAGCTTTTAGACCTTCTGGGGACCCTCTGAGCAGAAAAAAAGTTCAAAAGGTCCCTTATGGACTACTGTCTGGCGGACTTGACGACTTTTTAACATCAAAAAAAGTTTATGAGGACATCATGGAGCTTTTAGATGTTCTGAGGTCTCTCTGAGCAGAAAAAAAGTTCAAAAGGTCCCATATGGACTACTGTCTGGTGAACTTGACTTGCCTTTTTAACATCATAAAGAGTCTATTAGGACATCGTGTAGCTTTAAGACCTTCTGGGAACCCTCTGAGCAGAAAAAAAGTTCAGAAAGTCCCATATGGACTACTGTCTGTTGGACTTTACTTTACTTTTTAACATCAGAACGAGTCTATAAGGACATCATGGAACTTTTACACCTCCTGGGGACCCTCTGAGCAGAAAAAAAGTTCAAAAGGTCCCATATGGACTACTGTCTGGCGGACTTGATCTGACTTTTTAACATCAGAAAGAGTCTATAAGGACATCATCTAGCTTTTAGATCTTCTTGGGACCCGCTGAGCAGAAAAAAAGTTCAAAAGGTCCCATATGGACTAATGTCTGGCAGACTTGACTAGACTTTTTAACATCAAAAAGAGTCTATGAGGACATCATGTAGCTTTTAGACCTTCTGGGGACCCTCTGAGCAGAAAAAAAGTTCAAAAGCTCCCATATGGACTACTGTCTGTTGGACTTTACTTGACTTTTTAACATCAGAACGAGTCTATAAGGACATAATGGAACTTTTAGACCTCCTAGGGACCCTCTGACCAGAAAAAAAGTTCAAAAGGTCCCATATGGATTACTGTCTGGCGGACTTGACTTGACTTTTTAACATCAGAACGAGTCTATAAGGACATCATGGAACTTTTAGATCTCCTGGGGACCCTCTGACCAGAAAAAAGTTCAAAGACGTCCCATATGGACTACTGTCTGGCAGACTTGATCTGACTTTTTAACATCAGAAAGAGTCTATGAGGACATCTTGTAGCTTTTAGATCTTCTGGGGACCCTCTGAGCAGAAAAAAAGTTCAAAGCTCCCATATGGACAACTGTCTGTTGGACTTTACTTGACTTTTTAACATCAGAACGAGTCTATAAGGACATCATGGAACTTTTAGACCTCCTGGGGACCCTCTGAGCAGAAAAAAAGTTCACAAGATCCCATATGGACTACTGTCTGGCGGATTTGACTTGACTTTTTAACATCAGAAAGAGTCTCTGAGGAAATCTTGTAGCTTTTAGATCTTCTGGGGACCCTCTAAGCAGAAAAAAAAGTTCAAAAGGTCCCATATGGACTACTGTCTGGCGGACTTAACTTGACTTTTTAACATCAGAAAGAGTCTAAGAGGACATTTTGTAGCTTTTAGAGCTTCGGGGGACCCTCTGAGCAGAAAAAAAGTTCAAAAGCTCCCATATGGACTACTGTCTGTTGGACTTTACTTGACTTTTTAACATCAGAACGAGTCTATAAGGACATCATGGAACTTTTAGACCTCCTGGGGACCCTCTGAGCAGAAAAAAGTTCAAAAGGTCCAATATGGATTACTGTCTGGCGGACTTGATCTGACTTTTTAACATAAAAGAGTCTATGAGGACATCATCTAGCTTTTAGGTCTCCTGGGGACCCTCTGAGCAGAAAAAAAGTTCAAAAGCTCCCATATGGACTACTGTCTGGCGGACTTGAATTGACTTTTTAACATCAAAAAGAGTCTATGAGGACATCATGTAGCTTTTAGACCTTCTGGGGCCCCTCTGAGCAGAAAAAAGTTCAAAAGCTCCCATATGGACTACTGTTTGTTGGACTTTACTTGACTTTTTAACATCTGAACGAGTCTATAAGGAAATCACGGAACTTTTAGACCTCCTGGGGACCCTCTAACCAGAAAAAAAGTTCAAAAGGTCCCATATGGATTACTGTCTGGCGGACTTGACTTGACTTTTTAACATCAAAAAGAGTCTATAAGGACATTTTGTAGCTCTTAGATCTTCTGGGGACCCTCTGAGCAGAAAAAAAGTTCAAAAGATCCCATATGGACTACTGTCTGGCGGATTTGACTTGACTTTTTAACATCAGAAAGAGTCTATGAGACGATCATGTAGCTTTTAGACCTTATGGGGACCCTCTGAGCAGAAAAAAAGTTCAAAAGCTCCCATATGGACTACAGTCTGGCAGACTTGACTTGACGGTTTTTACATCAGAAAGAGGCTATGAGGACATCATGTAGCTTTTAGACCTTCTGGGGACCCTTTGACCAGAAAAAAAGTTCAAAAGCTCCCATATGGACTACTGTCTGGCGGACTTGAATTGACTTTTTAACATAAAAGAGAGTCTATGAGGACATCATGTAGCTTTTAGACCTTCTGGGGACCCTCTGAGCAGAAAAAAGTTCAAAAGCTCCCATATGGACTTCTGTCTGTTGGAATTTACTTGACTTTTTAACATCAGAACGAGTCTATAAGGACATCATGGAACTTTTAGACCTCCTGGGGACCCTCTGAGCAGAAAAAAAGTTCAAAAGATCCAATATGGATTACTGTCTTGGGGAATTGACTTGACTTTTTAACATCAGAACGAGTCTATGAGGACATCATGTAGATTTTAGACCTTCTGGGGACCCTCTGAGCAGAAAAAAGTTCAAAAGCTCCCATATGGACTTCTGTCTGTTGGACTTTACTTGACTTTTTAACATCAGAACGAGTCTATAAGGACATCATGGAATTTTTAGACCTCCTGGGGACCCTCTGACCAGAAAAAAAGTTCAAAAGGTCCCATATGGATTACTGTCTGGCGGACTTGACTTGACTTTTTAACATCAGAAAGAGTCTATAAGGACATTTTGTAGCTTTTAGATCTTCTGGGGACCCTCTGAGCAGAAAAAAACTTCAAAGGATCCCATATTTACCACTGTCAGGCGGATTTGACTTGACTTTTTAACATCAGAACGAGTCTATAAGGACATCATGGAACTTTTAGACCTCCTGGGGACCCACTTACCAGAAAAAAAGTTCAAAACGTCCCATATGGACTTCAGTCTGGCGGACTTGATCTGACTTTTTAACATCAGAAAGAGTCTATGAGGACATCTTGTAGCTTTTAGACCTTCTGGGGACCCTTTGAGCAGAAAAAAAGTTCAAAAGGTCCCATATGGACTACTGTCTGGCGGACTTGATTTGACTTTTTAACATCAAAAAGAGTCTATGAGGACATCATGGAACTTTTAGACCTCCTGGGGACCCTTTGACCAGAAAAAAGGTTCAAAAGGACCCATATGGACTACTGTCTGGCGGATTTGACTTGACTTTTTAACATCAGAAAGAGTCTATGAGGACATCATGTAGCTTTTAGACCTTTTGGGGACCCTCTGAGCAGAAAAAGTTCAAAAAGTCCCATATGGACTACTGTTTTTTGGACTTTACTTGACTTTTTAATATCAGAACGAGTCTATAAGGACATCATGGATCTTTTAGACTTCCTGGGGACCCTTTGACCAGAAAAAAAGTTCAAAAGCTCCCATATGGACTACAGTCTGGCAAACTTGACTTGACTGTTTGTACATCAGAAAGAGTCTATGAGGACATCATGTAGCTTTTAGACCTTCTGGGGACCCTCTGAGCAGAAAAAAGGTTCAAAAGGTCCCATATGGACTACTGTCTGGCGGATTTGACTTGACTTTTTAACATCAGAAAGAGTCTATGAGGACATCTTGTAGCTTTTAGATGTTGTGGGGACCCTCTGAGCAGAAAAAAAGTTCAAAAGGTCCCATATGGACTACTGTCTGGCGGACTTGATTTGACTTTTTAACATCAAAAAGAGTGTATGAAGACATCATGGAACTTTTAGACCTCCTAGGGACCCTTTGACCAGAAAAAAGGTTCAAAAGGTCCCATATGGACTACTGTCTGGCGGACTTGATCTGACTTTTTAACATCAGAAAGAGTCTATAAGGACACCATCTAGCTTTTAGATCTTCTTGGGACCCGCTGAGCAGAAAAAAAGTTCAAAAAGTCCCATATGGACTACTGTTTTTTGGACTTTACTTGACTTTTTAATATCAGAACGCGTCTTTAAGGACATCATGGATCTTTTAGACCTCCTGGGGACCCTTTGACCAGAAAAAAAGTTCAAAAGCTCCCATATGGACTACAGTCTGGCAAACTTGACTTCACTGTTTTTACATCAGAAAGAGGCTATGAGGACATCATGTAGCTTTTAGACCTTCTGGGGACCCTCTGAGCAGAAAAAAAGTTCAAAAGGTCCCTTATGGACTACTGTCTGGCGGACTTGACGACTTTTTAACATCAAAAAAAGTTTATGAGGACATCATGGAGCTTTTAGATGTTCTGAGGTCTCTCTGAGCAGAAAAAAAGTTCAAAAGGTCCCATATGGACTACTGTCTGGTGAACTTGACTTGCCTTTTTAACATCATAAAGAGTCTATTAGGACATCGTGTAGCTTTAAGACCTTCTGGGAACCCTCTGAGCAGAAAAAAAGTTCAGAAAGTCCCATATGGACTACTGTCTGTTGGACTTTACTTTACTTTTTAACATCAGAACGAGTCTATAAGGACATCATGGAACTTTTACACCTCCTGGGGACCCTCTGAGCAGAAAAAAAGTTCAAAAGGTCCCATATGGACTACTGTCTGGCGGACTTGATCTGACTTTTTAACATCAGAAAGAGTCTATAAGGACATCATCTAGCTTTTAGATCTTCTTGGGACCCGCTGAGCAGAAATAAAGTTCAAAAGGTCCCATATGGACTAATGTCTGGCAGACTTGACTAGACTTTTTAACATCAAAAAGAGTCTATGAGGACATCATGTAGCTTTTAGACCTTCTGGGGACCCTCTGAGCAGAAAAAAAGTTCAAAAGCTCCCATATGGACTACTGTCTGTTGGACTTTACTTGACTTTTTAACATCAGAACGAGTCTATAAGGACATAATGGAACTTTTAGACCTCCTAGGGACCCTCTGACCAGAAAAAAAGTTCAAAAGGTCCCATATGGATTACTGTCTGGCGGACTTGACTTGACTTTTTAACATCAGAACGAGTCTATAAGGACATCATGGAACTTTTAGATCTCCTGGGGACCCTCTGACCAGAAAAAAGTTCAAAGACGTCCCATATGGACTACTGTCTGGCAGACTTGATCTGACTTTTTAACATCAGAAAGAGTCTATGAGGACATCTTGTAGCTTTTAGATCTTCTGGGGACCCTCTGAGCAGAAAAAAAGTTCAAAGCTCCCATATGGACAACTGTCTGTTGGACTTTACTTGACTTTTTAACATCAGAACGAGTCTATAAGGACATCATGGAACTTTTAGACCTCCTGGGGACCCTCTGAGCAGAAAAAAAGTTCACAAGATCCCATATGGACTACTGTCTGGCGGATTTGACTTGACTTTTTAACATCAGAAAGAGTCTCTGAGGAAATCTTGTAGCTTTTAGATCTTCTGGGGACCCTCTAAGCAGAAAAAAAAGTTCAAAAGGTCCCATATGGACTACTGTCTGGCGGACTTAACTTGACTTTTTAACATCAGAAAGAGTCTAAGAGGACATTTTGTAGCTTTTAGAGCTTCGGGGGACCCTCTGAGCAGAAAAAAAGTTCAAAAGCTCCCATATGGACTACTGTCTGTTGGACTTTACTTGACTTTTTAACATCAGAACGAGTCTATAAGGACATCATGGAACTTTTAGACCTCCTGGGGACCCTCTGAGCAGAAAAAAGTTCAAAAGGTCCAATATGGATTACTGTCTGGCGGACTTGATCTGACTTTTTAACATAAAAGAGTCTATGAGGACATCATCTAGCTTTTAGGTCTCCTGGGGACCCTCTGAGCAGAAAAAAAGTTCAAAAGCTCCCATATGGACTACTGTCTGGCGGACTTGAATTGACTTTTTAACATCAAAAAGAGTCTATGAGGACATCATGTAGCTTTTAGACCTTCTGGGGCCCCTCTGAGCAGAAAAAAGTTCAAAAGCTCCCATATGGACTACTGTTTGTTGGACTTTACTTGACTTTTTAACATCTGAACGAGTCTATAAGGAAATCACGGAACTTTTAGACCTCCTGGGGACCCTCTAACCAGAAAAAAAGTTCAAAAGGTCCCATATGGATTACTGTCTGGCGGACTTGACTTGACTTTTTAACATCAAAAAGAGTCTATAAGGACATTTTGTAGCTCTTAGATCTTCTGGGGACCCTCTGAGCAGAAAAAAAGTTCAAAAGATCCCATATGGACTACTGTCTGGCGGATTTGACTTGACTTTTTAACATCAGAAAGAGTCTATGAGACGATCATGTAGCTTTTAGACCTTATGGGGACCCTCTGAGCAGAAAAAAAGTTCAAAAGCTCCCATATGGACTACAGTCTGGCAGACTTGACTTGACGGTTTTTACATCAGAAAGAGGCTATGAGGACATCATGTAGCTTTTAGACCTTCTGGGGACCCTTTGACCAGAAAAAAAGTTCAAAAGCTCCCATATGGACTACTGTCTGGCGGACTTGAATTGACTTTTTAACATAAAAGAGAGTCTATGAGGACATCATGTAGCTTTTAGACCTTCTGGGGACCCTCTGAGCAGAAAAAAGTTCAAAAGCTCCCATATGGACTTCTGTCTGTTGGAATTTACTTGACTTTTTAACATCAGAACGAGTCTATAAGGACATCATGGAACTTTTAGACCTCCTGGGGACCCTCTGAGCAGAAAAAAAGTTCAAAAGATCCAATATGGATTACTGTCTTGGGGAATTGACTTGACTTTTTAACATCAGAACGAGTCTATTAGGACATCATGTAGCTTTTAGACCTTCTGGGGACCCTCTGAGCAGAAAAAAGTTCAAAAGCTCCCATATGGACTTCTGTCTGTTGGACTTTACCTGACTTTTTAACATCAGAACGAGTCTATAAGGACATCATGGAATTTTTAGACCTCCTGGGGACCCTCTGACCAGAAAAAAAGTTCAAAAGGTCCCATATGGATTACTGTCTGGCGGACTTGACTTGACTTTTTAACATCAGAAAGAGTCTATAAGGACATTTTGTAGCTTTTAGATCTTCTGGGGACCCTCTGAGCAGAAAAAAACTTCAAAGGATCCCATATTTACCACTGTCAGGCGGATTTGACTTGACTTTTTAACATCAGAACGAGTCTATAAGGACATCATGGAACTTTTAGACCTCCTGGGGACCCACTTACCAGAAAAAAAGTTCAAAACGTCCCATATGGACTTCAGTCTGGCGGACTTGATCTGACTTTTTAACATCAGAAAGAGTCTATGAGGACATCTTGTAGCTTTTAGACCTTCTGGGGACCCTTTGAGCAGAAAAAAAGTTCAAAAGGTCCCATATGGACTACTGTCTGGCGGACTTGATTTGACTTTTTAACATCAAAAAGAGTCTATGAGGACATCATGGAACTTTTAGACCTCCTGGGGACCCTTTGACCAGAAAAAAGGTTCAAAAGGACCCATATGGACTACTGTCTGGCGGATTTGACTTGACTTTTTAACATCAGAAAGAGTCTATGAGGACATCATGTAGCTTTTAGACCTTTTGGGGACCCTCTGAGCAGAAAAAGTTCAAAAAGTCCCATATGGACTACTGTTTTTTGGACTTTACTTGACTTTTTAATATCAGAACGAGTCTATAAGGACATCATGGATCTTTTAGACTTCCTGGGGACCCTTTGACCAGAAAAAAAGTTCAAAAGCTCCCATATGGACTACAGTCTGGCAAACTTGACTTGACTGTTTGTACATCAGAAAGAGTCTATGAGGACATCATGTAGCTTTTAGACCTTCTGGGGACCCTCTGAGCAGAAAAAAAGTTCAAAAGGTCCCTTATGGACTACTGTCTGGCGGACTTGACGACTTTTTAACATCAAAAAATGTTTATGAGGACATCATGGAGCTTTTAGATCTTCTGAGGTCTCTCTGAGCAGAAAAAAAGTTCTAAAGGTCCCATATGGACTACTGTCTGGTGAACTTGACTTGCCTTTTTAACATCAGAAAGAGTCTATGAGGACATCGTGTAGCTTTAAGACCTTCTGGGAACCCTCTGAGCAGAAAAAAAGTTCAAAAAGTCCCATATGGACTACTGTCTGTTGGACTTTACTTTACTTTTTAACATCAGAACGAGTCTATAAGGACATCATGGAACTTTTAGTTCAAAAGGTCCCATATGGACTACTGTCTGGCGGACTTGATCTGACTTTTTAACATCAGAAAGAGTCTATAAGGACATCATCTAGCTTTTAGATCTTCTGGGGACCCGCTGAGCAGAAAAAAAAATTCAAAAGGTCCCATATGGACTAATGTCTGGCAGACTTGACTAGACTTTTAAACATCAAAAAGAGTCTATGAGGACATCATGTAGCTTTTAGACCTTCTGGGGACCCTCTGAGCAGAAAAAAAGTTCAAAAGCTCCCATATGAACTACTGTCTGTTGGACTTTACTTGACTTTTTAACATCAGAACGAGTCTATAAGGACATAATGGAACTTTTAGACCTCCTGGGGACCCTCTGACCAGAAAAAAAGTTCAAAAGGTCCCATATGGATTACTGTCTGGCGGACTTGACTTGACTTTTTAACATCATAACGAGTCTATAAGGACATCATGGAACTTTTAGATCTCCTGGGGACCCTCTGAACAGAAAAAAAGTTCAAAAACGTCCCATATGGACTACTGTCTGGCAGACTTGATCTGACTTTTTAACATCAGAAAGAGTCTATGAGGACATCTTGTAGCTTTTAGGTCTTCTGGGGACCATCTGAGCAGAAAAAAAGTTCAAAGCTCCCATATGGACTACTGTCTGTTGGACTTTACTTGACTTTTTAACATCAGAACGAGTCTATAAGGACATCATGGAACTTTTAGACCTCCTGGGGACCCTCTGAGCAGAAAAAAGTTCAAAAGGTCCAATATGGACTACTGTCTGGCGGACTTGACTTGACTTTTTAACATCAGAACGAGTCTATAAGGACATCATGGAACTTTTAGACCTCCTGGGGACCCTCTTACCAGAAAAAAAAGTTCAAAACGTCCCATATGGACTACTGTCTGGCGGACTTGAATTGACTTTTTAACATCAGAAAGAGTCTATGAGGACATCTTGTAGCTTTTAGATCTTCTGGGGACCCTCTGAGAAGAAAAAAAGATCAAAAGGTCCCATATGGACTACTGTATGGCGGACTTGATTTGACTTTTTTAACATCAAAAAGAGTCTATGAGGACATCATGGAACTTTTAGACCTCCTGGGGACCCTTTGACCAGAAAAAAGGTTCAAAAGGTTCCATATGGACTACTGTCTGGCGGATTTGACTTGACTTTTTAACATCAGAAAGAGTCTATGAGGACATCATGTAGCTTTTAGACCTATGGGGAACCTCTGAGCAGAAAAAAAGTTCAAAAAGTCCCATATGGACTACTCTCTGGCGAATTTGACTTGACTTTTTAACATCAGAAAGAGTCTATGAGGACATCTTGTAGCTTTTAGATGTTGTGGGGACCCTCTGAGCAGAAAAAAAGTTCAAAAGCTCCCATATGGACTACTGTCTGGCGGACTTGAATTGACTTTTTAACATAAAAGAGAGTCTATGAGGACATCATGTAGCTTTTAGACCTTCTGGGGACCCTCTGAGCAGAAAAAAGTTCAAAAGCTCCCATATAGACTTCTGTCTGTTGGAATTTACTTGACTTTTTAACATCAGAACGAGTCTATAAGGACATCATGGAACTTTTAGACCTCCTGGGGACCCTCTGAGCAGAAAAAATTTTCAAAAGGTCCCATATGGACTACTGTCTGGCGGATTTGACTTGACTTTTTAACATCAGAAAGAGTCTATGAGGACATCATGTAGCTTTTAGACCTTTTGGGGACCCTCTGAGCAGAGAAAAAGTTCAAAAAGTCCCATATGGACTACTGTTTTTTGGACTTTACTTGACTTTTTAATATCAGAACGAGTCTATAAGGACATCATGGATCTTTTAGACTTCCTGGGGACCCTTTGACCAGAAAAAAAGTTCAAAAGCTCCCATATGGACTACAGTCTGGCAAACTTGACTTGACTGTTTTTACATCAGAAAGAGTCTATGAGGACATCATGTAGCTTTTAGACCTTCTGGGGACCCTCTGAGCAGAAAAAAAGTTCAAAAGGTCCCTTATGGACTACTGTCTGGCGGACTTGACGACTTTTTAACATCAGAAAAAGTTTATGAGGACATCATGGAGCTTTTAGATCTTCTGAGGTCTCTCTGAGCAGAAAAAAAGTTCTAAAGGTCCCATATGGACTACTGTCTGGTGAACTTGACTTGCCTTTTTAACATCATAAAGAGTCTATGAGGACATCGTGTAGCTTTAAGACCTTCTGGGAACCCTCTGAGCAGAAAAAAAGTTCAAAAAGTCCCATATGGACTACTGTCTGTTGGACTTTACTTTACTTTTAAACATTAGAACGAGTCTATAAGGACATCATGGAACTTTTAGACCTCCTGGGGACCCTCTGAGCAGAAAAAAAGTTCAAAAGGTCCCATATGGACTACTGTCTGGCGGACTTGATCTGACTTTTTAACATCAGAAAGAGTCTATAAGGACATCATCTAGCTTTTAGATCTTCTCGGGACCCGCTGAGCAGAAAAAAAGTTCAAAAGGTCCCATATGGACTAATGTCTGGCAGACTTGACTAGACTTTTTAACATCAAAAAGAGTCTATGAGGACATCATGTAGCTTTTAGACCTTCTGGGGACCCTCTGAGCAGAAAAAAAGTTCAAAAGCTCCCATATGGACTACTGTCTGTTGGACTTTACTTGACTTTTTAACATCTGAACGAGTCTATAAGGAAGTCACGGAACTTTTAGACCTCCTGGGGACCCTCTAACCAGAAAAAAAGTTCAAAAGGTCCCATATGGATTACTGTCTGGCGGACTTGACTTGACTTTTTAACATCAGAAAGAGTCTATAAGGACATTTTGTAGCTCTTAGATCTTCTGGGGACCCTCTGAGCAGAAAAAAAGTTCAAAAGATCCCATATGGACTACTGTCTGGCGGATTTGACTTGACTTTTTAACATCAGAAAGAGTCTATGAGACCATCATGTAGCTTTTAGACCTTGTGGGGACCCTCTTAGCAGAAAAAAAGTTCAAAAGCTCCCATATGGACTACAGTCTGGCAGACTTGACTTGACTGTTTTTACATCAGAAAGAGGCTATGAGGACATCATGTAGCTTTTAGACCTTCTGGGGACCCTCTGAGCAGAAAAAAAGTTCAAAAGGTCCCTTATGGACTACTGTCTGGCGGACTTGACGACTTTTTAACATCAGAAAAAGTTTATGAGGACATCATGGAGCTTTTAGATCTTCTGAGGTCTCTCTGAGCAGAAAAAAAGTTCAAAAGGTCCCATATGGACTACTGTCTGGTGAACTTGACTTGCCTTTTTAACATCAGAAAGAGTCTATGAGGACATCGTGTAGCTTTAAGACCTTCTGGGAACCCTCTGAGCAGAAAAAAAGTTCAAAAAGTCCCATATGGACTACTGTCTGTTGGACTTTACTTTACTTTTTAACATCAGAACGAGTCTATAAGGACATCATGGAACTTTTAGTTCAAAAGGTCCCATATGGACTACTGTCTGGCGGACTTGATCTGACTTTTTAACATCAGAAAGAGTCTATAAGGACATCATCTAGCTTTTAGATCTTTTGGGGACCCGCTGAGCAGAAAAAAAATTCAAAAGGTCCCATATGGACTAATGTCTGGCAGACTTGACTAGACTTTTAAACATCAAAAAGAGTCTATGAGGACATCATGTAGCTTTTAGACCTTCTGGGGACACTCTGAGCAGAAAAAAAGTTCAAAAGCTCCCATATGAACTACTGTCTGTTGGACTTTACTTGACTTTGTAACATCAGAACGAGTCTATAAGGACATAATGGAACTTTTAGACCTCCTGGGGACCCTCTGACCAGAAAAAAAGTTCAAAAGGTCCCATAGGGATTACTGTCTGGCGGACTTGACTTGACTTTTTAACATCATAACAAGTCTATAAGGACATCATGGAACTTTTAGATCTCCTGGGGACCCTCTGAACAGAAAAAAAGTTCAAAAACGTCCCATATGGACTACTGTCTGGCAGACTTGATCTGACTTTTTAACATCAGAAAGAGTCTATGAGGACATCTTGTAGCTTTTAGATCTTCTGGGGACCCTCTGAGCAGAAAAAAAGTTCAAAGCTCCCATATGGACTACTGTCTGTTGGACTTTACTTGACTTTTTAACATCAGAACGAGTCTATAAGGACATCATGGAACTTTTAGACCTACTGGGGACCCTCTGAGCAGAAAAAAGTTCAAAAGGTCCAATATGGATTACTGTCTGGCGGACTTGACTTGACTTTTTAACATCAGAACGAGTCTATAAGGACATCATGGAACTTTTAGACCTCCTGGGGACCCTCTTACCAGAAAAAAAAGTTCAAAACGTCCCATATGGACTACTGTCTGGCGGACTTGAATTGACTTTTTACCATCAGAAAGAGTCTATGAGGACATCTTGTAGCTTTTAGATCTTCTGGGGACCCTCTGAGAAGAAAAAAAGTTCAAAAGGTCCCATATGGACTACTGTATGGCGGACTTGATTTGACTTTTTTAACATCAAAAAGAGTCTATGAGGACATCTTGGAACTTTTAGACCTCCTGGGGACCCTTTGACCAGAAAAAAGGTTCAAAAGGTTCCATATGGACTACTGTCTGGCGGATTTGACTTGACTTTTTAACATCAAAAAGAGTCCATGAGGACATCTTGTAGCTTTTAGATGTTGTGGGGACCCTCTGAGCAGAAAAAAAGTTAAAAAAGTCCCATATGGACTACTGTCTGGCAGATTTGACTTGACTTTTTAACATCAGAAAGAGTCTATGAGGACATCTTGTAGCTTTTAGATGTTGTGGGGACCCTCTGAGCAGAAAAAAAGTTCAAAAGCTCCCATATGGACTACTGTGTGGCGGACTTGAATTGACTTTTTAACATAAAAGAGAGTCTATGAGGACATCATGTAGCTTTTAGACCTTCTGGGGACCCTCTGAGCAGAAAAAAGTTCAAAAGCTCCCATATGGACTTCTGTCTGTTGGACTTTACTTGACTTTTTAACATCAGAACGAGTCTATAAGGACATCATGGAACTTTTAGACCTCCTGGGGACCCTCTGAGCAGAAAAAAAGTTCAAAAGATCCAATATGGATTACTGTCTGGTGGAATTGACTTGACTTTTTAACATCAGAACGAGTATATGAGGACATCATGTAGCTTTTAGACCTTCTGGGGACCCTCTGAGCAGAAAAAAGTTCAAAAGCTCCCATATGGACTTCTGTCTGTTGGACTTTACTTGACTTTCTAACATCAGAACGAGTCTATAAGGACATCATGGAACTTTTAGACCTCCTGGGGACCCTCTGACCAGAAAAAAAGTTCAAAAGGTCCCAAATGGATTACTGTCTGGCGGACTTGACTTGACTTTTTAACATCAGAAAGAGTCTATAAGGACATTTTGTAGCTTTTAGATCTTCTGGGGACCCTCTGAGCAGAAAAAAACTTCAAAGGATCCCATATTTACCACTGTCTGGCGGATTTGACTTGACTTTTTAACATCAGAACGAGTCTATAAGGACATCATGGAACTTTTAGACCTCCTGGGGACCCTCTTACCAGAAAAAAGGTTCAAAAGGTCCCATATGGACTACTGTCTGGCGGATTTGACTTGACTTTTTAACATCAGAAAGAGTCTATGAGGACATCATGTAGCTTTTAGACCTTTTGGGGACCCTCTGAGCAGAAAAAGTTCAAAAAGTCCCATATGGACTACTCTTTTTAGGACTTTACTTGACCTTTTAATATCAGAACGAGTCTATAAGGACATCATGGATCTTTTAGACTTCCTGGGGACCCTTTGAACAGAAAAAAAGTTCAAAAGCTCCCATATGGACTACAGTCTGGCAAACTTGACTTGACTGTTTTAACATCAGAAAGAGTCTATGAGGACATCTTGTAGCTTTTAGATCTTCTGGGGACCCTCTGAGAAGAAAAAAAGTTCAAAAGGTCCCATATGGACTACTGTATGGCGGACTTGATTTGACTTTTTTAACATCAAAAAGAGTCTATGAGGACATCATGGAACTTTTAGACCTCCTGGGGACCCTTTGACCAGAAAAAAGGTTCAAAAGATTCCATATGGACTACTGTCTGGCGGATTTGACTTGACTTTTTAACATCAGAAAGAGTCCATGAGGACATCTTGTAGCTTTTAGATGTTGTGGGGACCCTCTGAGCAGAAAAAAAGTTCAAAAAGTCCCATATGGACTACTGTCTGGCAGATTTGACTTGACTTTTTAACATCAGAAAGAGTCTATGAGGACAGCTTGTAGCTTTTAGATGTTGTGGGGACCCTCTGAGCAGAAAAAAAGTTCAAAAGCTCCCATATGGACGGACTACTGTGTGGCGGACTTGAATTGACTTTTTAACATAAAATAGAGTCTATGAGGACATCATGTAGCTTTTAGACCTTCTGGGGACCCTCTGAGCAGAAAAAAGTTCAAAAGCTCCCATATGGACTTCTGTCTGTTGGACTTTACTTGACTTTTTAACATCAGAACGAGTCTATAAGGACATCATGGAACTTTTAGACCTCCTGGGGACCCTCTGAGCAGAAAAAAAGTTCAAAAGATCCAATATGGATTACTGTCTAGTGGAATTGACTTGACTTTTTAACATCAGAACGAGTCTATGAGGACATCATGTAGCTTTTAGACCTTCTGGGGACCCTCTGAGCAGAAAAAAGTTCAAAAGCTCCCATATGGACTTCTGTCTGTTGGACTTTACTTGACTTTTTAACATCAGAACGAGTCTATAAGGACATCATGGAACTTTTAGACCTCCTGGGGACCCTCAGACCAGAAAAAAAGTTCAAAAGGTCCCAAATGGATTACTGTCTGGCGGACTTGACTTGACTTTTTAACATCAGAAAGAGTCTATAAGGACATTTTGTAGCTTTTAGATCTTCTGGAGACCCTCTGAGCAGAAAAAAACTTCAAAGGATCCCATATTTACCACTGTCTGGCGGATTTGACTTGACTTTTTAACATCAGAACGAGTCTATAAGGACATCATGGAACTTTTAGACCTCCTGGGGACCCTCTTACCAGAAAAAAAGTTCAAAACGTCCCATATGGACTTCAGTCTGGCGGACTTGATCTGACTTTTTAACATCAGAAAGAGTCTATGAGGACATCTTGTAGCTTTTAGATCTTCTGGGGACCCTTTGAGCAGAAAAAAGTTCAAAAGGTCCCATATGGACTACTGTCTGGCCGCCTTGATTCGACTTTTTAACATAAAAAAGAGTCTATGAGGACATCATGGAACTTTTAGACCTCCTAGGGACCCTTTGACCAGAAAAAAGGTTCAAAAGGTCCCATATGGACTACTGTCTTGCGGATTTGACTTGACTTTTTAACATCAGAAAGAGTCTATGAGGACATCATGTAGCTTTTAGACCTTTTGGGGACCCTCTGAGCAGAAAAAGTTCAAAAAGTCCCATATGGACTACTCTTTTTAGGACTTTACTTGACCTTTTAATATCAGAACGAGTCTATAAGGACATCATGGATCTTTTAGACTTCCTGGGGACCCTTTGACCAGAAAAAAAGTTCAAAAGCTCCCATATGGACTACAGTCTGGCAAACTTGACTTGACTGTTTTTACATCAGAAAGAGGCTATGAGGACATCATGTAGCTTTTAGACCTTCTGGGGACCCTCTGAGCAGAAAAAAAGTTCAAAAGGTCCCTTATGGACTACTGTCTGGTGAACTTGACTTGCCTTTTTAACATCATAAAGAGTCTATGAGGACATCGTGTAGCTTTAAGACCTTCTGGGAACCCTTTGAGCAGAAAAAAAGTTCAAAAAGTCCCATATGGACTACTTTCTAGTGGACTTTACTTTTTAACATCAGAACGAGTCTATGAGGAAATCATGGAACTTTTAGACCTCCTGGGGACCCTCTGAGCAGAAAAAAAGTTCAAAAGGTCCCATATGGACTACTGTCTGGCGGACTTGATCTGACTTTTTAACATCAGAAAGAGTCTATAAGGACATAATCTAGCTTTTAGATCTTCTTGGGACCCGCTGAGCAGAAAAAAAGTTCAAAAGGTCCCATATGGACTAATGTCTGGCAGACTTGACTAGACCTATTAACATCAAAAAGAGTCTATGAGGACATCATGTAGCTTTTAGACCTTCTGGGGACCCTCTGAGCAGAAAAAAAGTTCAAAAGCTCCCATATGGACTACTGTCTGTTGGACTTTACTTGACTTTTTAACATCAGAACGAGTCTATAAGGACATAATGGAACTTTTAGACCTCCTGGGGACCCTCTGACCAGAAAAAAAGTTCAAAAGGTCCCATATGGATTACTGTCTGGCGGACTTGACTTGACTTTTTAACATCAGAACGAGTCTATAAGGACATCATGGAACTTTTAGATCTCCTGGGGACCCTCTGACCAGAAAAAAAGTTCAAAAACGTCCCATATGTACTACTGTCTGGCAGACTTGATCTGACTTTTTAACATCAGAAAGAGTCTATGAGGACATCTTGTAGCTTTTAGATCTTCTGGGGACCCTCTGAGCAGAAAAAAAGTTCAAAGCTCCCATATGGACTACTGTCTGTTGGACTTTATTTGACTTTTTAACATCAGAACGAGTCTATAAGGACATCATGGAACTTTTAGACCTCCTGGGACCCTCTGAGCAGAAAAAAAGTTCACAAGATCCCATATGGACTACTGTCTGGCGGATTTTACTTGACTTTTTAACATCAGAAAGAGTCTCTGAGGAAATCTTGTAGCTTTCAGATCTTCTGGGGCCCCTATGAGCAGAAAAAAAAGTTCAAAAGGTCCCATATGGACTACTGTCTGGCGGACTTAACTTGACTTTTTAACATCAGAAAGAGTCTAAGAGGACATCTTGTAGCTTTTAGACCTTTGGGGGACCCTCTGAGCAGAAAAAAAGTTCAAAAGCTCCCATATGGACTACTGTCTTTTGGACTTTACTTGACTTTTTAACATCAGAACGAGTCTATAAGGACATCATGGAACTTTTAGACCTCCTGGGGACCCTCTGAGCAGAAAAAAGTTCAAAAGGTCCCATATGGATTACTGTCTGGCGGACTTGACTTGACTTTTTAACATCAGAAAGAGTCAATGAGGACATCTTGTAGCTTTTAGATCTTCTGGGGACCCTCTGAGCAGAAAAAAAGTTCACAAGATCCCATATGGACTACTGTCTGGCGGATTTGACTTGACTTTTTAACATCAGAAAGAGTCTATGAGACCATCATGTAGCTTTTAGACCTTATGGGGACCCTCTGAGCAGAAAAAAAGTTCAAAAGGTCCCATATGGACTACTGTCTGGCGGACTTGACTTGACTTTTTAACATCAAAAAGAGTCTATGAGGACATCATCTAGCTTTTAGGTCTCCTGGGGACCCTCTGAGCAGAAAAAAAGTTCAAAAGCTCCCATATGGACTACTGTCTGGCGGACTTGAATTGACTTTTTAACATCAAAAAGAGTCTATGAGGACATCATGTAGCTTTAAGACCTTCTGGGGACCCTCTGAGCAGAAAAAAAGTTCAAAAGCTCCCACATAGAGTTCTGTCTGGCGGACTTGACTTGACTTTTTAACATCAAAAAGAGTCTATGAGGACATCATGCAGCTTTTAGACCTTCTGGGGACCCTCTGAGCAGAAAAAAGTTCAAAAACTCCCATATGGATTAGAGTCTGGCGGACTTGACTTGACTTTTTAACATCAGAACGAGTCGATAAAGACATCATGGAACTTTTAGACCTCCTGGGGACCCTCTTACCAGAAAAAAAGTTCAAAACGTCCCATATGGACTTCAGTCTGGCGGACTTGATCTGACTTTTCAACATCAGAAAGAGTCTATGAGGACATCTTGTAGCTTTTAGATCTTCTGGGGACCCTTTGGGCAGAAAAAAAGTTCAAAAGGTCCCATTTGGACTACTGTCTGGCGGACTTGATTTGACTTTTTAACATCAAAAAGAGTCTATGAGGACATCATGGAACTTTTAGACCTCCTAGGGACCCTTTGACCAGAAAAAAGGTTCAAAAGGTCCCATATGGACTACTGTCTGGCGGATTTGACTTGACTTTTTAACATCAGAAAGAGTCTATGAGGACATCATGTAGCTTTTAGACCTTTTGGGGACCCTCTGAGCAGAAAAAAAGTTCAAAAAGTCCCATATGGACTACTGTTTTTTGGACTTTACTTGACTTTTTAATATCAGAACGAGTCTATAAGGACATCATGGATCTTTTAGACCTCCTGGGGACCCTTTGACCAGAAAAAAAGTTCAAAAGCTCCCATATGGACTACGGTCTGGCAAACTTGACTTGACTGTTTTTACATCAGAAAGAGGCTATGAGGACATCATGTAGCTTTTAGACCTTCTGGGGACCCTCTGAGCAGAAAAAAAGTTCAAAAGGTCCCTTATGGACTACTGTCTGGCGGACTTGACGACTTTTTAACATCAGAAGAAGTTTATGAGGACATCATGGAGCTTTTAGATCTTCTGGGGACCCTCTGAGTAGAAAAAAAGTTCAAAAGATCCCATATGGACTACTGTCTGGCGGACTTGACCTGACTTTTTAACATCAAAAAGAGTTTATGAGGACATCATGTAGCTTTAAGACCTTCTGGGGACCCTCTGAGCAGAAAAAAAGTTCAAAAGCTCCCACAGAGACTACTGTCTGGCGGGCTTGACTTGACTTTTTAACATCAAAAAGAGTCTATGAGGACATCATGCAGCTTTTAGACCTTCTGGGGACCCTCTGAGCAGAAAAAAGTTCAAAAACTCCCATATGGATTAGAGTCTGGCGGACTTGACTTGACTTTTTAACATCAGAACGAGTCTATAAAGACATCATGGAACTTTTAGACCTCCTGGGGACCCTCTTACCAGAAAAAAAGTTCAAAACGTCCCATATGGACTTCAGTCTGGCGGACTTGATCTGACTTTTCAACATCAGAAAGAGTCTATGAGGACATCTTGTAGCTTTTAGATCTTCTGGGGACCCTTTGGGCAGAAAAAAAGTTCAAAAGGTCCCATTTGGACTACTGTCTGGCGGACTTGATTTGACTTTTTAACATCAAAAAGAGTCTATGAGGACATCATGGAACTTTTAGACCTCCTAGGGACCCTTTGACCAGAAAAAAGGTTCAAAAGGTCCCATATGGACTACTGTCTGGCGGATTTGACTTGACTTTTTAACATCAGAAAGAGTCTATGAGGACATCATGTAGCTTTTAGACCTTTTGGGGAACCTCTGAGCAGAAAAAAAGTTCAAAAAGTCCCATATGGACTACTGTTTTTTGGACTTTACTTGACTTTTTAATATCAGAACGAGTCTATAAGGACATCATGGATCTTTTAGACCTCCTGGGGACCCTTTGACCAGAAAAAAAGTTCAAAAGCTCCCATATGGACTACAGTCTGGCAAACTTGACTTGACTGTTTTAACATCAGAAAGAGGCTATGAGGACATCATGTAGCTTTTAGACCTTCTGGGGACCCTCTGAGCAGAAAAAAAGTTCAAAAGGTCCCTTATGGACTACTGTCTGGCGGACTTGACGACTTTTTAACATCAGAAAAAGTTTATGAGGACATCATGGAGCTTTTAGATCTTCTGAGGTCTCTCTGAGCAGAAAAAAAGTTCAAAAGGTCCCATATGGACTACTGTCTGGTGAACTTGACTTGCCTTTTTAACATCATAAAGAGTCTATGAGGACATCATGGAACTTTTAGACCTCCTGGGGACCCTCTGAGCAGAAAAAAGTTCAAAAGGTCCAATATGGATTACTGTCTGGCGGACTTGACTTGACTTTTTAACATCAGAACGAGTCTATAAGGACATCATGGAACTTTTAGACCTCCTGGGGACCCTCTTACCAGAAAAAAAGTTCAAAACGTCCCATATGGACTTCAGTCTGGCGGACTTGATCTGACTTTTCAACATCAGAAAGAGTCTATGAGGACATCTTGTAGCTTTTAGATCTTCTGGGGACCCTTTGGGCAGAAAAAAAGTTCAAAAGGTCCCATTTGGACTACTGTCTGGCGGACTTGATTTGACTTTTTAACATCAAAAAGAGTCTATGAGGACATCATGGAACTTTTAGACCTCCTAGGGACCCTTTGACCAGAAAAAAGGTTCAAAAGGTCCCATATGGACTACTGTCTGGCGGATTTGACTTGACTTTTTAACATAAGAAAGAGTCTATGAGGACATCATGTAGCTTTTAGACCTTTTGGGGACCCTCTGAGCAGAAAAAAAGTTCAAAAAGTCCCATATGGACTACTGTTTTTTGGACTTTACTTGACTTTTTAATATCAGAACGAGTCTATAAGGACATCATGGATCTTTTAGACCTCCTGGGGACCCTTTGACCAGAAAAAAAGTTCAAAAGCTCCCATATGGACTACAGTCTGGCAAACTTGACTTGACTGTTTTTACATCAGAAAGAGGCTATGAGGACATCATGTAGCTTTTAGACCTTCTGGGGACCCTCTGAGCAGAAAAAAAGTTCAAAAGGTCCCTTATGGACTACTGTCTGGCGGACTTGACGACTTTTTAACATCAGAAGAAGTTTATGAGGACATCATGGAGCTTTTAGACCTTCTGGGGACCCTCTGAGTAGAAAAAAAGTTCAAAAGATCCCATATGGACTACTGTCTGGCGGACTTGACCTGACTTTTTAACATCAAAAAGAGTCTATGAGGACATCATGTAGCTTTAAGACCTTCTGGGGACCCTCTGAGCAGAAAAAAAGTTCAAAAGCTCCCACAGAGACTACTGTCTGGCGGGCTTGACTTGACTTTTTAACATCAAAAAGAGTCTATGAGGACATCATGCAGCTTTTAGACCTTCTGGGGACACTCTGAGCAGAAAAAAGTTCAAAAACTCCCATATGGATTAGAGTCTGGCGGACTTGACTTGACTTTTTAACATCAGAACGAGTCTATAAAGACATCATGGAACTTTTAGACCTCCTGGGGACCCTCTTACCAGAAAAAAAGTTCAAAACGTCCCATATGGACTTCAGTCTGGCGGACTTGATCTGACTTTTCAACATCAGAAAGAGTCTATGAGGACATCTTGTAGCTTTTAGATCTTCTGGGGACCCTTTGGGCAGAAAAAAAGTTCAAAAGGTCCCATTTGGACTACTGTCTGGCGGACTTGATTTGACTTTTTAACATCAAAAAGAGTCTATGAGGACATCATGGAACTTTTAGACCTCCTAGGGACCCTTTGACCAGAAAAAAGGTTCAAAAGGTCCCATATGGACTACTGTCTGGCGGATTTGACTTGACTTTTTAACATCAGAAAGAGTCTATGAGGACATCATGTAGCTTTTAGACCTTTTGGGGACCCTCTGAGCAGAAAAAAAGTTCAAAAAGTCCCATATGGACTACTGTTTTTTGGACTTTACTTGACTTTTTAATATCAGAACGAGTCTATAAGGACATCATGGATCTTTTAGACCTCCTGGGGACCCTTTGACCAGAAAAAAAGTTCAAAAGCTCCCATATGGACTACAGTCTGGCAAACTTGACTTGACTGTTTTTACATCAGAAAGAGGCTATGAGGACATCATGTAGCTTTTAGACCTTCTGGGGACCCTCTGAGCAGAAAAAAAGTTCAAAAGGTCCCTTATGGACTACTGTCTGGCGGACTTGACGACTTTTTAACATCAGAAAAAGTTTATGAGGACATCATGGAGCTTTTAGATCTTCTGAGGTCTCTCTGAGCAGAAAAAAAGTTCAAAAGGTCCCATATGGACTACTGTCTGGTGAACTTGACTTGCCTTTTTAACATCATAAAGAGTCTATGAGGACATCATGGAACTTTTAGACCTCCTGGGGACCCTCTGAGCAGAAAAAAGTTCAAAAGGTCCAATATGGATTACTGTCTGGCGGACTTGACTTGACTTTTTAACATCAGAACGAGTCTATAAGGACATCATGGAACTTTTAGACCTCCTGGGGACCCTCTTACCAGAAAAACAGTTCAAAACGTCCCATATGGACTTCAGTCTGGCGGACTTGATCTGACTTTTCAACATCAGAAAGAGTCTATGAGGACATCTTGCAGCTTTTAGATCTTCTGGGGACCCTTTGGGCAGAAAAAAAGTTCAAAAGGTCCCATTTGGACTACTGTCTGGCGGACTTGATTTGACTTTTTAACATCAAAAAGAGTCTATGAGGACATCATGGAACTTTTAGACCTCCTAGGGACCCTTTGACCAGAAAAAAGGTTCAAAAGGTCCCATATGGACTACTGTCTGGCGGATTTGACTTGACTTTTTAACATCAGAAAGAGTCTATGAGGACATCATGTAGCTTTTAGACCTTTTGGGGACCCTCTGAGCAGAAAAAAAGTTCAAAAAGTCCCATATGGACTACTGTTTTTTGGACTTTACTTGACTTTTTAATATCAGAACGAGTCTATAAGGACATCATGGATCTTTTAGACCTCCTGGGGACCCTTTGACCAGAAAAAAAGTTCAAAAGCTCCCATATGGACTACAGTCTGGCAAACTTGACTTGACTGTTTTTACATCAGAAAGAGGCTATGAGGACATCATGTAGCTTTTAGACCTTCTGGGGACCCTCTGAGCAGAAAAAAAGTTCAAAAGGTCCCTTATGGACTACTGTCTGGCGGACTTGACGACTTTTTAACATCAGAAGAAGTTTATGAGGACATCATGGAGCTTTTAGACCTTCTGGGGACCCTCTGAGTAGAAAAAAAGTTCAAAAGATCCCATATGGACTACTGTCTGGCGGACTTGACCTGACTTTTTAACATCAAAAAGAGTCTATGAGGACATCATGTAGCTTTAAGACCTTCTGGGGACCCTCTGAGCAGAAAAAAAGTTCAAAAGCTCCCACAGAGACTACTGTCTGGCGGGCTTGACTTGACTTTTTAACATCAAAAAGAGTCTATGAGGACATCATGCAGCTTTTAGACCTTCTGGGGACCCTCTGAGCAGAAAAAAGTTCAAAAACTCCCATATGGATTAGAGTCTGGCGGACTTGACTTGACTTTTTAACATCAGAACGAGTCTATAAAGACATCATGGAACTTTTAGACCTCCTGGGGACCCTCTTACCAGAAAAAAAGTTCAAAACGTCCCATATGGACTTCAGTGTGTCGGACTTGATCTGACTTTTCAACATCAGAAAGAGTCTATGAGGACATCTTGTAGCTTTTAGATCTTCTGGGGACCCTTTGGGCAGAAAAAAAGTTCAAAAGGTCCCATTTGGACTACTGTCTGGCGGACTTGATTTGACTTTTTAACATCAAAAAGAGTCTATGAGGACATCATGGAACTTTTAGACCTCCTAGGGACCCTTTGACCAGAAAAAAGGTTCAAAAGGTCCCATATGGACTACTGTCTGGCGGATTTAACTTGACTTTTTAACATCAGAAAGAGTCTATGAGGACATCATGTAGCTTTTAGACCTTTTGGGGACCCTCTGAGCAGAAAAAAAGTTCAAAAAGTCCCATATGGACTACTGTTTTTTGGACTTTACTTGACTTTTTAATATCAGAACGAGTCTATAAGGACATCATGGATCTTTTAGACCTCCTGGGGACCCTTTGACCAGAAAAAAAGTTCAAAAGCTCCCATATGGACTACAGTCTGGCAAACTTGACTTGACTGTTTTTACATCAGAAAGAGGCTATGAGGACATCATGTAGCTTTTAGACCTTCTGGGGACCCTCTGAGCAGAAAAAAAGTTCAAAAGGTCCCTTATGGACTACTGTCTGGCGGACTTGACGACTTTTTAACATCAGAAAAAGTTTATGAGTTCATCATGGAGCTTTTAGATCTTCTGAGGTCTCTCTGAGCAGAAAAAAAGTTCAAAAGGTCCCATATGGACTACTGTCTGGTGAACTTGACTTGCCTTTTTAACATCATAAAGAGTCTATGAGGACATCATGGAACTTTTAGACCTCCTGGGGACCCTCTGAGCAGAAAAAAGTTCAAAAGGTCCAATATGGATTACTGTCTGGCGGACTTGACTTGACTTTTTAACATCAGAACGAGTCTATAAGGACATCATGGAACTTTTAGACCTCCTGGGGACCCTCTTACCAGAAAAAAAAGTTCAAAACGTCCCATATGGACTACTGTCTGGCGGACTTGAATTGACTTTTTAACATCAGAAAGAGTCTATGAGGACATCTTGTAGCTTTTAGATCTTCTGGGGACCCTCTGAGAAGAAAAAAAGTTCAAAAGGTCCCATATGGATTACTGTATGGCGGATTTGATTTGACTTTTTTAACATCAAAAAGAGTCTATGAGGACATCATGGAACTTTTAGACCTCCTGGGGACCCTTTGACCAGAAAAAAGGTTCAAAAGGTTCCATATGGACTACTGTCTGGCGGATTTGACTTGACTTTTTAACATCAGAAAGAGTCTATGAGGACATCATGTAGCTTTTAGACCTATGGGGACCCTCTGAGCAGAAAAAAAGTTCAAAAAGTCCCATATGGACTACTGTCTGGCAGATTTGACTTGACTTTTTAACATCAGAAAGAGTCTATGAGGACATCTTGTAGCTTTTAGATGTTGTGGGGACCCTCTGAACAGAAAAAAAGTTCAAAAGCTCCCATATGGACTACTGTCTGGCGGACTTGAATTGACTTTTTAACATAAAAGAGAGTCTATGAGGACATCAGGTAGCTTTTAGACCTTCTGGGGACCCTCTGAGCAGAAAAAAGTTCAAAAGCTCCCATATGGACTTCTGTCTGTTGGACTTTACTTGACTTTTTAACATCAGAACGAGTCTATAAGGACATTATGGAACTTTTAGACCTCCTGGGGACCCTCTGAGCAGGAAAAAAGTTCAAAAGATCCAATATGGATTACTGTCTGGTGGAATTGACTTGACTTTTTAACATCAGAACGAGTCTATGAGGACATCATGTAGCTTTTAGACCTTTTGGGGACCCTCTGAGCAGAAAAAAGTTCAAAAGCTCCCATATGGACTTCTGTCTGTTGGACTTTACTTGACTTTTTAACATCAGAACGAGTCTATAAGGACATCATGGAACTTTGAGACCTCCTGGGGACCCTCTGACCAGAAAAAAAGTTCAAAAGGTCCCATATGGATTACTGTCTGGCGGACTTGACTTGACTTTTTAACATCAGAAAGAGTCTATAAGGACATTTTGTAGCTTTTAGATCTTCTGGGGACCCTCTGAGCAGAAAAAAACTTCAAAGGATCCCATATTTACCACTGTCTGGCGGATTTGACTTGACTTTTTAACATCAGAACGAGTCTATAAGGACATCATGGAACTTTTAGACCTCCTGGGGACCCTCTTACCAGAAAAAAAGTTCAAAACGTCCCATATGGACTTCAGTCTGGCGGACTTGATCTGACTTTTTAACATCAGAAAGAGTCTATGAGGACATCTTGTAGCTTTTAGATCTTCTGGGGACCCTTTGAGCAGAAAATAAGTTCAAAAGGTCCCATATGGACTACTGTCTGGCAGACTTGATTTGACTTTTTAACATCAAAAAGAGTCTATGAGGACATCATGGAACTTTTAGACCTCCTAGGGACCCTTTGACCAGAAAAAAGGTTCAAAAGGTCCCATATGGACTACTGTCTGGCGGATTTGACTTGACTTTTTAACATCAGAAAGAGTCTATGAGGACATCATGTAGCTTTTAGACCTTTTGGGGACCCTCTGAGCAGAAAAAGTTCAAAAAGTCCCATATGGACTACTGTTTTTTGGACTTTACTTGACTTTTTAATATCGGAGCGAGTCTATAAGGACATCATGGATCTTTTAGAATTCCTGGGGACCCTTTGACCAGAAAAAAAGTTCAAAAGCTCCCATATGGACTACAGTCTGGCAAACTTGACTCGACTGTTTTTACATCAGAAAGAGGCTATGAGGACATCATGTAGCTTTTAGACCTTCTGGGGACCCTCTGAGCAGAAAAAAAGTTCAAAAGGTCCCTTATGGACTACTCTCTGGCGGACTTGACGACTTTTTAACATCAGAAAAAGTTTATGAGGACATCATGGAGCTTTTAGATCTTCTGAGGTCTCTCTGAGCAGAAAAAAAGTTCAAAATGTCCCATATGGACTACTGTCTGGTGAACTTGACTTGCCTTTTTAACATCATAAAGAGTCTATGAGGACATCGTGTAGCTTTAAGACCTTCTGGGAACCCTCTGAGCAGAAAAAAAGTTCAAAAAGTCCCATATGGACTACTGTCTGTTGGACTTTACTTTACTTTTTAACATCAGAACGAGTCTATAAGGACATCATGGAACTTTTAGACCTCCTGGGGACCCTCTGAGCAGAAAAAAAGTTCAAAAGGTCAAATATGGACTACTGTCTGGGGGACTTGATCTGACTTTTTAACATCAGAAAGAGTCTATAAGGACATCATCTAGCTTTTAGATCTTCTGGGGACCCGCTGAGCAGAAAAAAAGTTCAAAAGGTCCCATATGGACTAATGTCTGGCAGACTTGACTAGATCTAAAAGCTACAAGATGTCCTCATAGACTCTTTCTGATGTTAAAAAGTCAAGTCAACTCCGCCAGACAGTAATCCCTATGGGACCTTTTGAACTTTTTTCTGCTCAGAGGTCAGGGTCCCCAGGAGGTCTAAAAGTTCCATGATGTCCTTATAGACTCGTTCTGATGTTAAAAAGTCAAGTAAACTCCAACAGACAGTAGTCCATATGGGAGCTTTTGAACTTTTTTTCTGCTCAGAGGGTCCCCCGAAGGTCTAAAAGCTACAAGATGTCCTCATAGACTCTTTCTGATGTTAAAAAGTCAAGTCCGCCAGACAGTAATCCATATGGGACCTTTTGAACTTTTTTTTCTGCTCAGAGGGTCCCCAGAAGATCTAAAAGCTACAAGATGTCCTCATAGACTCTTTCTGATGTTAAAAAGTCAAGTCAAATCCGTCAGACAGTATTCCATATGGGACCTTTTGAACCTTTTTTCTGGTCAAAGGGTCCCCAGGAGGTCTAAAAGTTCCATGATGTCCTCATAGACTCTTTTTGATGTTAAAAAGTCAAATCAAGTCCGCCAGACAGTAGTCCATATGGGACCTTTTGAACTTTTTTTCTGCTCAGAGGGTCCCCAGGAGATCTAAAAGCTACAAGATGTCCTCATAGACTCTTTCAGATGTTAAAAAGTCAGATCAAGTCCGCCAGACAGGAGTCCATATGGGACGTTTTGAACTTTTTTTATGGTAAGAGGGTCCCCAGAAGGTCTGAAAGTACCATGATGTCCTTATAGACTCGTTCTGATGTTAAAAAGTCAAGTCAAGTCCGCCAGACAGTAATCCATATGGGAGTTTTTGAACTTTTTCTGCTCAGAGGGTCCCCAGAAAATTCTAAAAGCTACAAGATGTCCTCATAGACTCTTTCTGATATTAAAAAGTCAGATCAAGTCTGCCAGACAGTAGTCCATATGGGACGTTTTTGAACTTTTTTTCTGGTCAGAGGGTCCCCAGGAGATCTAAAAGTTCCATGATGTCCTTATAGACTC
Organism: Siphateles boraxobius; assembly: GCF_051911475.1. Lineage (NCBI taxonomy): Eukaryota > Metazoa > Chordata > Actinopteri > Cypriniformes > Leuciscidae > Siphateles > Siphateles boraxobius. The sequence goes on from NW_027509120.1 coordinate 79,590, forward strand.
GTTCTGATGTTAAAAAGTCAAGTCAAGTCCACCAGACAGTAATCCTTATGGGACCTTTTGAACTTTTTTTCTGGTCAGAGGGTCCCCAGGAGGTCTAAAAGTTCCATTATGTCCTTATAGACTCGTTCTGATGTTAAAAAGTCAAGTAAGGTCCAACAGACAGTAGTCCATATGGGAGCTTTTGAACTTTTTTTCTGCTCAGAGGGTCCCCAGAAGGTCTAAAAGCTACATGATGTCCTCATAGACTCTTTTTGATGTTAAAAAGTCTAGTCAAGTCTGCCAGACATTAGTCCATATGGGACCTTTTGAACTTTTTTTCTGCTCAGCGGGTCCCCAGAAGATCTAAAAGCTAGATGATGTCCTTATAGACTCTTTCTGATGTTAAAAAGTCAAGTAAGGTCCAACAGACAGTAGTCCATATGGGACCTTTTGAACTTTTTTTCTGCTCAGAGGGTCCGCAAAAGGTCTAAAAGCTACATGATGTCCACATAGACTCTTTCTGATGTTAAAAAGTCAAGTCCGCCAGACAGTAGTCCATATGGGACCTTTTGAACTTTTTTTCTGCTCAGCGGGTCCCCAAAAGATCTAAAAGCTAGTTGATGTCCTTATAGACACTTTCTGATGTTAAAAAGTCAGATCAAGTCCGCCAGACAGTAGTCCATATGGGACTTTTTGAACTTTTTTTCTGCTCAAAGGGTTCCCAGAAGGTCTTAAAGCTACCGAATGTCCTCATAGACTCTTTCTGATGTTAAAAAGGCAAGTCAAATCCGCCAGACAGTAGTCCATATGGGACCTTTTGAACTTTTTTTCTGCTCAGAGAGTCCTCAGAAGATGTAAAAGCTCCATGATGTCCTCATAAACTTTTTCTGATGTTAAAAAGTCGTCAAGTAAGCCAGACAGTGGTCCATAAGGGAGCTTTTGAACTTTTTTTCTGCTCAGAGGGTCCCCAGAAGGTCTAAAAGCTACATGATGTCCTCATAGACTCTGTCTGATGTTAAAAAGTCAGATCAAGTCTGCCAGACAGTAGTCCATATGGGACGTTTTTGAACTTTTTTTCTGGTCAGAGGGTCCCCAGGAGATCTAAAAGTTCCATGATGTCCTTATAGACCTGTTCTGATGTTAAAAAGTCAAGTACAGTCCGCCAGACAGTAGTCCATATGGGACGTTTTTGAACTTTTTTTCTGGTCAGAGGGTCCCCAGGAGGTCTAAAAGTTCCATTATGTCCTTATAGACTCGTTCTGATGTTAAAAAGTCAAGTAAAGTCCAACAGACAGTAGTCCATAAGGGAGCTTTTGAACTTTTTTCTGCTCAGCGGGTCCCCAGAAGGTCTAAAAGCAACATGATGTCCTCATAGACTCTTTTTGATGTTAAAAAGTCTAGTCAAGTCTGCCAGACATTAGTCCATATGGACCTTTTGAACTTTTTTTCTGCTCAGCGGGTCCCCAGAAGATCTAAAAGCTAGATGATGTCCTTATAGACTCTTTCTGATGTTAAAAATTCAGATCAAGTCCGCCATACAGTAGTCCATATGGAACCTTTTGAACTTTTTTTCTGCTCAGAGGGTCCCCAGGAGGTCTAAAAGTTCCATGATGTCCTTATAGACTCGTTCTGATATTAAAAAGCAAAGTAAAGTCCAACAGACAGTAGTCCATATGGGAGCTTTTGAACTTTATTTTTCCCCAGAAGATCTAAAAGCAACATGATGTCCTCATAGACTCTTTTTGATTTTAAAAAGTCAAGTCAAGTCCGCCAGACAGTAGTCCATATGGGATCTTTTGAACTTTTTTTCTGCTCAGAGGGTCCCCAGAAGGTCTAAAAGCTACGTGATGTCCTCATAAACTTTTTCTGATGTTAAAAAGTCGTCAAGTCCGCCAGACAGTAGTCCATAAGGGACCTTTTGAACTTTTTTTCTGCTCAGAGGGTCCCCAGAAGGTCTAAAAGCTACATGATGTCCTCATAGACTCTTTCTGATGTAAAAACAGTCAAGTCAAGTTTGCCAGACTGTAGTCCATATGGGAGCTTTTGAACTTTTTTTCTGGTCAGCGGGTCCCAAGAAGGTCTAAAAGCTACATGATGTCCGCAAAGACTCTTTCTGAAGTTAAAAAGTCAAGTCAAGTCCGCCAGACAGTAGTTCATATGGGACCTTTTGACCTTGTTTCTGCTAAGCGGGTCCCCAGAAGATCTAAAAGCTAGATGATGTCCTTATAGACTCTTTCTGATTTTAAAAAGTCAGATCAAGTCCGCCAGACAGTAGTCCATATGGGACCTTTTGAAATTTTTTTCTGCTCAGAGGGTCCCCAGGAGGTCTAAAAGTTCCATGATGTCCTTATAGACTCGTTCTGATGTTAAAAAGTCAAGTAAAGTCCAACAGACAGTAGTCCATATGGGACTTTTTGAACTTTTTTTCTGCTCAGAGGGTTCCCAGAAGGTCTTAAAACTACACAATGTCCTCATAGACTCTTTCTGATGTTAAAAAGGCAAGTCAAGTCCGCCAGACAGTAGTCCAAATGGTACCTTTTGAACTTTTTTTCTGCTCAGAGAGTCCTCAGAAGATCTATAAGCTCCATGATGTCCTCATAAACTTTTTCTGATGTTAAAAAGTCAAGTAAAGTCCAACAGACAGTAGTCCATATGGGAGCTTTTGAACTTTTTTCTGGTCAGAGGGTCCCCAGGAGGTCTAAAAGATCCATGATGTCCTTATAGACTCGTTCTGATATTTAAAAATGTCAAGTAAAGTCCAACTGACAGTAGTCCATATGGGAGCTTTTGAACTTTTTTCTGCTCAGAGGGTCCCGCGAAGGTCTAAAAGCTACATGATGTCCTCATAGACTCTTTTTTTTTATGTTAAAAAGTAGAGTCAAGTCCGCCAGACAGTAGTCCATATGGGAGCTTTTGAACTTTTTTTCTGCTCAGAGGGTCCCCAGAAGACCTAAAAGCTAGATGATGTCCTCATAGACTCTTTTTGATGTTAAAAAGTCGTCAAGTCCGCCAGACAGTAGTCCATATGGGACTTTTTGAATTTTTTTTCTGCTCAGAGGGTCCCCATAAGGTCTAAAAGCTACATGATGGTCTCATAGACTCTTTCTGATGTTAAAAAGTCAAGTCAAGTCCGCCAGACAGTAGTCCATACGGGATCTTTTGAACTTTTTTTCTGCTCAGAGGGTCCCCAGAAGGTCTAAAAGCTACATGATGTCCTCATAGACTCTTTTTGATGTTAAAAAGTCAAGTCAAGTCCGCCAGACAGTAGTCCATATGGGATCTTTTGAACTTTTTTTCTGCTCAGATTGTCCCCAGAAGGTCTAAAAGCTACATGATGTCCTCATAGACTCGTTCTGATGTTAAAAAGTCAAGTCAAATCCGCCAGACAGTAGTAAATATGGGATCCTTTGAAGTTTTTTCTGCTCAGAGGGTCCCCAGAAGATCTAAAAGCTACAAAATGTCCTTATAGACTCTTTCTGATGTTAAAAAGTCAATTCAAGTCCGCCAGACAGTAGTCCATATGGGACGTTTTGAATTTTTTTTCTGGTAAGAGGGTCCCCAGGAGGTCTAAAAGTTCCATGATGTCCTTATAGACTCGTTCTGATGTTAAAAAGTCAAGTCAAGTCCGCCAGACAGTAATCCATATGGGAGTTTTTGAACTTTTTTCTGCTCAGAGGGTCCCCAGAAGGTCTAAAAGCTACATGATGTCCTCATAGACTCTTTTTGATGTTAAAAAGTCAAGTCAAGTCCGCCAGACAGTAGTCTATGTGGGAGCTTTTGAACTTTTTTTCTGCTCAGAGGGTCCCCAGAAGGTCTAAAAGCTACCTGATGTCCTCATAGACTCTTTTTGATGTTAAAAAGTCAAGTCAAGTCCATCAGAAAGTAGTCCATATGGGAGCTTTTGAACTTTTTTTCTGCTCAGAGGGTCCCCAGGAGACCTAAAAGCTAGATGATGTCCTCATTGACTCTTTTTGATGTTAAAAAGTCAAGTCAAGTCTGCCAGACAGTAGTCGATATGGGACCTTTTGAACTTTTTTTCCGCTCAGAGAGTCCTCAGAAGATCTAAAAGCTCCATGATGTCCTCATAAACTTTTTCTGATATTAAAAAGTCGTCAAGTCCGTCAGACAGTAGTCCATAAGGGAGCTTTTGAACTTTTTTTCTGCTCAGAGGGTCCCCAGAAGGTCTAAAAGCTACATGATGTCCTCATAGACTCTTTCTGATGTACAAACAGTCAAGTCAAGTTTGCCAGACTGTAGTCCATATGGGAGCTTTTGAACTTTTTTTCTGGTCAGAGGGTCCCCAGGAGGTCTAAAAGATCCATGATGTCCTTATAGACTCGTTCTGATATTAAAAAGTCAAGTAAAGTCCAACAGACAGTGGTCCATATGGGACTTTTTGAACTTTTTTTCTGCTCAGAGGGTCCCCAAAAGGTCTAAAAGCTACATGATGTCCTCATAGACTCTTTTTGATGTTAAAAAGTCAAGTCAAGTCCGCCAGACAGTAGTCCATATGGGACCTTTTGACCTTTTTATCTGCTCAGAAGGTCCCCATAAGGTCCAAAAGTTACATGATAGTCTCATAGACTCGTTCTGATGTTAAAAAGTCAAGTCAAATCTGCCAGACAGTAGTAAATATGGGATCCTTTGAAGTTTTTTTCTGCTCAGAGGGTCCCCAGAAGATCTAAAAGTTACAAAATGTCCTTATAGACTCTTACTGATGTTAAAAAGTCAAGTCAAGTCCGCCAGACAGTAATCCATATGGGACCTTTTGAACTTTTTTTCTGGTCAGAGGGTCCCCAGGAGGTCTACAATTTCCATCATGTCCTTATAGACTCGTTCTGATGTTAAAAAGTCAAATCAAGTCCAACAGACAGTAGTCCATATGGGAGCTTTTGAACTTTTTTCTGCTCAGAGGGTCCCCGAAGGTCTAAAAGCTACATGATGTCCTCATAGACTCTTTTTTATATTAAAAAGTCTAGTCAAGTCTGCCAGACATTAGTCCATATGGGACCTTTTGAACTTTTTTTCTGCTCAGCGGGTCCCCAGAGGATCTAAAAGCTAGATGATGTCCTTATAGACTCTTTCTGATGTTAAAAAGTCAGATCAAGTCTGCCAGACAGTAGTCCATATGGGACCTTTTGAACTTTTTTTCTGCTCAGAGGGTCCCCAGGAGGTCTAAAAGTTCCATGATGTCCTTATAGACTCGTTCTGATGTTAAAAAGTCAAGTAAAGTCCAACAGACATTAGTCCATATGGGAGCTTTTGAACTTATTTCTGCTCAGAGGGTCCCCAGGAGACCTAAAAGCTAGATGATGTCCTCATAGACTCTTTTTGATGTTAAAAAGTCGTCAAGTCCGCCAGACAGTAATCCATAGGGGAGTTTTTGAACTTTTTTCTGCTCAGAGGGTCCCCAGAAGGTCTAAAAGCTACATGATGTCCTCATAGACTCATTTTGATGTTAAAAAGTCAAGTCAAGTCCGCCAGACAGTAGTCTATGTGGGAGCTTTTGAACTTTTTTTCTGCTCAGAGGGTCCCCAGAAGGTCTAAAAGCTACATGATGTCCTCATAGACTCTTTTTGATGTTAAAAAGTCAAGTCAAGTCCGCCAGACAGTAGTCTATGTGGGAGCTTTTGAACTTTTTTTCTGCTCAGAGGGTCCCCAGAAGGTCTAAAAGCTACATGATGTCCTCATAGACTCGTTTTGATGTTAAAAAGTCAAGTCAAGTCCGCCAGACAGTAGTCCATATGGGAGTTTATGAACTTTTTTTCTGCTCAGAGGGTCCCCAGAAGGTCTAAAAGCTACATGATGTCCTCATAGACTCGTTCTGATGTTAAAAAGTCAAGTCAAATCCGCCAGACAGTAGTAAATATGGGATCCTTAGAAGTTTTTTTCTGCTCAGAGGGTCCCCAGAAGATCTAAAAGCTACAAAATGTCCTTATAGACTCTTTCTGATGTTAAAAAGTCAATTCAAGTACGCCAGACAGTAATCCATATGGGACCTTTTGAACTTTTTTTCTGGTCAGAGGGTCCCCAGGAGGTCTAAAAGTTCCATGATGTCCTTATAGACTCGTTCTGATGTTAAAAAGTCAAGTAAAGTCCAACAGACAGTAGTCCATATGGGTGCTTTTGAACTTTTTTCTGCTCAGAGGGTCCCCAGAAGGTCTAAAAGCTACATGATGTCCTCATAGACTCTTTTTGATGTTAAAAAGTCAATTCAAGTCCGCCAGACAGTAGTCCATATGGGAGCTTTTGAACTTTTTTTCTGCTCAGAGGGTCCCCAGGAGACCTAAAAGCTAGATGATGTCCTCATAGACTCTTTTTGATGTTAAAAAGTCAAGTCAAGACTGCCAGACAGTAGTCCATATGGGACCTTTTGAACTTTTTTTCTGCTCAGAGGGTCCCCATAAGGTATAAAAGCTACATGATGGTCTCATAGACTCTTTCTGATGTTAAAAAGTCAATTCAAGTCCGCCACACAGTAGTCCATATGGGAGCTTTTGAACTTTTTTTCTGCTCAGAGGGTCCCCAGGAGACTTAAAAGCTAGATGATGTCCTCATAGACTCTTTTTGATGTTAAAAAGTCAAGTCAAGTCCGCCAGACAGTAGTCCATATGGGACCTTTTGAACTTTTTTTCCGCTCAGAGAGTCCTAAGAAGATCTAAAAGATCCATGATGTCCTCATAAACTTTTTCTGATGTTAAAAAGTCATCAAGTCCGTCAGACAGTAGTCCATAAGGGAGCTTTTGAACTTTTTTTCTGCTCAGAGGGTCCCCAGAAGATCTAAAAGCTACAAGATGTCCTCATAGATTCTTTCTGATGTTAAACAGTCAAGTCAAGTCCGCCAGACATTAATCCATATGGGACCTTTTGAACTTTTGTCTGCTCAGAGTGTCCCCAGGAGGTCTAAAAGTTCCATGATGTCCTTATAGACTCGTTCATATGTTATAAAGTCAAGTAAAGTCCAACAGACTGTAGTCCATATGGGACCTTTTGAACCTTTTTTCTGGTCAAAGGGTCCCCAGGAGGTCTAAAAGTTCCATGATGTCCTCATAGACTCTTATTGATGTTAAAAAGTCAAATCAAGTCCGCCAGACAGTAGTCCATATGGGACCTTTTGAACTTTTTTTCTGCTCAAAGGGTCCCCAGAAGATCTAAAAGCTATAAGATGTCCTCATAGACTCTTTCTGATGTTAAAAAGTCAGATCAAGTCCACCAGACAGAAGTCAATATGGGAGCTTTTGAACTTTTTTTCTGCTCAGAGGGTCCCCAGGAGACCTAAAAGCTAGATGATGTCCTCATAGACTCTTTTTGATGTTAAAAAGTCAAGTCAAGTCCGCCAGACAGTAGTCCATATGGGAGCTTTCGAACTTTTTTTCTGCTCAGAGGGTCCCCAGGAGACCTAAAAGCTAGATGATGTCCTCATAGACTCTTTTAGATGTTAAAAAGTCATGTCAAGTCCGCCCGACAGTAGTCCATATGGGACCTTATGAACTTTTTTTCCGCTCAGAGAATCCTCAGAAGATCTAAAAGCTCCATGATGTCCTCATAAACTTTTTCAGATGTTAAAAAGTCGTCAAGTCCGTCAGACAGTAGTGCATAAGGGAGCTTTTGAATTTTTTTTCTGCTCAGAGGGTCCCCAGAAGGTCTAAAAGCTACATGATGTCCTCATAGACTCGTTCTGATGTTAAAAAGTCAAGTCAAATCCGCCAGACAGTAGTCCATATGGGATCTTTTGAACTTTTTTTCTGCTCATAGGGTCCCCAGGAGATCTAAAAGCTACAAAATGTCCTTATAGACTCGTTCTGATGTTAAAAACTAAAGTAAAGTCCAACAGACAGTAGTCCATATGGGAGCTTTTGAACTTTTTTCTGCTCAGAGGGTCCCCAGAAGGTCTAAAAGCTACAGGAATTCCTCATAGACTCTTTTTGATGTTAAAAAGTCAAGTCAAGTCCTCCAGACAGTAATCCATATGGGACCTTTTGAACTTTTTTCTGCTCAGAGGGTCTCCAGGAGGTCTAAAAGTTCCATGATGTCCTTATAGACTCGTTCTGATGTTAAAAAGTCAAGTAAAGTCCAACAGACAATAGTCCATATGGGAGCTTTTGAACTTTTTTTCTGCTCAGAGGGTCCCCCGAAGGTCTAAAAGCTAAATGATGTCCTCAATGACTCTTTTTGATGTTAAAAAGTCAAGTCAAGTCCGCCAGACAGTAGTCCATATGGGACTTTTTTAACTTTTTTTCTGCTCAGAGGGTCCCCAAAAGGTCTAAAAGCTACATGATGTCCTCATAGACTCTTTCTGATGTTAAAAAGTCAAGTCAAATCCGCCAGACAGTAGTCCATATGGGACCTTTTGAACCTTTTTTCTGGTCAAAGGGTCCCCAGGAGGTCTAAAATTTCCATGATATCCTCATAGACTCTTTCTGATGTTAAAAAGTTAAATCAAGTCCGCCAGACAGTAGTACATATGGGACCTTTTGAACTTTTTTTCTGCTCAGAGGGTCCCCAGAAGATCTAAAAGCTACAAAATGTCCTTATAGACTCTTTCTGATGTTAAAAAGTCCATTCAAGTCCGTCAGACAGTAATCCATATGGGACCTTTTGAATGTTTTTTCTGGTCAGAGGGTCCCCAGGAGGTCTAAAAGTTCCATGATGTCCTTATAGACTCGTTCTGATGTTAAAGTAACAACAGACAACAACTTTTCAACCTTCATAATACATTTCCAAGTCTCTTGTGATGGTACATCGACTTACAATAGTTTGAATGACACGTCTGCCATAGCCTGACGGGGTCTGTAGCGTTTTTAATTGTACTTTTAAACTTCGGGTTTCTGGTAGTAACCCGCGAACAAAGAGAACTACATAATTCGACTGCTTTACGGCATACAGTATACGTCACTTCCACCACCACCCCCACTTCCTTAAAGTCGGACGTGCGAGCCAAATTTTATACAGTCATGGCCGAAGCAGCACAGAGAAAAAAGAAAGCAAAGGTTTTGTCGGAGGAAAGCAAAAAGAGAAAAAGAGAAAGTGATCGCATAAAAGGAAGAACGAGGATCAACATTGGGCCAGCTTTTTCTCGCTGGCGTGAGCTGAAAGAGGAGGAGGGGTTCCCGACAGATGCTGACTTGGCTGTCATGCTTTTGGACCAGTAAGTATATTGCGTGCATACTATCTCTTTGTTTTTTTGGCTGCCTGATTATGTTATGGAAGCTATTTTATCCTCCGTTTATCTTCATGAATGAAGTAATGATAGTAGAGTAGCGAATTATCAATCTGGTAGCTAGTAAACGCTATTCTCGTTCTTTTAGCATTCTCGTTCTGATTGGAACTTTGCAATCGAGGAAATGCAAATAGCAAATGTTTGATCTAAAAAGTGTAGTCTACTCAACATGTACAAACAAAGGAGGACGATAATAATATTATCATTGAGTTCATAGCTTCTCATTTGTTACATGTGTAAAGTTACTTGATTGTGTAATATCCGATTATTGCTAGATACAGAGGCAAACGGGATTCTTGTCGCAATTTTTTCGGATGACTAATTTCCACCCTCATGTTGTTCTTGTGCAATACTTCTGTGTGATTGCATTGAAGTATCATATAGACTCAGAAAAACGGTGACCAATAGACTAGGCTACTATAATGACGCTGGCTTGTAAAAGTGATCATCGCGATCATTTGTCGTTATAAAAAAAATAAAACACATGAAATTATATTCATATGACATGCTGAAATATATGCCACTGTACCTGGGATGAAGACATTTCACACACGCGAGAACACCTGCATTTGACCTCCTCCTACAGTGTTCAGGGCTATCATGGTTGTCAACAAATGCACGTGCATGTAGGATGACAGTTTACGACTGTAGTAGAGGACAATACTGTTTCCCAACTGTAGGGGGAGCCCGAGAGCAAAAAACTACCTGTTGTTACTTTAAAAAGTAAAGTAAAGTCCAACAGACAGTAGTCCATATGGGAGCTTTTGAACTTTTTTCTGCTCAGAGGGTCCCAAAAAGGTCTAAAAGCTACATGATGTCCTCATAGACTCTTTCTGATGTTAAAAAGTCAAGTCAAATCCACCAGATAGTAGTCCATATGGGACCTTTTGAACCTTTTTTCTGGTCAAAGGGTCCCCAGGAGGTCTAAAAGTTCCATGATGTCCTCATAGACTCTTTTTGATGTTAAAAAGTCAAGTAAAGTCCGCCAGACAGTAGTCCATATGGGACCTTTTGAACTTTTTTTCTGCTCAGAGGGTCCCCAGAAGATCTAAAAGTTCCATGATGTCCTTATAGACTGGTTCTTATGTTAAAAAGTCAAGTCAAGTCCGCCAGACAGTAATCCATATGGGAGCTTTTGAACTTTTTTTTTGCTCACAGGGTCCCCAGAAGACCTAAAAGCTAGATGATGTCCTCATGGACTCTTTCTTATGTTAAAAAGTCAAGTCAAGTCCGCCAAACAGTAGTCCATATGGGACCTTTTGAACTTTTTTTCTCTTCAGAGGGTCCCATGAAGATCTAAAAGCTACAAGATGTCCTCATAGACTCTTTCTGATGTTAAAAAGTCAGATCAAGTCCGCCAGACAGTAGTCCATATGGGAGCTTTTGAACTTTTTTTCTGGCCAGAGGGTCCCCAGGAGGTCTAAAAGTTCCATGATGTCCTTATAGAATCGTTTTGATGTTAAAAAGTCAAGTCAAATCCGCCAGACAGTAGTCCATATGGGACCTTTTGAACATTTTTTCTGGTCAAAGGGTCCCCAGGAGGTCTAAAAGTTCCATGATGTCCTCATAGACTCTTTTTGATGTTAAAAAGTCAAGTCAAGTCCGCCAGACAGTAGTCCATATGGGACCTATTAAAGTTTTTTCTCCTCAGAGGGTCCCCAGAAGGTCTAAAAGCTACATGATGGTCTCATAGACTCTTTCTGATGTTAAAAAGTCAAGTCAAATCCACCAGACAGTAGTCCATATGGGAGCTTTTGAACTTTTTTTCTGTTCAGAGGGTCCCCAGAAGACCTAAAAGCTAGATGATGTCCTCATAGACTTTTTTAGTGTTAAAAAGTCAAGTCAAGTCCGCCAGACAGTAGTCCATATGGGACCTTTTGAACTTTTTTTCTGCTCAGAGGGTCCCCATTAGGTCTAAAAGCTACATGATGGTCTCATAGACTCTTTCTGATGTTAAAAAGTCAAGTCAAATCCGCCAGACAGTAGTCCATATGGAATCTTTTGAACTTTTTTTCTGCTCAGAGAGTCCCCAGAAAATCTAAAAGCTACAAGATGTCCTCATAGACTCTTTCTGATGTTAAAAAGTCAAGTCAAATCCACCAGACAGTAATCCATATGGGATCTTTAGAACTTTTTTTCTGCTCAGAGGGTCCCCAGAAGATCTAAAAGCAACAAGATGTCCTCATAGACTCTTTCTGATGTTAAAAAGTCAAGTCAAGTCCGCCAGACAGTAATCTATTATGGGACCTTTTGAACTTTTTTCAGGTCAGAGGGTCCCCAGAAGGTCTAAAAGTTCCATGATGTCCTTATAGACTCGTTCTGATGTTAAAAAGTCAAGTAAAGTCCACCAGACAGTAGTCCATATGGGAGCTTTTGAACTTTTTTTCTGCTCAGAGGGTCCCCCGAAGGTCTAAAAGCTACAAGATGTCCTCATAGACTCTTTCTGATGTTAAAAAGTCAAGTCAAGTCCGCCAGACAGTAGTCCATATGGGACCTTTCTAACTTTTTTTCTGCTCAGAGGGTCCCCAGAAGATCTAAAAGCTACAAGATTTCCTCATAGACTCTTTCTGATGTTAAAAAGTCAAGTCAAATCCGCCAGACAGTAGTCCATATGGGATCTTGTGAACTTTTTTTCTGCTCAGAGGCTCCCCAGAAGATCTAAAAGGTACATGATGTCCTCATAGATTCTTTTTGATATTAAAAAGTCAAGTCAAGTCCGCCAGACAGTAGTTAATACGGGAGCTTTTGAACTTTTTTTCTGCTCAGAGGGTCCCCAGAAGACCTAAAAGCTAGATGATGTCCTCATAGACTCTTTCTTACGTTAAAAAGTCAAGTCAAGTCCGCCAAACAGTAGTCCATATGGGACCTTTTGAACTTTTTTCTGCTCAGAGAGTCCCCAGAAAATCTAAAAGCTACAAGATGTCCTCATAGACTCTTTCTGATGTTAAAAAGTCAAGTCAAATCCACCAGACAGTAATCCATATGGGATCTTTAGAACTTTTTTTCTGCTCAGAGGGTCCCCAGAAGATCTAAAAGCTACAAAATGTCCTCATAGACTCTTTCTGATGTTAAAAAGTCAGATCAAGTCCGCCAGACAGTAGTCCATATGGGACCTTTTGAACTTTTTTCTGCTCAGAGGGTGCCCAGAAGATCTAAAAGCTACAAAATGTCCTCATAGACTCTTTCTGATGTTAAAAAGTCAGATCAAGTCCGCCAGACAGTAGTCCATATGGGAGCTTTTGAACTTTTTTTCTGGCCAGAGGGTACCCAGGAGGTCTAAAAGTTCCATGATGTCCTTATAGACTCTATTGATATTAAAAAGTCAAGTCAAATCCGCCAGACAGTAGTCCATATGGGATCTTTTGAACCTTTTTTCTAGTCAAAGGGTCCCCAGGAGGTCTAAAAGTTCCATGATGTCCTCATAGACTCTTTTTGATGTTAAAAAGTCAAATCAAGTCCGCCAGACAGTAGTCCATATGGGACCTTTTGAACAATTTTTCTGCTCAGAGGGTCCCCAGAAGATCTAAAAGCTACAAGATGTCCTCATAGACTCTTTCTGATGTTAAAAACTCAGATCAGGTCCGCCAGATAGAAGTCCATATGGGACGTTTTGAACTTTTTTTTCTGCTCAGAGGGTCCCCAGGAGGTCTAAAAGTTCCATGATGTCCTTATAGACTCGTTCTGATGTTAAAATGTCAAGTCAAGTCCGCCAGACAGTAATCCATATGGGAGCTTTTGAACTTTTTTTCTGCTCAGAGGGTCCCCAGAAGACCTAAAAGCTAGATGATGTCCTCATAGACTTTTTTGATGTTAAAAAGTCAAGTCAAGTCCGCCAGACAGTAGTCCATATGGGACCTTTTGAACTTTTTTTCTGCTCAGAGGGTCCCCATAAGGTCTAAAAGCTACATGATGGTCTCATAGACTCTTTCTGATGTTAAAAAGTCAAGTCAAATCCGCCAGACAGTAGTCCATATGGAATCTTTTGAACTTTTTTTCTGCTCAGAGGGTCCCCAGAAAATCTAAAAGCTACAAGATGTCCTCATAGACTATTTCTGATGTTAAAAAGTCAAGTCAAGTCCGCCAGACAGTAATCCATATGGGATCTTTTGAACTTTTTTTCTGCTCAGAGGGTTCCCAGAAGATCTAAAAGCTACAAGATGTCCTCATAGACTCTTGCTGATGTTAAAAAGTCAAGTCAAGTCCGCCAGACAGTAATCTTTTATGGGACCTTTTGAACTTTTTTCTGCTCAGAGGGTCCCCAGGAGGTCTAAATGTTCCATGATGTCCTTATAGACTCGTTCTGATGTTAAAAAGACAAGTAAAGTCCAACAGACAGTAGTCCATATGGGAGCTTTTGAACTTTTTTTCTCCTCAGAGGGTGCCCCGAAGGTCTAAAAGCTACAAGATGTCCGCATGGACTCTTTCTGATGTTAAAAAGTCAAGTCAAGTCCGCCAAACAGTAGTCCATATGGGACCTTTTGAACTTTTTTTCTGCTCAGAGGGTCCCCAGAAGATCTAAAAGCTACAAGATGTCCTCATAGACTCTTTCTGATGTTAAAAAGTCAGATCAAGTCCGCCAGACAGTAGTCCATATGGGAGCTTTTGAACTTTTTTTCTGGCCAGAGGGTCCCCAGGAGGTCTAAAAGTTCCATGATGTCCTTATAGAATCGTTCTGATGTTAAAAAGTCAAGTCAAATCCGCCAGACAGTAGTCCATATGGGACCTTTTGAACCTTTTTTCTGGTCAAAGGGTCCCCAGGAGGTCTAAAAGTTCCATGATGTCCTCATAGACTCTTTTTGATGTTAAAAAGTCAAGTCAAGTCCGCCAGACAGTAGTCCATATGGGACCTATTAAAGTTTTTTCTGCTCAGAGGGTCCCCAGAAGGTCTAAAAGCTACATGATGGTCTCATAGACTCTTTCTGATGTTAAAAAGTCAAGTCAAATCCACCAGACAGTAGTCCATATGGGAGCTTTTGAACTTTTTTTCTGTTCAGAGGGTCCCCAGAAGACCTAAAAGCTAGATGATGTCCTCATAGACTTTTTTGATGTTAAAAAGTCAAGTCAAGTCCGCCAGACAGTAGTCCATATGTGACCTTTTGAACTTTTTTTCTGCTCAGAGGGTCCCCATAAGGTCTAAAAGCTACATGATGGTCTCATAGACTCTTTCTGATGTTAAAAAGTCAAGTCAAATCCACCAGACAGTAATCCATATGGGATCTTTAGAATTTTTTTTCTGCTCAGAGGGTCCCCAGAAGATCTAAAAGCACCAAGATGTCCTCGTAGACTCTTTCTGATGTTAAAAAGTCAAGTCAAGTCCGCCAGACAGTAATCCATTATGGGACCTTTTGAACTTTTTTCTGGTCAGAGGGTCCCCAGAAGGTCTAAAAATTCCATGATGTCCTTATAGACTCGTTCTGATGTTAAAAAGTCAAGTAAAGTCCACCAGACAGTAGTCCATATGGGAGCTTTTGAACTTTTTTTCTGCTCAGAGGGTCCCCCGAAGGTCTAAAAGCTACAAGATGTCCTCATAGACTCTTTCTGATGTTAAAAAGTCAAGTCAAGTCCGCCAGACAGTAGTCCATATGGGACCTTTTGAACTTTTTTTCTGCTCAGAGGGTCCCCAGAAGATCTAAAAGCTACAAGATTTCCTCATAGACTCTTTCTGATGTTAAAAGTCAAGTCAAATCCGCCAGACAGTAGTCCATATGCGATCTTGTGAACTTTTTTTCTGCTCAGAGGCTCCCCAGAAGATCTAAAAGCTACATGATGTCCTCATAGACTCTTTTTGATATTAAAAAGTCAAGTCAAGTCCGCCAGACAGTAGTTAATACGGGAGCTTTTGAACTTTTTTTCTGCTCAGAGTGTCCCCAGAAGACCTAAAAGCTAGATGATGTCCTCATAGACTCTTTCTTACGTTAAAAAGTCAAGTCAAGTCCACCAAACAGTAATCCATATGGGAGCTTTTGAACTTTTTTTCTGCTCAGAGGGTCCCCAGAAGATCTAAAAGCTACAAGATGTCCTCATAGACTCTTTCTGATGTTAAAAAGTCAAGTCAAGTCCGACAGACAGTAATCCATATGGGACCTTTTGAACTTTTTTTCTGGTCAGAGGTTCCCCAGGAGGTCTAAAAGTTCCATGATGTCCTTATAGACTTTTTCTGATGATAAAAAGTCAAGTAAAGTCCAACAGACAGTAGTCCATATGGGAGCTTTTGAACTTTTTTTCTGCTCAGAGGGTCCCCAGAAGGTCTAAAAGCTAAATGATGTCCTCATAGACTCTTTTTGATGTTAAAAACTCAAGTCAAGTCCGCCAGACAGTAGTCCATATGGGACCTTTTGAACTTTTTTTCTGCTCAGAGGGTCCCCAGAAGGTCTAAAAGCTACATGATGTCCTCATAGTCTCTTTCTGATGTTAAAAACTCAAGTCAAGTCCGCCAGACAGTAGTCCATATGGGACCTTTTGAACTTTTGTTCTGCTCAGAGGGTCCCCAGAAGGTCCAAAAGCTACATGATGTCCTCATAGACTCTTTTTGATGTTAAAAAGTCAAGTCAAGTCCGCCAGACAGTAGTCCATATGGGAGTTTTTGAACTTTTTTTCTGCTCAGAGGGTCCCCAGAAGGTCTAACAGCTACATGATGTCCTCATAGGCTCTTTTTTTTTGTTAAAAAGTCAAGTCCGCCAGACAGTAGTCCATATGGGACCTTTTGAACTTTTTTTCTGCTCAGAGGGTCCCCAGAAGGTCTAAAAGCTACATGATGTCCTCATAGACTCTTTTTGATGTTAAAAAGTCAAATCAAGTCCGCCAGACAGTAGTCCATATGGGACTTTTTGAACTTTTTTTCTGCTCAGAGTGTCCCCAAAAGGTCTAAAAGCTACATGATATCCTCATAGACTCTTTCTGATGTTAAAAAGTCAAGTAAAGTCCAACAGACAGTAGTCCATATGGGAGCTTTTGAACTTTTTTTCTGCTCAGAGGGTCCTCAGAAGATCTAAAAGCTCCATGATGTCTCCATAAACTTTTTCTGATGTTAAAAAGTCGTCAAGTCCGCCAGACGGTAGTCAATAAGGGAGCTTTTGAACTTTTTTTCTGCTCAGAGGGTCCCCAGGAGGTCTAAGAGATCCATGATGTCCTTATAGACTCGTTCTGATATTAAAAAGTCAAGTAAAATCCAACAGACAATAGTCCATATGGGACTTTTTGAACTTTTTTTTCTGCTCAGAGGGTCCCCAAAAGGTCTAAAAGCTACATGATGTCCTCGTAGACTCTTTCTGATGTACAAACAGTCAAGTCAAGTTTGCCAGACTGTAGTCCATATGGGAGCTTTTGAACTTTTTTTCTGGTCAGAGGGTCCCCAGGAGGCTTAAGAGATCCATGATGTCCTTATAGACTCGTTCTGATATTAAAAAGTCAAGTAAAGTCCAACAGCAAATAATAGTCCATATGGGACTTTTTGAACTTTTTTTTCTGCTCAGAGGGTCCCCAAAAGGTCTAAAAGCTACATGATGTCCTCGTAGACTGTTTTTGATGTTAAAAAGTCAAGTCAAGTCCACCAGTAAGTAGTCCATATGGGAGCTTTTGAACTTTTTTCTGCTCAGAGGGTCCCCAGAAGGTCTAACAGCTACATGATGTCCTCATAGGCTCTTTTTTTTTTTGTTAAAAAGTGAAGTCCGCAAGACAGTAGTCCATATGGGACCTTTTGAACTTTTTTTCTGCTCAGAGGGTCCCCAGAAGGTCTAAAAGCTACATGTTGTCCTCATAGACTCTTTTTGGTATTAAAAAGTCAAATCAAGTCCGCAAGACAGTAGTCCATATGGGACTTTTTGAACTTTTTTTCTGCTCAGAGGGTCCCCAAAAGGTCTAAAAGCTACATGATATCCTCATAGACTCTTTCTGATGTTAAAAAGTCAAGTAAAGTCCAACAGACAGTATTCCATATGGGAGCTTTTGAACTTTTTTTCTGCTCAGAGGGTCCTCAGAAGATCTAAAAGATCCATGATGTCTCCATAAAATTTTTCTGATGTTAAAAAGTCGTCAAGTCCGCCAGACAGTAGTCAATAAGGGAGCTTTTGAACTTTTTTTCTGCTCAGAGGGTCCCCAGAAGGTCTAAAAGCTACATGATGTCCTCATAGACTCTTTTTTTTGTTGTTAAAAAGTCAAGTCCGCCAGACAGTAGTCCATATGGGAGCTTTTTAACTTTTTTTTCTGCTCAGAGGGTCCCCAGAAGGTCTAAAAGCTACATGATGTCCTCATAGACTCTTTTTGATGTTAAAAAGTCAAGTCAAGTCCGCCAGACAGTAGTCCATATGGGAGCTATTGAACTTTTTTTCTGCTCAGAGGGTCCCCAAAAGGTCTACAAGCTACATGATGTCCTCATAGACTCTTTCTGATGTTAAAAAGTCAAGTAATGTCCAACAGACAGTAGTCCATATGGGAGCTTTTGAACTTTTTTTCTGCTCAGAGGGTCCTCAGAAGATCTAAAAGCTCCATGATGTCTCCATAAACTTTTTCTGATGTTAAAAAGTCGTCAAGTCCGCCAGACAGTAGTCCTTAAGGGAGCTTTTGAACTTTTTTTCTGCTCAGAGGGTCCCCAGGAGGTCTAAGAGATCAATGATGTCCTTGTAGACTCGTTCTGATATTAAAAAATCAAGTAAAGTCCAACAGACAGTAGTCCATATGGGAGCTTTGAACTTTTTTTCTGCTCAGAGGGTCCCAGAAGGTCTAAAAGCTAAATGATGTCCTCATAGACTCTTTTTGATGTTAAAAACTCAAGTCAAGTCCGCCAGACAGTAGTCCATATGGGACCTTTTGAACTTCTTTTCTGCTCAGAGGGTCCCCAGAAGGTCTAAAAGCTACATGATGTCCTCATAGTCTCTTTCTGATGTTAAAAACTCAAGTCAAGTCCGCCAGACAGTAGTCCATATGGGACCTTTTGAACTTTTGTTCTGCTCAGAGGGTCCCCAGAAGGTCCAAAAGCTACATGATGTCCTCATAGACTCTTTTTGATGTTAAAAAGTCAAGTCAAGTCCGCCAGACAGTAGTCCATATGGGAGTTTTTGAACTTTTTTTCTGCTCAGAGGGTCCCCAGAAGGTCTAACAGCTACATGATGTCCTCATAGGCTCTTTTTTTTTGTTAAAAAGTCAAGTCCGCCAGACAGTAGTCCATATGGGACCTTTTGAACTTTTTTTCTGCTCAGAGGGTCCCCAGAAGGTCTAAAAGCTACATGATGTCCTCATAGACTCTTTTTGATGTTAAAAAGTCAAATCAAGTCCGCCAGACAGTAGTCCATATGGGACTTTTTGAACTTTTTTTCTGCTCAGAGGGTCCCCAAAAGGTCTAAAAGCTACATGATATCCTCATAGACTCTTTCTGATGTTAAAAAGTCAAGTAAAGTCCAACAGACAGTAGTCCATATGGGAGCTTTTGAACTTTTTTTCTGCTCAGAGGGTCCTCAGAAGATCTAAAAGCTCCATGATGTCTCCATAAACTTTTTCTGATGTTAAAAAGTCGTCAAGTCCGCCAGACGGTAGTCAATAAGGGAGCTTTTGAACTTTTTTTCTGCTCAGAGGGTCCCCAGGAGGTCTAAGAGATCCATGATGTCCTTATAGACTCGTTCTGATATTAAAAAGTCAAGTAAAATCCAACAGACAATAGTCCATATGGGACTTTTTGAACTTTTTTTTCTGCTCAGAGGGTCCCCAAAAGGTCTAAAAGCTACATGATGTCCTCGTAGACTCTTTCTGATGTACAAACAGTCAAGTCAAGTTTGCCAGACTGTAGTCCATATGGGAGCTTTTGAACTTTTTTTCTGGTCAGAGGGTCCCCAGGAGGCTTAAGAGATCCATGATGTCCTTATAGACTCGTTCTGATATTAAAAAGTCAAGTAAAGTCCAACAGCAAATAATAGTCCATATGGGACTTTTTGAACTTTTTTTTCTGCTCAGAGGGTCCCCAAAAGGTCTAAAAGCTACATGATGTCCTCGTAGACTCTTTTTGATGTTAAAAAGTCAAGTCAAGTCCACCAGACAGTAGTCCATATGGGAGCTTTTGAACTTTTTTTCTGCTCAGATGGTCCCCAGAAGATCTAAAAGCTACAAGATGTCCTCATAGACTCTTTCTGATGTTAAAAAGTCAAGTCAAGTCTGCCAGACAGTAGTCCATATGGGAGCTCTTGAACTTTTTTTCTGCTCAGAGGGTCCCCAGAAGGTCTAAAAGCTACATGTTGTCCTCATAGACTCTTTTTGGTATTAAAAAGTCAAATCAAGTCCGCAAGACAGTAGTCCATATGGGACTTTTTGAACTTTTTTTCTGCTCAGAGGGTCCCCAAAAGGTCTAAAAGCTACATGATATCCTCATAGACTCTTTCTGATGTTAAAAAGTCAAGTAAAGTCCAACAGACAGTATTCCATATGGGAGCTTTTGAACTTTTTTTCTGCTCAGAGGGTCCTCAGAAGATCTAAAAGATCCATGATGTCTCCATAAACTTTTTCTGATGTTAAAAAGTCGTCAAGTCCGCCAGACAGTAGTCAATAAGGGAGCT
This sequence comes from Siphateles boraxobius, assembly GCF_051911475.1. Lineage (NCBI taxonomy): Eukaryota > Metazoa > Chordata > Actinopteri > Cypriniformes > Leuciscidae > Siphateles > Siphateles boraxobius. Next base: position 99,327 of record NW_027509120.1, read on the forward strand.
TTTGAACTTTTTTTCTGCTCAGAGGGTCCCCAAAAGGTCTAAAAGCTACATGATGTCCTCGTAGACTCTTTCTGATGTACAAACAGTCAAGTCAAGTTTGCCAGACTGTAGTCCATATGGGAGCTTTTTAACTTTTTTTCTGGTCAGAGGGTCCCCAGGAGTTCTAAGAGATCCATGATGTCCTTATAGACTCTTTCTTATATTAAAAAGTCAAGTAAAGTCCAACAGACAATAGTCCATATGGGACTTTTTGAACTTTTTTTTCTGCTCAGAGGGTCCCCAACAGGTCTAAAAGCTATATGATGTCCTCGTAGACTCTTTCTGATGTTAAAAAGTCAAGTAAAGTCCAACAGACAGTAGTACATATGGGAGCTTTTGAACTTTTTTTCTACTCAGAGGGTCCCCAGAAGATCTAAAAGCTACAAGATGTCCTCATAGACTCTTTCTGATGTTAAAAAGTCAAATCAAGTCCGCCACACAGTAATCCATATGAGACCTTTTGAACTTTTTTTCTGGTCAGAGGGTCCCCAGAAGGTCTAAAAGTTCCATGATGTCCTTATAGACTCGTTCTGATGTTAAAAAGTCAAGTCAAGTCTGCCAGACAGTAGTCCATATGGGAGCTCTTGAACTTTTTTCTGCTCAGAGGGTCCCCAGAAGGTCTAAAAGCTACATGATGTCCTTATAGACTCTTTTTTTTTTGTTAAAAAGTAAAGTCCGCCAGACAATAGTCCATATGGGAGCTTTTGAACTTTTTTCTGCTCAGAGGGTCCCCAGAAGGTCTAAAAGCTACATGATGTCCTCATAGACTCTTTCTGATGTTAAAAACTCAAGTCAAGTCCGCCAGACTGTAATCCATATGGGACCTTTTGAACTTTCTTTCTGGTCAGAGGGTCCCCAGGAGGTTTAAAAGTTCCATGATGTCCTTATAGACTTGTTCTGATGTTAAAAAGTCAAGTAAAGTCCAACAGACAGTAGTCCATATGGGAGCTTTTGAACTTTTTTTCTGCTCAGAGGGTCCCCAGAAGGTCTTAAAGCTACATGATGTCCTCATAGACTCTTTCTGATGTTAAAAACTCAAGTCAAGTCCGCCAGACAGTAGTCCATATGGGACCTTTTGAACTTTTTTTCTGCTCAGAGGGTCCCCAGAAGATCTAAAAGCTACAACATGTCCTCATAGACTCTTTCTGATGTTAAAAAGTCAAGTCAAGTCTGCCAGACAGTAGTCCATATGGGAGCTCTTGAACTTTTTTTCTGCTCAGAGGGTCCCCAGAAGGTCTAAAAGCTACATGATGTCCTTATAGACTCTTTTTTTTTTGTTAAAAAGTAAAGTCCGCCAGACAGTAGTCCATATGGGAGCTTTTGAACTTTTTTCTGCTCAGAGGGTCCCCAGAAGGTCTAAAAGCTACATGATGTCCTCATTGACTCTTTCTGATGTTAAAAACTCAAGTCAAGTCCGCCAGACAGTAGTCCATATGGGACCTGTTGAACTTTTTTTCTGCTCAGAGGGTCCCCAGAAGATCTAAAAGCTACAACATGTCCTCATAGACTCTTTCTGATGTTAAAAAGTCAAGTCAAGTCTGCCAGACAGTAGTCCATATGGGAGCTCTTGAACTTTTTTCTGCTCAGAGGGTCGCCAGAAGGTCTAAAAGCTACATGATGTCCTTATAGACTCTTTTTTTTGTTAAAAAGTAAAGTCCGCCAGACAGTAGTCCATATGGGAGCTTTTGAACTTTTTTCTGCTCAGAGGGTCCCCAGAAGGTCTAAAAGCTACATGATGTCCTCATTGACTCTTTCTGATGTTAAAAACTCAAGTCAAGTCCGCCAGACAGTAGTCCATATGGGACCTGTTGAACTTTTTTTCTGCTCAGAGGGTCCCCAGAAGATCTAAAAGCTACAACATGTCCTCATGGACTCTTTCTGATGTTAAAAAGTCAAGTCAAGTCTGCCAGACAGTAGTCCATATGGGAGCTCTTGAACTTTTTTCTGCTCAGAGGGTCGGCAGAAGGTCTAAAAGCTACATGATGTCCTTATAGACTCTTTTTTTTTGTTAAAAAGTAAAGTCCGCCACACAGTAGTCCATATGGGAGCTTTTGAACTTTTTTTCTGCTCAGAGGGTCCTCAGAAGATCTAAAAGCTCCATGATGTCTCCATAAACTTTTTCTGATGTTAAAAAGTCGTCAGGTCCGCCAGACAGTAGTCTTTAAGGGAGCTTTTGAACTTTTTTTCTGCTCAGAGGGTCCCCAGGAGGTCTAAGAGATCAATGATGTCCTTGTAGACTCGTTCTGATATTAAAAAGTCAAGTAAAGTCCAACAGACAATAGTCTATATGGGACTTTTTGAACTTTTTTTTCTGCTCAGAGGGTCCCCAAAAGGTCTAAAAGCTACATGATGTCCTCGTAGACTCTTTCTGATGTACAAACAGTCAAGTCAAGTTTGCCAGACTGTAGTCCATATGGGAGCTTTTGAACTTTTTTTCTGCTCAGAGGGTCCTCAGAAGATCTAAAAGCTCCATGATGTCTCCATAAACTTTTTCTGATGTTAAAAAGTCGTCAAGTCCGCCAGAACTTAGTACATAAGGGAGCTTTTGACCTTTTTTTCTTCTCAGAGGGTCCCCAGAAGGTCTAAGATCAATGATGTCCTTATAGACTCGTTCTGATATTAAAAAGTCAAGTAAAGTCCAACAGACAGTAGTCCATATGGGAGCTTTTGAACTTTTTTTCTACTCAGAGGGTCTCCAGAAGATCTAAAAGCTACAAGATGTCCTCATAGACTCTTTCTGATGTTAAAAAGTCAAGTAAAGTCCAACAGACAGTAGTCCATATGGGAGCTTTTGAACTTTTTTTCTACTCAGAGGGTCCCCAGAAGATCTAAAAGCTACAAGATGTCCTCATAGACTCTTTCTGATGTTAAAAAGTCAAATCAAGTCCGCCACACATTAATCCATATGGGACCTTTTGAACTTTTTTTCTGGTCAGAGGGTCCCCAGGAGGTCTAAAAGTTCCATGATGTCCTTATAGACTCGTTCTGATGTTAAAAAGTCAAGTCAAGTCCGCCACACAGTAGTCCATATGGGAGCTTTTGAACTTTTTTTCTGCTCAGAGGGTCCCCAGAAGGTCTAAAAGCTACATGATGTCCTCATAGACTCTTTTTGATGTTAAAAAGTCAAGTCAAGTCCGCCAGACAGTAATCCATATGGGACCTTTTGAACTTTCTTTCTGGTCAGAGGGTCCCCAGGAGGTTTAAAAGTTCCATGATGTCCTTATAGACTTGTTCTGATGTTAAAAAGTCAAGTAAAGTCCAACAGACAGTAGTCCATATGGGAGCTTTTGAACTTTTTTTCTGCTCAGAGGGTCCCCAGAAGGTCTAAAAGCTACATGATGTCCTCATAGACTCTTTCTGATGTTAAAAAGTCAAGTCAAGTCCGCCACACAGTAGTCCATATGGGAGCTTTTGAACTTTTTTTCTGCTCAGAAGGTCCCCAGAAGGTCTAAAAGCTACATGATGTCCTCATAGACTCTTTTTTTTTGTTAAAAAGTCAAGTCCGCCAGACAGTAGTCCATATGGGAGCTTTTGAACTTTTTTATGCTCAGAGGGTCCCCAGAAGGTCTAAAAGCTACATGATGTCCTCATAGACTCTTTTTGATGTTAAAAAGTCAAGTCAAGTCCGCCAGACATTAATCCATATGGGAGCTTTTGAACTTTTTTTCTACTCAGAGGGTCCCCAGAAGATCTAAAAGCTACAAGATGTCCTCATAGACTCTTTCTGATGTTAAAAACTCAAGTCAAGTCCGCCAGACAGTAGTCCATATAGGACCTTTTGAACTTTTTTTCTGCTCAGATGGTCCCCAGAAGATCTAAAAGCTACAAGATGTCCTCATAGACTCTTTCTGATGTTAAAAAGTCAAGTCAAGTCTGCCAGACAGTAATCCATATGGGACCTTTTGAACTTTTTTTCTCCCCAGAAGTTCTAAAAGCTACATGATGTCCTCATAGACTTTCAGATGTTAAAAATTAAAGTCAGGACCTCCAGACAGTAGTCCATATGGGACCTTTTGAACTTTTTTTTCTACTCAGAGGGTCTCCAGAAGGTCTAAAAGCTACATGGTGTCCTCATAGACTCTTTCTGATGTTAAAAAGTCAAGTCAGGTCCTCCAGACAGTAGTCCATATGGGACCTTTTGTACTTTTTTTCTACTCAGAGGGTCCCCAGAAGGTCTAAAAGCTACATGATGTCCTCATAGACTCTTTCTGATGTTAAAAAGTCAAGTCAGGACCTCCAAACAGTGGTCCATATAGGACCTTTTGAACTTATTTTCTCCTCAGAAGGTCTAAAAGCTACATGATGTCCTAATAGACTCTTTCTGATGTTAAAAGGTCTAATCAGGACCACCAGACAGTGGTCCATATGGGATCTTTCGAAACTTTTTTCTCCTCAGAGGGTCCCCAGAAGGTCTAAAAGCTACATGATGTCCTCATAGACTCTTTCTGATGTTAAAAAGTCAAGTCAAGTCCGCCAGACAGTAGTCCATATGGGACTTTTTGAACTTTTTATCTCCTCAGAGGGTCCCCAGAAGGTCTAAAAGCTACATGATGTCCTCATAGACTCTCTCTGATGTTAAAAAGTCAAGTCAGGACCTCCAGACAGTGGTCCATATGGGACCTTTCGAAACTTTTTTCTCCTCAGAGGGTCCCCAGAAGGTCTAAAAGCTACATGATGTACTCATAGACTCTTTCTGATGTTAAAGAGTCAAGTCAGGTCCGCCACACAGTATTCCATATGGGACCTTTTGAACTTTTTTTCTCATCAGAGGGTCCCCAGAAGGTCTAAAAGCTACATGAGGTACTCATAGACTCTTTCTGATGTTAAAAATTAAGTCAGGACCTCCAGACAGTGGTCCAAATGGGACTTTTTGAACTTCTTTTCTGCTCAGATTGTCCCCAGAAGGTCTAAATGCTACATGAGGTCCTATTAGACTCTTTCTGATGTTAAAAAGTCAAGTCAGGTCCTCCAGAAAGTAGTCTATATGGGACCTTTTGAACTTTTATTCTCCCCAGAAGGTCTAAAAGCTAGATGATGTCCTCAGAGACTTTCAGATGTTAAAAAGTCAAGTCAGGTCCTCCAGACAGTAGTCCATATGGGACCTTTTGAACTTTTTTTCTACTCAGAGGGTCCCCAGAAGGTCTAAAAGCTACATGATGTCCTCATAGACTCTTTCTGATGTTAAAAAGTCAAGTCAGGTCCTCCAGACAGTAGTCCATATGGGACCTTTTGACTTTTTTTCTATTCAGAGGGTCCCCAGAAGGTCTAAAAGCTACATGATGTCCTAATAGACTCTTTCTGATGTTAAAAAATCAAGTCAGGTCCTCCAGACAGTAGTCCATATGGGACCTTTTGAACTTTTTTCTCCCCAGAAGGTCTAAAATCTACATGATGTCCTCATAGACTCTTTCAGATGTTAAAAAGGCAAGTCAGGTCCTCCAGACAGTAGTCCATATGGGACCTTTTGAACGTTTTTTTCTACTCAGAGGGTCCCCAGGAGGTCTAAAAGCTACATGATGTCCTCATAGACTCTTTTTGATGTTAAAAAGTCGTCAGGTCCTCCAGAAAGTAGTCCATATGGGACCTTTTGAACTTTGTTTCTCCCCAGAAGGTCTAAAAGCTACATAATGTCCTCATAGACTCTTTCAGATGTTAAAAAGTCAAGTCAGGTCCTCAAGACAGTAGTCCATATGGGACCTTTTGAACTTTTTTTCTACTCAGAGGGTCCCCAGAAGGTCTAAAAGCTACATGATGTCCTCATAGACTCTTTCTGATGTTAAAAAGTAAAGTCAGGACCTCCAGACAGTGGTCCATATGGGACCTGTTGAACTTTTTTTCTGCTCAGAGGGTCCCCAGAAGGTCTAAACGCTACATGAGGTCCTCATAGACTCTTTCTGATGTTAAAAATCAAGTCAGGATCTCCAGACAGTGGTCCATATGGGACCTTTTGAACTTTTTTTCACCTCAGAGGGTCCCCGGAAGGTCTAAAAGCTACATGATGTCCTCAGAGACTCTTTCTGATGTTAAAAAGTCGTCAGGTCCTCCAGACAGTAGTCCATATGTACCTTTTGAACTTTTTTCTCCCCAGAAGGTCTACAAGCTACATGATGTCCTCATAGACTCTTTCTGATGTTAAAAAGTGAAGTCAGGACCTCCAGACAGTGGTCCATATGGGACATTTTGAAACTTTTTTCTCCTCAGAGGGTCCTCAGAAGGTCTAAAAGCTACATGATGTCCTCATAGACTCTTTCTGATGTTAAAAAGTCGTCAGGTCCTCCAGACAGTAGTCCATATGTACCTTTTGAACTTTTTTCTCCCCAGAAGGTCTACAAGCTACATGATGTCCTCATAGACTCTTTCTGATGTTAAAAAGTGAAGTCAGGACCTCCAGACAGTGGTCCATATGGGACATTTTGAAACTTTTTTCTCCTCAGAGGGTCCCCAGAAGGTCTAAAAGCTACATGATGCCCTCATAGACTCTTTCTGATGTTAAAAAGTCAAGTCAGGTCCGCCACACAGTATTCCATATGGGACCTTTTGAACTTCTTTTCTGCTCAGAGGGTCCCCAGAAGGTCTAAATGCTACATAGGGTCCTCATAGACTCTTTCTGATGTTTAAAAGTCAAGTCAGGTCCTCCAGACAGTAGTCCATATGGGACCTTTTTAACTTTTTTTCTACTCAGAGGGTCCCCAGAAGGTCTAAAAGCTACATGATGTCCTCATAGACTCTTTCTGATGTTAAAAAGTCAAGTCAGGTCCTCCAGACAGTGGTCCATATGGGACCTTTTGAACTTTTTTTCTACTCAGAGTGTCCCCAGAAGGTCTAAAAGCTACATGATGTCCTCGTAGACTCTTTCTGATGTACAAACAGTCAAGTCAAGTTTGCCAGACTGTAGTCCATATGGGAGCTTTTTAACTTTTTTTCTGGTCAGAGGGTCCCCAGGAGTTCTAAGAGATCCATGATGTCCTTATAGACTCTTTCTTATAATAAAAAGTCAAGTAAAGTCCAACAGACAATAGTCCATATGGGACTTTTTGAACTTTTTTTTTCTGCTCAGAGGGTCCCCAAAAGGTCTAAAAGCTATATGATGTCCTCGTAGACTCTTTCTGATGTTAAAAAGTCAAGTAAAGTCCAACAGACAGTAGTCCATATGGGAGCTTTTGAACTTTTTTTCTACTCAGAGGGTCCCCAGAAGATCTAAAAGCTACAAGATGTCCTCATAGACTCTTTCTGATGTTAAAAAGTCAAGTAAAGTCCAACAGACAGTAGTCCATATGGGAGCTTTTGAACTTTTTTTCTACTCAGAGGGTCCCCAGAAGATCTAAAAGCTACAAGATGTCCTCATAGACTCTTTCTGATGTTAAAAAGTCAAATCAAGTCCGCCACACATTAATCCATATGGGACCTTTTGAACTTTTTTTCTGGTCAGAGGGTCCCCAGGAGGTCTAAAAGTTCCATGATGTCCTTATAGACTCGTTCTGATGTTAAAAAGTCAAGTCAAGTCCGCCACACAGTAGTCCATATGGGAGCTTTTGAACTTTTTTTCTGCTCAGAGGGTCCCCAGAAGGTCTAAAAGCTACATGATGTCCTCATAGACTCTTTTTTTTTTGTTAAAAAGTCAAGTCAGCCAGACAGTAGTCCATATGGGAGCTTTTGAACTTTTTTATGCTCAGAGGGTCCCCAGAAGGTCTAAAAGCTACATGATGTCCTCATAGACTCTTTTTGATGTTAAAAAGTCAAGTCAAGTCCGCCAGACAGTAATCCATATGGGACCTTTTGAACTTTCTTTCTGGTCAGAGGGTCCCCAGGAAGTTTAAAAGTTCCATGATGTCCTTATAGACTTGTTCTGATGTTAAAAAGTCAAGTAAAGTCCAACAGACAGTAGTCCATATGGGAGCTTTTGAACTTTTTTTCTGCTCAGAGGGTCCCCAGAAGGTCTAAAAGCTACATGATGTCCTCATAGACTCTTTCTGATGTTAAAAACTCAAGTCAAGTCCGCCAGACAGTAGTCCATATAGGACCTTTTGAACTTTTTTTCTGCTCAGATGGTCCCCAGAAGATCTAAAAGCTACAAGATGTCCTCATAGACTCTTTCTGATGTTAAAAAGTCAAGTCAAGTCTGCCAGACAGTAGTCCATATGGGAGCTCTTGAACTTTTTTCTGCTCAGAGGGTCCCCAGAAGGTCTAAAAGCTACATGATGTCCTCATAGACTCTTTTTTTTTTTGTTAAAAAGTCAAGTCCGCCAGACAGTAGTCCATATGGGAGCTTTTGAACTTTTTTCTGCTCAGAGGGTCCCCAGAAGGTCTAAAAGCTACATGATGTCCTCATAGACTATTTTTGATGCTAAAAAGTCAAGTCAAGTCCGCCAGACAGTAGTCCATATGGGAGCTTTTGAACTTTTTTTCTGCTCAGAGGGTCCCCAGAAGGTCCAAAAGCTACATGATGTCCTCATAGACTCTTTCTGATGTTAAAAAGTCAAGTCAAATCCGCCAGTCAGTAGTCCATATGGGATCTTTTGAACTTTTTTTTCTGCTCAGAGGGTCCCCAGAAGATCTAAAAGCTACAAGATGTCCTCATAGACTCTGTCTGATGTTAAAAAGTCGTCTGGTCCTCCAGAGAGTAGTCCATATGGGACCTTTTGAACTTTTTTTCTCCCCAGAAGGTCTAAAAGCTACATGATGTCCTCATAGACTCTTTCTGATGTTAAAAAGTCGTCAAGTCCGCCAGACAGTAGTCAATATGGGAGCTTTTGATCTTTTTTCGGCTCAGAGGGTCCCCAGAAGGTCTAAAAGCTACATGATGTCCTCATAGACTCTTTCTGATGTTAAAAAGTCAAGTCAGGTCCGCCAAACAGTGGTCCAAATGGGACCTTTTGAACTTCTTTCTCTGCTCAGAGGGTCTCCAGAAGGTCTAAATGCTACATGAGGTCCTCATAGACTCTTTCTGATGTTAAAAAGTCAAGTCAGGTCCTCCAGAAAGTAATCCATATGGGACCTTTTGAACTTTTTTTCTCCCCAGAAGTTCTAAAAGCTACATGATGTCCTCATAGACTTTCAGATGTTAAAAATTCAAGTCAGGACCTCCAGACAGTAGTCCATATGGGACCTTTTGAACTTTTTTTTCTACTCAGAGGGTCTCCAGAAGGTCTAAAAGCTACATGGTGTCCTCATAGACTCTTTCTGATGTTAAAAAGTCAAGTCAGGTCCTCCAGACAGTAGTCCATATGGGACCTTTTGTACTTTTTTTCTACTCAGAGGGTCCCCAGAAGGTCTAAAAGCTACATGATGTCCTCATAGACTCTTTCTGATGTTAAAAAGTCAAGTCAGGACCTCCAAACAGTGGTCCATATAGGACCTTTTGAACTTATTTTCTCCTCAGAAGGTCTAAAAGCTACATGATGTCCTAATAGACTCTTTCTGATGTTAAAAGGTCTAGTCAGGACCACCAGACAGTGGTCCATATGGGATCTTTCGAATCTTTTTTCTCCTCAGAGGGTCCCCAGAAGGTCTAAAAGCTACATGATGTCCTCATAGACTCTTTCTGATGTTAAAAAGTCAAGTCAAGTCCGCCAGACAGTAGTCCATTTGGGAGTTTTTGAACTTTTTTTCTCCTCAGAGGGTCCCCAGAAGGTCTAAAAGCTACATGATGTCCTCATAGACTCTCTCTGATGTTAAAAAGTCAAGTCAGGACCTCCAGACAGTGGTCCATATGGGACCTTTCGAAACTTTTTTCTCCTCAGAGGGTCCCCAGAAGGTCTAAAAGCTACATGATGTACTCATAGACTCTTTCTGATGTTAAAGAGTCAAGTCAGGTCCGCCACACAGTATTCCATATGGGACCTTTTGAACTTTTTTTCTCATCAGAGGGTCCCCAGAAGGTCTAAAAGCTACATGAGGTACTCATAGACTCTTTCTGATGTTAAAAATTAAGTCAGGACCTCCAGACAGTGGTCCAAATGGGACTTTTTGAACTTCTTTTCTGCTCAGATTGTCCCCAGAAGGTCTAAATGCTACATGAGGTCCTATTAGACTCTTTCTGATGTTAAAAAGTCAAGTCAGGTCCTCCAGAAAGTAGTCTATATGGGACCTTTTGAACTTTTATTCTCCCCAGAAGGTCTAAAAGCTAGATGATGTCCTCAGAGACTTTCAGATGTTAAAAAGTCAAGTCAGGTCCTCCAGACAGTAGTCCATATGGGACCTTTTTGACTTTTTTTCTATTCAGAGGGTCCCCAGAAGGTCTAAAAGCTACATGATGTCCTCATAGACTCTTTCTGATGTTAAAAAATCAAGTCAGGTCCTCCAGACAGTAGTCCATATGGGACCTTTTGAACTTTTTTCTCCCCAGAAGGTCTAAAATCTACATGATGTCCTCATAGACTCTTTCAGATGTTAAAAAGGCAAGTCAGGTCCTCCAGACAGTAGTCCATATGGGACCTTTTGAACTTTTTTTCTACTCAGAGGGTCCCCAGGAGGTCTAAAAGCTACATGATGTCCTCATAGACTCTTTTTGATGTTAAAAAGTCGTCAGGTCCTCCAGAAAGTAGTCCATATGGGACCTTTTGAACTTTGTTTCTCCCCAGAAGGTCTAAAAGCTACATAATGTCCTCATAGACTCTTTCAGATGTTAAAAAGTCAAGTCAGGTCCTCAAGACAGTAGTCCATATGGGACCTTTTGAACTTTTTTTTCTACTCAGAGGGTCCCCAGAAGGTCTAAAAGCTACATGATGTCCTCATAGACTCTTTCTGATGTTAAAAAGTCAAGTCAGGACCTCCAGACAGTGGTCCATATGGGACCTGTTGAACTTTTTTTCTGCTCAGAGGGTCCCCAGAAGGTCTAAACGCTACATGAGGTCCTCATAGACTCTTTCTGATGTTAAAAATCAAGTCAGGATCTCCAGACAGTGGTCCATATGGGACCTTTTGAACTTTTTTTCACCTCAGAGGGTCCCCGGAAGGTCTAAAAGCTACATGATGTCCTCAGAGACTCTTTCTGATGTTAAAAAGTCAAGTCAGGACATCCAGACAGTGGTCCATATGGGACCTTTTTTAACTTTTTTTCTACTCAGAGGGTCCCCAGAAGGTCTAAAATCTACATGATGTCCTCATAGACTCTTTCTGATTTTAAAAGTCAAGTCAGGTCCTCCAGACCGTAGTCCATATGGGACCTTTTGAACTTTTTCTCTACTCAGAGGGTCCTCAGAAGGTCTAAAAGCTACATGATGTCCTCATAGACTCTTTCTGATGTTAAAAAGTCGTCAGGTCCTCCAGACAGTAGTCCATATGTACCTTTTGAACTTTTTTCTCCCCAGAAGGTCTACAAGCTACATGATGTCCTCATAGACTCTTTCTGATGTTAAAAAGTGAAGTCAGGACCTCCAGACAGTGGTCCATATGGGACAACTTGAAACTTTTTTCTCCTCAGAGGGTCCCCAGAAGGTCTAAAAGCTACATGATGCCCTCATAGACTCTTTCTGATGTTAAAAAGTCAAGTCAGGTCCGCCACACAGTATTCCATATGGGACCTTTTGAACTTCTTTTCTGCTCAGAGGGTCCCCAGAAGGTCTAAATGCTACATAGGGTCCTCATAGACTCTTTCTGATGTTTAAAAGTCAAGTCAGGTCCTCCAGACAGTAGTCCATATGGGACCTTTTTAACTTTTTTTCTACTCAGAGGGTCCCCAGAAGGTCTAAAAGCTACATGATGTCCTCATAGACTCTTTCTGATGTTAAAAAGTCAAGTCAGGTCCTCCAGACAGTGGTCCATATGGGACCTTTTGAACTTTTTTTCTACTCAGAGTGTCCCCAGAAGGTCTAAAAGCTACATGATGTCCTCGTAGACTCTTTCTGATGTACAAACAGTCAAGTCAAGTTTGCCAGACTGTAGTCCATATGGGAGCTTTTTAACTTTTTTTCTGGTCAGAGGGTCCCCAGGAGTTCTAAGAGATCCATGATGTCCTTATAGACTCTTTCTTATAATAAAAAGTCAAGTAAAGTCCAACAGACAATAGTCCATATGGGACTTTTTGAACTTTTTTTTTCTGCTCAGAGGGTCCCCAAAAGGTCTAAAAGCTATATGATGTCCTCGTAGACTCTTTCTGATGTTAAAAAGTCAAGTAAAGTCCAACAGACAGTAGTCCATATGGGAGCTTTTGAACTTTTTTTCTACTCAGAGGGTCCCCAGAAGATCTAAAAGCTACAAGATGTCCTCATAGACTCTTTCTGATGTTAAAAAGTCAAATCAAGTCCGCCACACATTAATCCATATGGGACCTTTTGAACTTTTTTTCTGGTCAGAGGGTCCCCAGGAGGTCTAAAAGTTCCATGATGTCCTTATAGACTCGTTCTGATGTTAAAAAGTCAAGTCAAGTCCGCCACACAGTAGTCCATATGGGAGCTTTTGAACTTTTTTTCTGCTCAGAGGGTCCCCAGAAGGTCTAAAAGCTACATGATGTCCTCATAGACTCTTTTTTTTTTGTTAAAAAGTCAAGTCCGCCAGACAGTAGTCCATATGGGAGCTTTTGAACTTTTTTATGCTCAGAGGGTCCCCAGAAGGTCTAAAAGCTACATGATGTCCTCATAGACTCTTTTTGATGTTAAAAAGTCAAGTCAAGTCCGCCAGACAGTAATCCATATGGGACCTTTTGAACTTTCTTTCTGGTCAGAGGGTCCCCAGGAGGTTTAAAAGTTCCATGATGTCCTTATAGACTTGTTCTGATGTTAAAAAGTCAAGTAAAGTCCAACAGACAGTAGTCCATATGGGAGCTTTTGAACTTTTTTTCTGCTCAGAGGGTCCCCAGAAGGTCTAAAAGCTACATGATGTCCTCATAGACTCTTTCTGATGTTAAAAACTCAAGTCAAGTCCGCCAGACAGTAGTCCATATAGGACCTTTTGAACTTTTTTTCTGCTCAGATGGTCCCCAGAAGATCTAAAAGCTACAAGATGTCCTCATAGACTCTTTCTGATGTTAAAAAGTCAAGTCACGTCTGCCAGACAGTAGTCCATATGGGAGCTCTTGAACTTTTTTCTGCTCAGAGGGTCCCCAGAAGGTCTAAAAGCTACATGATGTCCTCATAGACTCTTTTTTTTTTTGTTAAAAAGTCAAGTCCGCCAGACAGTAGTCCATATGGGAGCTTTTGAACTTTTTTCTGCTCAGAGGGTCCCCAGAAGGTCTAAAAGCTACATGATGTCCTCATAGACTATTTTTGATGCTAAAAAGTCAAGTCAAGTCCGCCAGACAGTAGTCCATATGGGAGCTTTTGAACTTTTTTTCTGCTCAGAGGGTCCCCAGAAGGTCCAAAAGCTACATGATGTCCTCATAGACTCTTTCTGATGTTAAAAAGTCAAGTCAAATCCGCCAGTCAGTAGTCCATATGGGATCTTTTGAACTTTTTTTTCTGCTCAGAGGGTCCCCAGAAGATCTAAAAGCTACAAGATGTCCTCATAGACTCTGTCTGATGTTAAAAAGTCGTCTGGTCCTCCAGAGAGTAGTCCATATGGGACCTTTTGAACTTTTTTTCTCCCCAGAAGGTCTAAAAGCTACATGATGTCCTCATAGACTCTTTCTGATGTTAAAAAGTCGTCAAGTCCGCCAGACTGTAGTCAATATGGGAGCTTTTGATCTTTTTTCGGCTCAGAGGGTCCCCAGAAGGTCTAAAAGCTACATGATGTCCTCATAGACTCTTTCTGATGTTAAAAAGTCAAGTCAGGTCCGCCAAACAGTGGTCCAAATGGGACCTTTTGAACTTCTTTCTCTGCTCAGAGGGTCTCCAGAAGGTCTAAATGCTACATGAGGTCCTCATAGACTCTTTCTGATGTTAAAAAGTCAAGTCAGGTCCTCCAGAAAGTAATCCATATGGGACCTTTTGAACTTTTTTTCTCCCCAGAAGTTCTAAAAGCTACATGATGTCCTCATAGACTTTCAGATGTTAAAAATTCAAGTCAGGACCTCCAGACAGTAGTCCATATGGGACCTTTTGAACTTTTTTTTCTACTCAGAGGGTCTCCAGAAGGTCTAAAAGCTACATGGTGTCCTCATAGACTCTTTCTGATGTTAAAAAGTCAAGTCAGGTCCTCCAGACAGTAGTCCATATGGGACCTTTTGTACTTTTTTTCTACTCAGAGGGTCCCCAGAAGGTCTAAAAGCTACATGATGTCCTCATAGACTCTTTCTGATGTTAAAAAGTCAAGTCAGGACCTCCAAACAGTGGTCCATATAGGACCTTTTGAACTTATTTTCTCCTCAGAAGGTCTAAAAGCTACATGATGTCCTAATAGACTCTTTCTGATGTTAAAAGGTCTAGTCAGGTCCTCCAGACAGTAGTCCATAATGGACCTTTTGAACTTTTTTTCTACTCAGAGGGTCCCCAGAGGGTCTAAAAGCTACATGTGGTCCACATAGACTCTTTCTGATGTTAAAAAGTCAAGTCAGGTCCTCCAGACAGTAGTCCATTTGGGAGTTTTTGAACTTTTTTTCTCCTCAGAGGGTCCCCAGAAGGTCTAAAAGCTACATGATGTCCTCATAGACTCTCTCTGATGTTAAAAAGTCAAGTCAGGACCTCCAGACAGTGGTCCATATGGGACCTTTCGAAACTTTTTTTTCCTCAGAGGGTCCCCAGAAGGTCTAAAAGCTACATGATGTACTCATAGACTCTTTCTGATGTTAAAGAGTCAAGTCAGGTCCGCCACACAGTATTCCATATGGGACCTTTTGAACTTTTTTTCTCATCAGAGGGTCCCCAGAAAGTCTAAAAGCTACATGAGGTACTCATAGACTCTTTCTGGTGTTAAAAATTAAGTCAGGACCTCCAGACAGTGGTCCAAATGGGACTTTTTGAAATTCTTTTCTGCTCAGATTGTCCCCAGAAGGTCTAAATGCTACATGAGGTCCTATTAGACTCTTTCTGATGTTAAAAAGTCAAGTCAGGTCCTCCAGAAAGTAGTCTATATGGGACCTTTTGAACTTTTATTCTCCCCAGAAGGTCTAAAAGCTAGATGATGTCCTCAGAGACTTTCAGATGTTAAAAAGTCAAGTCAGGTCCTCCAGACAGTAGTCCATATGGGACCTTTTGAACTTTTTTTCTACTCAGAGGGTCCCCAGAAGGTCTAAAAGCTACATGATGTCCTCATGGACTCTTTCTGATGTTAAAAAATCAAGTCAGGTCCTCCAGAAAGTAGTCTATATGGGACCTTTTGAACTTTTATTCTCCCCAGAAGGTCTAAAAGCTAGATGATGTCCTCAGAGACTTTCAGATGTTAAAAAGTCAAGTCAGGTCCTCCAGACAGTAGTCCATATGGGACCTTTTGACTTTTTTTCTATTCAGAGGGTCCCCAGAAGGTCTAAAAGCTACATGATGTCCTCATAGACTCTTTCTGATGTTAAAAAATCAAGTCAGGTCCTCCAGACAGTAGTCCATATGGGACCTTTTGAACTTTTTTCTCCCCAGAAGGTCTAAAATCTACATGATGTCCTCATAGACTCTTTCAGTTGTTAAAAAGTCAAGTTAGGTCCTCCAGACAGTAGTCCATATGGGAACTTTTGAACTTTTTTTCTACTCAGAGGGTCCCCAGAACGTCTAAAAGCTACATGATGTCCTCATAGACTCTTTCTGATGTTAAAAAGTCGTCAGGTCCTCCAGAAAGTAGTCCATATGGGACCTTTTGAACTTTGTTTCTCCCCAGAAGGTCTAAAAGCTACATGATGTCCTCATAGACTCTTTCTGATGTTAAAAAGTCAAGTCAGGACCTCCAGACAGTGGTCCATATGGGACCTGTTGAACTTTTTTTCTGCTCAGAGGGTCCCCAGAAGGTCTGAACGCTACATGAGGTCCTCATAGACTCTTTCTGATGTTAAAAATCAAGTCAGGAACTCCAGACAGTGGTCCATATGGGACCTTTTGAACTTTTTTTTCACCTCAGAGGGTCCCCGGAAGGTCTAAAAGCTACATGATGTCCTCAGAGACTCTTTCTGATGTTAAAAAGTCAAGTCAGGACCTCCAGACAGTGGTCCATATGGGACCTTTTTTAACTTTTTTTCTACTCAGAGGGTCCCCAGAAGGTCTAAAATCTACATGATGTCCTCATAGACTCTTTCTGATTTTAAAAGTCAAGTCAGGTCCTCCAGACCGTAGTCCATATGGGACCTTTTGAACTTTTTCTCTACTCAGAGGGTCCTCAGAAGGTCTAAAAGCTACATGATGTCCTCATAGACTCTTTCTGATGTTAAAAAGTCGTCAGGTCCTCCAGACAGTAGTCCATATGTACCTTTTGAACTTTTTTCTCCCCAGAAGGTCTACAAGCTACATGATGTCCTCATAGACTCTTTCTGATGTTAAAAAGTGAAGTCAGGACCTCCAGACAGTGGTCCATATGGGACATTTTGAAACTTTTTTCTCCTCAGAGGGTCCCCAGAAGGTCTAAAAGCTACATGATGCCCTCATAGACTCTTTCTGATGTTAAAAAGTCAAGTCAGGTCCGCCACACAGTATTCCATATGGGACCTTTTGAACTTCTTTTCTGCTCAGAGGGTCCCCAGAAGGTCTAAATGCTACATAGGGTCCTCATAGACTCTTTCTGATGTTAAAAAGTCAAGTCAGGTCCTCCAGACAGTGGTCTTAGACGTCATTTCCCTCTTGGCTCTCAACGAAGGCGGTCGCATTTTCTCTCCCTCTCCCTCCCCTCGCCTCTCCTGCTTTGCTTCTCTCGTCACGTCTACTGTCTTGTACTTTGATAGACCCTCGCTACACTGCTCTCCAAAACCAAGAAATTATGGATTTGATCAACTGGTCTCTCAACGCAATTGACACCATCTTCTCGACGAGAAGCTTGGGTTCGGGGGAACCTGACTGCCCTGCCGGGACGTTCGCAGCTGGCTACACGATGGACGCGTGGGAGAGGTGGCGGGTCGTGTGTCTGGCGGCTCTTTCCGTGGAGGACGTTGAAGATATCTACCTATTCGGCACCATGATAACAGGTCTTCTGCTGATTGGATTAGGCATTGCCCTGGTTTACCGAGGAACTAAGGAGACGGTGACAGCTGTCAAAAGCCCCGCAAGGCTGCCCGTGATGATTGAAGCGGTGGGCAGAGCTGTCTGCACTCAGACTGGGTCTATGAACCACAATATGGATAACATCATGGAGAAGCTCACAGCTTTGCAAAGGCAAATGGATCGTTTCAGAGACCAAAACGGACCAGGAGAATAGCCTGCATAAATTGAATGCGGCTACTCGCCCGAAGACCAAACAATCCCAATCTTATCTGTTTCGGCACCCCCCTACCAGCACTGGCCTTGGCCAAGGCCGCTGTTGGAACAACAACTCTCCCGGAAGAGCACTGCAGTGAGCCGCTCTTGCATTCCTTCCCCGACTCCTCAGACACCTGCTGATTGTTGACTCTGCCTGGGACATGATCAAGGTTGTCTCCATGGCAACTTGCTGTGTATCGCTATGACAATCCTGCGGACTGAGGCTCCTAGATTATGGTGCTGGCTTAGCGACTCTCTCCAGGCCTACACACACATGAACTTACACATACACAGATATGCACCTAACCCACACCCCATCCCACGCCTTCGCCGCTTCGTACCCCCAGTCTGACAGGCGGGTCTGTGACCAGCGCCATAATGGCTGCAGGACCGGATGCTGCTTGCCTGGGCTGGACTACCTCCATCCCCCACTCCCCACCATGTTGCAATGTCTTGTTTGTAGAGTGTACTGTTGTAGGGTATGAGCGCAGAATCATGGAGTCAGCATTCCTTAACACAATAAACACACGTTAACAGGGGTTTCTAAAGCCCCAACCCATGACTCTTCCAATTCTAAATCTTCCGTTAGCGCCAGCCAGTCTGGAGGGTAGATTAGTTTGTGACACCTTTACAGCGTAATGAGTCCCCACAGAGATCCTCGCGCGATCCTGATTTGTTCGCGAGCCAACATCCAAGAAGACCGTTATCTCCAAACCCCCCCTCCCAGCGAGGAAGGAATGCCAGATGCGCAAATGGACAACACACACTCACACACACACACATATATGCATCTATAACATTAAAACCCAGAAATGAGTGATTATGAAATGTATACATGATGTATTCCTGTATGTTTGAAGTTTATACTGTATCCTGTCTATCTAGGACTGTTAGTTATGTAGTTGAACCTTGCGGACTTCTACAAAGGTCTAAGAGTTTATATATATCCTTGTATGCGTAACAAACACGGAGTGATTGGTATTAAACGAAATCGCTCAACTTGCTCGAGCCAAATATATGTAAGAAGTTAATGAAAAATATAGTTTACTATGTTTTCCATCTTTGGAGTGAAAAGAGACCAAAACTAACATCACTGGTGTTCTTAGATAACGGCGTTTACGACCCAAAGGAATGTTCACAGAACTGCCACCCTCTCTGAATTCTAACCAAGGAGGAGAAATGAATCCTGTATTCATATATATACAGTATATGCTATTATATGTCCACTTGAGAATTGTATGAACAATGTATCTAAGTTCCCTATTTCATGAGTTGCCTTTTTGTGGTTTGGTCTATGTTTCTCGACAACTCTAATGCGATAATGTTTTAAACTCGGCCAACTAATGTTTAACCAAATCCATTTGTGGCAAGTTTGGTCTTGATAAACTCCAATCTTCATTCCCCAGTTGTTAATTGACATTACATTTTGCTAAACTTGTGACGCATTAGTATTATAAGAATTGTGAAGATTCTGCTCTTAAACACCCTAATTTCGTCGGTTTTAAATGTCTCTCTCTTAGACAAAGAGCAATAAAAACCAAAGTCCCGCCTGTGAAATTCCAACCCTCTAATTGGCCAAGTCAACAGGAAGAGGCCGGATTTCTCCAAGGTGATAAATGACGCTTCCCCCCTCCGCTCGTCTCTCTGTTACTTTTGACTGTCAAAAATGTAGGGTCTCGACTCCGGGCGAGCTCTTCGCCTTTCTTTTATTTGTTTCTAGTTTAGTTTGTGTTTTTCAGTCTTAGATAAGTCTCCGTGTTTAATTCCAATCGACGAGTGAAAAGAACACCGCGTGACATATCTCTTCAGCAAATCCATCTACAAGGGACCTTTAAACGAGCGCGCGCTCGTTTTGAAGGAGAAACACGCGCACGTGACCACGTGGCGAGAGACGCACACACGCGTCTTCACCAGCCATGCGAAGATGTGACGTTAACTCCGCGTGATTTCCCCGTAGAGATCTTTATTTCTTTCCTTTGTTAGTCAAAGTTTTGTTTTCCGTAGTCGACTCTGTTCACTTCCACAAAGTGAAACAAACTTAGCCGAACTATTTTCCTTTGGTAATGTTACCCCAAAGACTTGGAAACTCCGTTCAACGCGCGCCAAGCAGCATCCAGTGACGCTTCCTAAAGGACTCC